>NC_136952.1:20514446-20766946 GCF_949987615.1 Pollachius pollachius | reverse complement strand
ACTGCTATCTGAGAGATATCCTCTATCCATCGCTGTAACGGGTTCGAAGAATGAGAGCAGGCGGGGTTGTCGTTCTCTCCGCAGGAGATCGGTGTATTTGCGATGCAAACTGAACAGAAATATCAAAAGGTAACAAAAAGGTCCATTTAGCCGTCTCGCGGTGGATCTAGCTCAGCGTCACGCTCGCTCCGGACCTCCCTGGTCCGTTCGCTCCTGGGTCTCCTACTATAACAGAAAACAGGCACATAAGTACAGCCTCCCTGATTGACCTGAGTGCAGACACCTGCTCGTCACCAGGTTCAATCCCCCCCCCGGCCAATCCCGTGTGCTCCCAACCTGTCCATACTCCCCCTGCAGGCCAGACGTCGCACGTCCCTATATCTTGTCTTTATAGTACAACACTTAAAAGCTGATGCTTTAGTTCTTTCATGATTTTGTTTTATATGTACTTAGAGGATTCTTGCACTTTTGGTGTACATCTTCATCGTTGAAGGCACTGACTGTAACTTGAATCAAAGCACTTACTGACCAACTTTACACAGGAGAGAGAGAGGGAGAGGGAGAGAGGGAGAGGGAGAGAGAGAGAGAGAGAGAGGGGGGGGGGGGAGAGAGAGAGAGAGGAAGGGTTCTCATTAGACTTGAAAACCAACCTGGGGCTGGGGGAGGCTGCACACCTGTTGCTGCTGACCAATCAGTGGTCAGCAGGTTAACGTACGCTCACTCTGATCCACAGTGTCGTCCAATCACAGGGAGAGGGTTGGGCTCACAGAGGGAATATTGCATTGGGAATCTGGAATTAGGGAGAGTGTGTGTGAGAAAGAGTGTGTGTGAGCGTGTTTGTGTGTGTGCGATGAACATGTGAGTGAGTGAGTGAGTGAGTGAGTGAGAGGATTTAAACAGTTATTGCTCATAGGTGGTGTGATTGAGAGAAGGGATATGGCTGTTTTAGTGATGCGGTTGACATGGTGTGAATGATTGCAACTGTTTGTTCATCTGAATTCTACATTCTCCATTCGCAAACAACATGAAAAATTATTACTATTGTAAAATGACACATTTTTACACGGAAAAGTGACTTTCGTGCCTGGATAAGTGAAAGGTAAATGTACTTATCCCAGGAACAAGGCCTTATTTTATCTCATTTTATGATTTAACCTAAACAGCCTATGACCCAATTTTTGTTTATTTATTATTAACAGTATCTGTTTTCAATTTCAAAGTTTCAGTTTATCCTAATTATAGTATACTTTACAGTATACTATAATTATATACCGCCCCCCCCGGCCCCTCCCTTTCTCTTGAATTATTCTTGGCCTGTCAGATTTGAATCAAATGACTGTACGGTAATTGAAATGTGCCTGCGCATATACTGTGGCATATACGTTAAGACAGCAGTGATAGGAATGCCACCAGATACACTGGATGTATGTACCGCAAGGAGTTCGAAGTAAAAGCCTTTCCACGATAAACGCCTCAGGAGCAATTCTTGACATGGTGTCAGAAGCGCAAGACTAGGAGAGTCATGGCTAAATTTAATCCCCCGACAAACTTTTCATTCGACAAGCCTGCCGAGTGGCCTGATTGGAAGCAGCGTTTTAAGCAGCGTTCACGTTTGCCGAGGAAGGAGACGAGGAGGATAACTTTGGTGTCGTGCTAGCGAAGTTTGATGAGTACTTTGTACCGCGAAGGAACGTGATTCATGAGCGGGCATGTTTCCACCAACGTCTGCAAAGACCGGGAGAAAAAGCAGAGACTTTTATCAGGGCTTTGTATGAACTCTCAGACCATTGTGATTTCGGTGCGAGTAGGGAGGAGAATATTCGCGACCGAATCGTTGTTGGAATACTTGACAAAGTATTCCTCGCGAAAACTTCAGCTAATGAAGGACCTGACACTGGCCGTAACCGTACAAACCGTCAGGCAGTCTGAGGAGGTCGCTTCTCAAATTAGCATGCAAGGAGAGGCAACAGGAGCAGTGCACAAAGTTAGTCACAAGTTCAAGAAGTTCAACAAGAACGTGAAATATGGCGGTAAGCAAAGAGGGGGAAATAATGGAAATGGCGAATGTGGAAAATGCGGGAAAGTGCGTCATAGCAGAGATGAAAATTGCCCTGCGCGTGAAACCACATGCGTGTGCAGGAGTGTGCAGGAATAATAAGAAGGCAGTGAGTGAGGTTACTGAGCAGCAACAGTCGTATTTCCTAGGGGCAGTGAGCAAAGCCGCTGATGGGTCATCAGAGCAATGGGCCGTCAATCTGCTAGTAGGCTCTACTCCGGTTGAAAATCAAAATCGACACAGGGGCCGATGTGAATATCATCAGAGAGGAAATCTATCACTCACTCAGACCTAAAACACCACTGGGGCCTGCAGACATCCTATTGGATAGCCCAGGTGGGGAGCTACAGTGCATAGGGCAGTTCCAGAGCACTGTAGCCTACAAAGGAAAGAGACACCCGCTCACAGCTTATGTTATTCGTGGACACACAGTAACCAATCTTCTCAGCAGGCCACTGTCTGTGAAGATGAACCTAGTGAGGAGAGTGGAGGAAACGGTGTGCAGCACAGAGCACCTACAGGCATACGGTGAGCATGGAACACTAAAGACTGAACCTGTAAGAATAAAACTGAAAGACAATGCTCAGCCGTACGCTGTCCACACAGCTAGGCGTGTGCCACTTCCCATGTTAGAAAAAGTCAGAGAGGAACTCCAGAGAATGGAGAGAAATGGCATCATTGAGAAGGTGACACAGCCCACTGATTGGTGTGCACCCATGTTGCCAGTCTTGAAGAAGAGTACAGGTAAAGCTCGCATCTGTGTAGATCTCAAAAGACTGAATGTGGCTGTTAAGAGAGAACAGTACACCCTGCCTGTCACAGATGAGATTATAGAAAAACTAAGTGGTGCCACTGTCTTCTTGTCACTCGATGCAGCTAGTGGTTTTTTCCAGATTCCACTGCATCCAGACAGTTGCAAGCTCACTACCTTTATCACGCCGTTTGGCAGATTTCACTTCAAGAGGCTCCCTTTCAGAATAACGAGCGCTCCGGAAATTTTCCAGAGAAAGATGATGGAGACAATGCAGGGGCTAGAAGGAGTAGAGATATTTATGGACGACGTGCTCGTCTATGGCGCCACAGTGAACGAACATGACCAGCGGTTAGAGAAAGCCATGCAGCGCATTGAGACGGCTGGATTGAAGCTCAACCAAGAAAAGTGCTCAATTAGGCAGAGCCAGCTGCGGTTCCTAGGGCACATCATCGACAAGGATGGAATACGGCCCGATCCGGACAAAGTCGAAGCTATACAGCAGCTACCACCACCAGCAAACGTACAGGAGCTGAAAAGGATTTTGGGAATGGTGAATTATCTGGGAAGATACATCCCCAACCTGTCCACGGTGGGACAGCCGCTGTATGAGCTCCTGAAAAACAAGAACATGTGGACTTGGGGTCACGCACAACAAGCTGCTTTCGACCAAACCAAAGAGCTACTGACGACGGCGCCAGCTCTTGCTTACTATGACGTGGGCAAGCCTACGTCTGTGTCTGCTGACGCCAGCAGCTATGGACTGGGGGGGGTGCTCCTTCAGCTCCATGGGCAGCAATGGAAACCCATCGCATATTGCTCCAGACGCCTCACAGAAGCGGAAACACGCTACGCCCAGATCGAAAAGGAATGTCTGGCTGGCGTGTGGGCGTGTGAGAAGTTCTACAGGTATCTCACCGGGCTGGAGCAGTTTAAACTAGTAACGGACCACAAGCCACTAGTGCTGCTCATCAACAGCCGTAGCCTGGACAACGTACCATTGCGGTGTCAGCGTCTTCTCATGAGGCTAATGAGATTCAACCCCGTGGCAGAGTACGCTCCTGGGAAAACTCTGGTAGCCGCCGACACCCTGTCGTGTAGTCCGCTGTCCAGCACGTGTGCTGAGATGGACACGAGCGATGTGGCATGCTATGTTGCTGGTGTAGTGGGGGGAATCCCGGCTAGCCAAAGCAAAATGGATATGATCAAAATGGCAACTGCATCGGATGCCAATCTGCAGTCAGTCATCAAGTTCATACACGCTGGATGGCCAGAACACATCAGCAAAGTGCCTGTGAGTATAAGAGAATACGTTCAGGTCAAAGCAGAGCTGTCAGAGCACAATGGCCTTGTCCTCAGAGGATGCAGGATCGTCGTGCCACAGACGATGAGAAAAGAGATTCTCCAGAAAATCCACAAAGGCCACCAAGGCCTGGCTAAATGTAGGGAGAGGGCGTGCTCATCAGTGTGGTGGCCCGGGCTCTCTACAGAGATAAGCAGCCTTGTTACATCATGCCAGGTGTGCCATGAACTGAAGAGAACACAACAAAAAGAACCTCTCATCGCTACACCACTTCCAGATCGTCCTTGGAAGAGAATTGCGATGGATCTATGTGAGTACAATCACCAAAACTACCTGATTATCTCGGACTATAACTCCAGATTTATAGAAATACTGCACATGCCCTCCACAACCAGCACACAGGTCATACTGAAGTTGAAGGCCATCTTCGCCAGGTTTGGTGTTCCAGACGAGGTGGTGTCTGATAATGGGCCGCAGTTTTCTAGCTCTAAGTTTCAGGAGTTTGCGAAACAGCTTGACTTCAGACACTGCACGTCCAGCCCCCATCATCCGCAGGGAAATGGGCATGCAGAAAGAGCCGTCCAAACGGCCAAGAAGATCCTCAAACAAGCAGATCCAGTGATGGCCCTGATGATTTACAGGTCCACCCCGTGCTCCTCCACTGCCTACAGCCCTGCAGAGCTGTTAATGGGAAGGAAGATTAGAACAACACTCCCTACATTGGAGAAGAATCTTCAACCTATGTGGCCCAGCAGAGCAGCGGTGAAGGAGAGGGATGAGCAAGAGAAGGCTAGACAGGCCTATTACTACAATCGCTGCCACGGAGCCCGACTCTTACCTGTCCTGCAGCCAGGTGATGCGGTTAGGTCCAAGTTGGACCATGAGAAATCATGGTCACCGCCAGCGGTGATCTCAAGTGAAAGCATTACTCCAAGATCTTACATCATCAAGACGCAGCAGGGAGCTGAGCTTTGGCGAAACCGTCGCCACCTTCAACCTGAACCGGTTCCCCAGTCTTCATCATCAGCAACCAGCGAGAACACAGGGACAGACACCCACTCTGACAGGTTAGAGACTGTCCCCAGCAGTCAGAGTGTGGCTACACCTGCAAGCCCTATGCCCGGTCAGACTGTGACCAGATCTGGACGGGTGTGCAAACTGACCAACAGGCTTGACCTGTAGATTGAACATATGGCCTTTGGGGGGGGTACACACACACAAAAAAAAAAGGGGGAAAAGTGGGATGTAAAAAAAAAAAAAAAAAAGACAAAGTTGTACTGAAATGGCATTAATGTTGGCGATGCTGATTTATGTTCATAACAAGAAAGTTTATTTGTTTGTCTGATTTACATAAAACGTAAAGAGATTTGTGTTCATAAATAACCCACTTTAAAGGGGGAGATGTGTCATGTGCGGTAATTTAAATGTGCCTGCGCATATACTGTGGCATATACGTTAAGACAGCAGTGATAGGAATGCCACCAGATACACTGGATGTATGTACCGCAAGGAGTTCGAAGTAAAAGCCTTTCCACGATAAACGCCTCAGGAGCAATTCTTGACAATGACCAACTCTTACAATAATCAATTTAGGGTATTAGGGACTAACCCCACTGGACCACATAGACCTCCTCCATTAAGGGTTATCCCTGTTGGAACAAACACAATAATTAATACAGACCTCCAATTAATAAAATCCTATTTTAAACTACTACAGGCCATCCACCATGCAGAGATGTTGGAGGAAGCCCTCTTCAAAAGGGCCCCTCCACTAGGGACGGCAAAGAAGGTCGCCTACTGAACAGCTTTCATAAAGCCAGCAGCTCCTAATGACACTGTACTGTCTCAGATCAAGGAAAAAACCATCAGCTGGATGAACAACAACCTCCACCTTCCAGAGGAACACTGAGATCCAAAGGGACCTCAGCATTGGCTTAGGGCCTTTTAACAGTGAGGCTTCAGACAGAGCCCTCAGGGGGGCCCACCAGTGGTACGGCAGACGCCTCACTGCGTCTTCTATCCCCCCACTACGCTCTCTATTGAGCACCTCGCCACCGCCTGCTCCCCCGCTACTCATCGGCTAGCATGGCTTTCCCACCGCTCCCTATACGACCGCAGGTCACCCTGGCTCCTTTTAAGAACCGTAACACACTAACGTTACCGTCCAGGCCTTCCACCATCCCCTCTCTGTGCCCTCCCATCCCTTTCCCTTAATTCGACCCGTTACTTCCCTCCTCCCTCCACAGTCCCACCTGACCTTCAACCACCTCGACCTGACCGCCCTCCCCTACCACAACGCCTCCCAGTAACTAGGCCACGCCCGCCTCCTGTCATCCCAGTACGGCCCACCACCATAGCGGACCCATGTCCTCCCCAGCCCACCTGTGCCTCGGTGGTGGTACTCTTAAGCTACCCGCTAGCAGCCCAGGCACCCCATCGCCCAGCGGTGGTGCTAGGGCCCAGGCACCCCGTGGCCCAGCGGTGGTGCTAGGGCCCAGGCACCCCGTGGCCCAGCGGTGGTGCTAGGGCCCAGGCACCCCGTCGGCCAGCGGTGGTGCTAGGGCCCAGGCACCCCGTGGCCCAGCGGTGGTGCTAGGGCCCAGGCACCCCGTCGCCCAGCGGTGGTGCTAGGGCCCAGGCCCCCCGTCGGCCAGCGGTGGTGCTAGGGCCCAGGCCCCCCGTCGCCCAGCGGTGGTGCTAGGGCCCAGGCCCCCCGTCGCCCAGCGGTGGTGCTAGGGCCCAGGCACCCCGTCGCCCAGCGGTGGTGCTAGGGCCCAGGCACCCCGTGGCCCAGCAGTGGTGCTAGGGCCCAGGCACCCCGTGGCCCAGCAGTGGTGCTAGCGGCCTCGACTACTCCGCCACTGCTCTGGTGGTGGAGACCGATCTGAAAAACAGCAAGCAGAGTAACATTAGTAATGATGAATATAAGCAATCAAAACTATTTACCTTTAGTGCCCAAATTCCCCCTTGCCCTCACTCACCTCCTCTGATCTCTCTCTTAGACGTTCCCACCAAAGACCCTATCCCACCGGGATTGGCACTAGGCTCACCTGACCTATCCACCTTAACATGGGCGTCAGTTTGGTTTGAAATGTGCTGGGGACAGAGACGCATTCGGAAGTGCATTTTCAGAAGTGCTGGGTACAATGAGGTTGCACTGTTTTTTCTCTCTTTAGTGCCGGTAATGAAATGCTCTGAAAGATGGCATACCCATGTAGCTAATTACTAAGGAATAAAATGTATACAAAATCTGTCTGGCACGTTTTATGAAGAAAACGTTTCCAAAAAGCATCGGACATATGACCCAATATATTCTGCTCCATATATCCAATGTTGACAACATGACATGACATGGCTAAGCTACCAACATAAACAATAGGAGCTAGGAAAGCAAATTAACTGCGTGTTTAAGTTCAGAAGGGCCAAACGTGTGGCTACACACAGCACTACAAAAGTCAAGATTGAAAAAGAAAAATATATTTGTTGCACAGCTGAACGCTGTATCACATCATGAGCTGGCTGTTCTCAATTCACAACACGCATTCCATCCAATCTAGCCTACATCAGGCATTCTGACCAAAACTCATGCACTCCTCCCACAATTATTCCAGAATTCAAGCAAAGCAAGAATGACCAAAAGTCACTTTGTGTCACCTTATGTCAAGTTATGTCAAGTTAAAACAGCCGACCACTTGAGTGCAAAAAACAAGAAAAGACCTTGCCACAGCACCAGCAAATCTTAAGCAATAAATATCACGCCTTACCTTTATTTATGTGGCAGTGGTCTGCAGATACATCCCATGGTGTAGCCTACCACATCCATTTAGCTTTTTACCTAGGTATTCAGGCTAAAATGACTTGATTGTCTGATGCCTCATCATCCCAGCCAAAGAGTATTGGTATTATTAGTAATGGCATTGCTAATATTAGTAAGTATTATTAGTGTTTGGCATTGCAATTGGTTGTACTAACTTTAACCCTAGTTTCTGCAGTGTTGGTTTTTGCTGTGTTGTTGTTGATAGTAAGGTTGTTGAGTCTAGTTTCGGTCACAAGGTGTGAACAATAGGCTTGATTGACTGGGCGGAGCTAAGGCTGCCTGAGCTACCATGTGCATTTAAAGGCTAAGTGTTAGTAGCGTCAGGACCCAGTAAACGAAGACCCGGGAAACAAAGACTAAGGGAGTCTCTCTGTGGGAGTCAAGACCCGGGAAACAAAGACTAAGGGAGTCTCTCTGTGGGAGTCAAGACCCGGGAAACAAAGACTAAGGGAGTCTCTCTGTGGGAGTCAAGACCCGGGAAACAAAGACTAAGGGAGTCTCTCTGTGGGAGTCCCTTGAGGAAGACCTTAGAGGCCACGGTATTGTAGCTATGTGTCGTACTTCAATTATCGTTAGAATCTCTACTCATAGACGACGCCACAATAGATCCTCTGCTCGGCGTCGTAACCCATCCAATCTACGTCATTTACCCACCCTCGCCACCACTGACCTTGAAGTGATGGGAGGACTCTGGAATTGCCAGTCAGCGGTCAAAAAGGCAGACTCCATTTCGGCCTACGCGTCCCTCAATACCCTCCATTTCCTGGCCCTGACAGAGACCTGGATCACTCCAGAGAACTCTGCCACTCCTGCTGCCCTCTCCATTGTTTACTCATTCTCACACACCCCTAGACCTTCGGGGCGAGTAGGAGGGACCGGACTCCTCATCTCTCCGATGTGGTCCTATCAGGTCCTTCCACTAGAACACTTGGCCAGATCTGCATTTGAACTCCACACTGTCACTGTTACCCTTCCTATCAAACACTTCATTGTGGTAATCTACCGTCCCCCTGGTCCCCTTCTTGACTTCTATGACAAAATGGATGCCCTTCTCAGCTGCTTTCCTGAAAATGGCACACCACTCGTTATACTTGGCGACTTTAACATCCTGCCAGAGAAGTTGCACTCACCTGAATTAACCAACTTTTTTGCCACCTTTGACTTAACACTATCCCCTTCTCCTCCCACACACAGGGCAGGGAACCAGCTTGACCTGATATTCACAAGGTCCTGTGGCACCTCTGCTCTCTCTGTTACCCCACTCCCCGTGTCTGACCATCACTCTGTTGCTTTTTCTCTCCCCTTAAAGTCCCCTCCCCCCCTCCTTTCTAGTCCCCACATTGTCACCACCCGCCGCAACCTCAAAACTCTCGCTCCCTCTACGTTTGCCTCAACTGTTCTGTCTTCACTACCTTCTATTGAACAATTCTCTCAACTATCCACAGAGGAATCCTCTGACACTCTGCTATCCTCCCTCTCCTCCTCTTTGGACTCCCTCTGTCCCTTCCACTCCAGACCGGCACGATCTTCACCCCCCCCTCCTTGGCTGTCTGAATCTCTGCAGACCCATAGAGCAGAGTTGCGGGCAGCTGAGAGGAAATGGAAGGGATCAGACTGTCTTAATGGTCTATCTCACTATCTCTTTCTTCTCTCTGATTTCACCTAAACTGTGTCAACAGCCAAATCTGCCTTCTACTGGACCAAAATTAACTCCTCCGACTCAAACCCCAGGAAACTGTTTTCCTTGTTCTCTTCCCTCCTCAACCCTCCCTCCCCTCCTCCTCCTTCCTTCACTGCTGATGACTTTGTTACCTACTTTACCCAGAAAGGAAAGGACATTAGCTCATCTTTTATCACTGCCACCATCCTCCCTCCCCCGACCCCCACCTCTGCCTTTACGCAATTCATCCCTCTCACCTCAGACGAGGTAAACAGAATTATAACATCTAACCATGCCACCACCTGCCCCCTTGACACTATCCCTTCCTCCCTCCTCCAGGCTGTGTCAAACGACATCCTGCCATTTCTCACCGCACTTATTAACTCCTCCCTCACTTCTGGCATTGTTCCAACGTCTTTCAAGACTGCCAGAATAAAGCCTCTCCTCAAAAAACCAACCCTTGATACCAATGACATCCAGAATTACAGACCGGTATCTCTTCTGTCATTCCTCTCTAAAACATTGGAACGTGCCGTCGCTAACCAACTGTCCTCCTATCTCTCATCTAACAACCTACTTGACCCTCACCAGTCAGGCTTCAAAAAAGCACACTCCACTGAGACGGCTCTCCTCGCGGTGACTGAGTCGCTCCGTGCAGCCAGAGCCTCGTCCCTCTCATCGGTTCTCATTCTCCTTGACCTGTCTGCAGCATGACACTGTGAACCACCAGATCCTCCTCGCCACTCTAGCCGAACTTGGCATAGCTGAATCTGCCCTTTCCTGGTTCACATCCTACCTGATGAATCGCACTTATTTAGTAACATGGAATGGCTCCTTGTCCAAACCTTGCATGCTTGATAAAGGTGTCCCTCAAGGCTCTGTACTGGGGCCTCTTCTGTTCTCCCTCTACACCAGATCTCTGGGCTCTGTAATTACATCCCACTGCTTTTCCTATCACTGCTATGCTGACGACACTCAGCTATTTCTCTCTTTTCCCACATCCGACAAAGCCCTGATTGCAACACGCATATCTGAATGTCTGGCAGAAGTCAGCACCTGGACAGCTGCCCATCACCTGAGGCTTAACCTCAACAAGACAGAGCTCCTCCTAATACCAGGGAAAGATTGCCCACACATGGACTTACTGGTCACTGTTGAGAACATCACTGTATCTCCTTCTCCAACTGCCAAAAACCTTGTTGTAGGGTTGGACAATCAGTTATGCTGCACCGCAAACATCACTGCGGTGGCCCGATCCTGCAGATTTGCACTTTACAACATCCGCAGGATCCGGCCCTTCCTCACAAGGGAAGCAGCTCAGCTTCTAGTCCAATCACTGGTCATCTCCCGCCTCGACTACTGCAACTCGCTCCTGGCTGGACTCCCTGCCTCTGCGATTAAACCCTTGCAGCGCATCCAGAATGCGGCAGCGCGCCTCGTGTTCAACCTACCAAAGTTCTCACATGTAACCCCCCTCTTCCGAGATCTCCACTGGCTCCCTGTAATAGCTCGCATCAGATTCAAGATGATGGTACTGGCATATAAGGCAGTCGATGGAACTGCCCCTGCCTACCTCCAAGCATTAGTAAAGCCACACACCCCAGCTCGATCCCTCCGCTCAACTACCTCAGCTGGACGTCTGGTACCGCCATCGCTAAGAGCAAGCAAAGGTCGATCAGCGAAGTCACAACTTTTCTCTGTTTTGGGACCTCAGTGGTGGAACGAGCTCCCTACCGATGTCAGGATCGCAGAGTCGCTCACCAGCTTCCGCAAAAGACTCAAAACTCACCTGTTCAGAGTTCACCTCGACTCTGCATAGAAACCAATGCACAGCCACCATTGAATGTTGTACGTCCTGGCACTTGCACATTGCACTTATTCAAGGTACTTAATTGTGTAGCATCTACAGTAGCTGCTATCGTTGCTTTACACAGGGAATTGTTTAGCCTAGCGATTGTAATACTTGCACTTGGTTCTATGAACATCTTTACTGTACCGACAGCGATAAATTGTTTCACTTCTTGTGACAAATGTACTTATTGTAACAAATGCACTTATTGTAAGTCGCTTTGGATAAAAGCGTCTGCTAAATGCCCTAAATGTAAATGTAAATGAATGGCGACACAAAAATTATATGTTGCTATATTGGATATCAGACTGTGCACAATAATTTATAATACAAATGTTCTGTGAGATGTAAATATACTACATATTATGCATAGTTTGTTTTTGTATATAGTACTGTACAGTAGTACAGTACTATATACAAGTGAGTGCTTTGTCCAAAGCTAGTTAGCTAGTAGTGTCAAACATCTAGATTTCTTTCACCTGAATGCACAATATTTCCCATTTGCAGATTTGGTTCTGACCTTTTTGGGTTTGCTGTAGAGGAAAAGTTAGCGAGAAGAGAAGACAGCAGAAGATTGGAAAGGACAATAAAGAAGAGTGAAGTGGAGAGGAGGGCGGAGGATTGAACAGAAAAGAAGAATAGTGGAGAAAATTGTGAATCGTCCAAGAAGGATGGAGCCTGAGTTCTCAACCAAGCAGCTGGAGAGAAAGCTGCTCAGTACCAACTATACTTCTCGCATAATATGTCAGAAAACAGTGACGCTGGTCCTCTTCAGAAACGGACAAATCTAGGCTACCCCTCCCTCCTATATGCTGTAACCAACAGAAAGGATGATGTCTCATACAGACTTGACAATGAGCTGCAACCTCAATGTGACTTTCTGGGGAGGATTCCTTTGTGGCACACAAAATGTTGTGCGAAGTACACAAATCGTAAAACTGTTGACCAGAAGAGGAAAAAAGTTGAAAAGCCAGAAGGCACTTCATTTGAGCTTAATCCTGAGCCAGACAGCAGCAGGCCTACTAGAAAAACACGGATGTCAATGTCACAGTCCATCAAACACAAGGAAGAGTGCTTAATTTGTGGAAGAGCATGCACGACCAGGGGGAATAGATCCCTCAATTTGATTGCAACTCATGACAGACAGAATGCATTATGGGAAAAAGCAAACAAACGTGAAGATGAAGAGATGCTACACAAGATTCGTGGTCCTGATGGAAACAAGTGTACTGGTATGATCAGTGGTTAAATTGGGATTTTATATGTGGGGGGGCTCTGATCCAGAGGGGCCGCCGCTCCCCATACGCAGAGTACGCAGAGCCAAAATTAAGGTTGCAAAAAAAAAATCCATGATAGTCGTTATATTAGTACATTAAAGAAATTAGCATTTTTTATATGTTGCTTAATATGTACACTGTAGATTTTGAGTGTGTTTGATGAGGTCACATTAAGAGCTGATTTTATTTTCACAAAAACAAACAACAAAAACAATATGTCTTTAAGGTACATTGACATGGATGAAAACAAACATTTGAACAAATAATGGGCAATGGTAATCCCTTTGTTACTACATTTTCTATTTACACTGCATCATGTGCATCTAATTCATCACCTCCCATATGGTCTGATATGGAGATACCACATCATTACTTTCCCTTTTCCTACAGGCCAAGTGATCAGCTGACCTTCTGGTTGCCACCCACTTTCTGACAAACCTGGTAGGCTTCCAAGATTTGAGAGGAGGGCCAACCAGCTTAATGAACATCAAAGCCGACACATTCTCCACATTCAATCTGGATCTCAATGGAGTCACAACATTATTCATCTCTGAAAACCCCCTCTCACACTCTGCACTGCTGACAGAAATGGTATTAACGGAATGTCTAAGTGTGAGAAGGGCCTTTTGCATTGTGTCTGGTTTGTTTTTGTACTCACGGTAAGCTTGTTTCACTCCAGTGAAACCAACTTTTACCTGGTCACAGAGTTCCCTAAACTCACTTTCCCCATACATCACAGGTAGAGGGCTCGGCCATGTTTCGGGATTCAAGATGTTAATCTTGGTGAAGAGAGACTCCTCTTCACTCCTCACCATTCTTTCCTTCATGCTCTGGCATAAGGCCTCATAAAACTTGGTTGGGTTGATGACCTTCTGCCCTCTATCACCATGAAGTGCTATGCCATTGAAAGACCCTTGCTGCACTGCCTCACATGCCTTTCTATAGAAGGGGCCATTTTCTGGATCCTCACTCATGGCGGTAAACACATCAGTCTGTCTTTTAATGAGGTTCACTGCTTGAGACAGTCTAATGTCTCTGGCCTGCAGGGCCTCAGACAGGTCTTTGAGTTCCTCCAGTGCATCCATCATTAGTCCCAGGTTCCTCAGAAATGCATCCAAACTCAATTTAACAGCTAGGCCCGAATACATAGATCTCTCACTTGATGTTCTGTTAACATCTTGACCTGCAGCTGTGAGATGACTGTGGAGTGCAGCATACATCATCCAAATGGCTTTCACTGTTCGGAAAGATGAAGCCACCCACCTTACCCCTAAGACTCTACCGATTCTCCTAAGACACACACCAACCTCAGAAGCTGCAGCATCAAGTTCTCTAAGGTTCTTGGGTGACTGATGGTATAGGCAGTACAACTTGTCAAGGAAAGCTGTAGAGTGGTTGGTCTCAGTGCATGTCTTCACAGCATCTGACACGGACAACTCCAACCTGTGGTTCAGACAGTGCCAACCAATGAGACCTGGGAACTTAGTTTTAAGTTGTGTGTACACTCCATTCTTTTTCCCCACCATTACGGCAGCTCCATCAGAGCAGAAACCCACCAGACATTCTTTTAGAAAATCCTCATGAAGACCATGTTTTAAGAGGCATTTGAGTAATTCACCAGTGATTCCATCTGCTGTTGTACTTTCTAATTCAAGCAAATCTAAGAAGAACGTAAGAGGCTCAGAATCATGGACAGATGTTCTGAGGTACACAATGAGACACGATTTCTTACTGAATGAGGTGCTTTCATCCACAATAACTGTGAGCTTTGGCTGAGTCTGTTTAATACTATTCAGTAATTCCTGTCTCATCTCTACAGATATGAAATGCACTATGTCTGCACATGTGACATTGGAATGGAGTACACGGCCAACATTTGCACCATTCATCCTCTGTAGCTCTACTAGGTTAGGATGATCAGAGTAAGGCCTGTTGCCCTTTGCCAGGTAGTACGCTGTTCTAAAGACATTGTGAGTTGATGCTAAAATTTCACCTTGTGTTTTCAAAAAACTTGACTCAAGAGCTTGCTCACCTTGTTTTTTCAGTATATCTTCTGCAATTTTGTGACTTTGGGAGGCACTATGTTCATTTATTTTTTTTCTTAAAGATTTAATTTGCTTCTCTGTACTACTGCCATATGGACCTACTCTGCAGTTTTGCCATTCACTGGAAAATGTGTATCTGAGTTTACCTGTTCTCTCTGCCCCAAGTGATGATGCCGCACTGCATGTTTCACATCCCAATTTTTTATTTTTTGCCACAAGAAATGGGTAGGTTTTTTTAAAATAATCATATTGCTGTCTCTTCCAGCAGTCAGGGAAGTTGTCAGTTGCACCTACATGCTCATCTGTACCTGTCCCTCCCGGTCCATCCACAGCTCCTCTGCCCTGTCCATCCTCAGCTCCTCTGCCCGGTCCATCCTCAGCTCCTCTGCCCTGTCCCGCCTCACCTCCTCTGCCCTCAGTGTCCTCATTTCTGCCCTGTCCATCCTCAGCTCCTCTGCCCTGTCCATCCTCAGCTCCTCTGCCCGGTCCATCCTCAGCTCCTCTGCCCTGTCCAGCCTCATCTCCTCTGCCCTCAGCTCCATCCTCATCCCTGTTCTGTTCAACTCTGCATTTTTAGTTTAGTGGAGGAAGAGACAGCACTTAAGACATGACAGACACACTATCAGGATGAAAAGATCTAGCAACAAATCACAGCTTGGTTACAGTGACTTCTGCACACAGGCCTAGCTTAATTATTTCAAAATTATGTCTTGGATAGCAGCTGCCCACCTTTTGAAGAAATTTGTAAGCTTCCTCCTTTTTGTTCCACTCATGTTTACCTTTTATCTCTGAAATGTTCACTTGTTGACTTTCACCCTAAGTTAAGAAGTAGATAGAATGTCTTTTAAAATGGTTCATATTATATAATGATGTAATCAAACGTTCTTTAAATAAAACACTTTTGAATGAATGAAGCTATCTTTTTCTTAAAGGCTAGCCGATAGGCTACGTCACCATCATGTTTGGTGGCTTTTAAATCTAACCTGCTGTGTAGCCTATATGCAAACATTAAATCACAGGACCTACTGTACTCACAAATAAATAGCCTAGGCAATGCACTGCAATTCATAGATACAAATAAGTTTGAAATTCATCCAGCTAGGAATGAGAAATGTGATTCGGAGATCGCATAGACTACTTGCTAAATCATTTAGAATTAGCAGCATTGTTCTTTTTAACTAGCGCTTGCCATTTGACATACCAGTAGCAGGCTATCCCTGCATGTCAGCCTGCCACACACATAAAGATTTTATAAATCTCAACCGATTTTTTATCTGTGAGAGACCCCACACATGAAGATAAAAAATCTGTGATTTAACAGTTTTGATCGTATTGTGTGTGGTGTCCTGCGATATTCCAAACACAGCACACCACACACATTAGGATTTGTCCCGATTGTCGGCTTCCCCCCCACACAAGACGATTTGACACCACAACGTTCTCCGCCGACAATCGTAAATATTGAACATGTTTAATACTTACGATTATCGGCGCCGACTGATTTCGGAGCCGATTGTCGGCCGAATTTCACTCTTAACACATCACACACTACAAGAGAATCTTATAAAATAATCTTAAGAGTTTAAGATAATCGGGCGATGTCTGTCCGTGGTCGGAAGGGGGAAAATCGGGGCAAAATCAGCCCGATTATCTTTATGTGTGTGGCAGGCATAAGGTTAATTTTTCCTGCTTAATGAAAATGCAAGCCCATATCTAATGATATTAGCCTATTGGTTTAATTTCGTTTCTCTTACCTCGCCATTCACCTGTCTACTACGATAATTATGTCTGATGATGACCGTTAGAATGATTTGACGTTGTGTTGTCTGATCTGGGGGGAGGAGGAGCTGCTGCGCAAGTTTCGTGCGCGATATGCCTACTTCTCAAACTTGCTCCAGATGTCTAGGCCAGCCTATCCCTACTCCATTATTTAGAATTGTGTTTTAAAACAACATAGATTTGCAATGGAAAAGTTGTAAATGAGTAGGACAACATTGCTCGTGATGGACTAGGCAGACTGCCAAAATCGGCTGGAGCTGATCTGCTGCGCAGAACTCCAGACCCGGCCGCTTATGTGCCGGGGCTCCGCCCCGGACAGCCCCGGCCCAATTTAACCTCTGGGTATGATTGCTGAGGACTTCCGGTACCACAAGGAATGCATGATCAACTACCTGACAAAGCGTCTTCGTTCACAGGATAAGACTAGTACTGTCACCACTCCATATGATGCTGCAATGAACCAACTCATATCTTGGATAGATGAGCCCTTTTTAAAAGAGAATGTCATATTCTTTATGACAGCTTTGAGGGATGAATTCCGTAAATACTTGGAAAGCCATGGAGTTCACAATGTTACCTCATACAAATCACTTGATTGGCTCAGATTGATTGGGTAGGATGTCTGCCAAGCAGTTGCCAAGATCCCAACACCGAAACACATTGGGACAGCTTTGCAAATCCTTAAGGAAACCAGAACCAAGTGAACTGTGTCACTCCTAAATAGATTTGGGAACAGCATTAGCTACAAAGAAGCAGAGAGGTTGGACGATTCACACAGTTTACATTTGATAACCTTGACTTCCAAGAGTACACAAAGGATGGACGAACACTGCATGGCACAACATACGTCATATTCCAGTACAAGAACCCAGATGAAGACCCCACACGAATGGTTACTTTACCTCTACTGAAAACCCGCCAAACAGCACTGGAATCTTCTCAGCCTTTTCACACCAAGGAAAGCCACCTAAGTCTAAAAGATCGTCAAATGAGTCACTCCCTGGTTGGAGTTGAAACAGAGCCTATGCTTCCTGTGTGTCTAGCAGAACCTCTTGACCACCTGAGCATCCTCTGGCATTTGGTGCATAGCTGCCCTACTGTACTATTGGAGGACCTGAAACCAAGTTGCACTGCTCCAACATGGAGTTCATTCCAAGCATTTCCCAACCCAGATACCACCCCTGCAACTGTGATCAGCTACTGTCCTTTCTTCCCCAAGTCACCAACAAACCCATATGTGGTTGAACAGTCTGTTTAGTACTGCATGTATGTGTCGAGAAAACATGGTCAAGAGTATGCCATCATCACATGTGACCAAGCAATCTATGAGGTGGTTCTGTGTCTGCCAAAAAAGAACAAAGAGAAGTAGACCAAACTTATCTTGTGCATGGGTGGCTTCCATATTGCTCAGAATTTCCTTGGAGCCATTGGGCATTTGACGCAGTGCACTGGAATCGAAGACATCATGGTTGAAGCTGCTGTCTGTCTCCGTGGAACAGCAAACAAAATCATCAGTGGGAAAGACTACGATGCAATGCTGCACGCCCACACTATGGTGTATGCAGCCATGTTTTCCCTACACTGGGAAGCATTTGCCAGATGGTTGGTCGATGAAGAGAAGGACCTGGAGTACATGCGTGAGCTTAGCAACAATGTCCAGCTACTCCTAGATGCCCTGTCAGAAGAGGATGTAGAGAAGGCAACTTCTGCATGTGCTGATGAAACTGAACATCTGAAAAAGCTTTCATGTTTGATGGCTGAGTTTGATGAAGCACGTTCCTCACCTACCACAAAGCTATGGCTAATGTACATGGACATGGTGATGATTCTTAGACGGTTCATCCATGCTGAGCGTGCAGGTCTGTGGGAGGAACACCTGGCTGAAGTGGAAAAGATGTTACCATACCTTGTAGCTGCTGGCCACTACAAGTATGTATCCTGCCTGCCCCACTACGTAGAAGCTATGAGAAGCTTAACTACACTGGCTCCAAATATCTATAGGGAATTCAAGGATGGGAAGGTCACTGTACGGCAAACAGAATAACGGTTCAATGGTGTCTGGACAGACATGGCACTTGAAAAAACCTACTACCGTGATGCCCAGATAAAACTCTTCACTGGCATCAGTCAGCAGCCAGCGGCCTTGGAGAAATACTTGAAAGCTCTTCCACTTCTGACAGCTGTGACAGAGCAGACAAAGGCTATGGCACACCTGGATGCGGATGACATCAAACACCATGAGGACAAGGACAGCCAAGGTGCAAAGGAGGCAGAAGGTGCAAAGAAAATAACAGATGTCATCAGCAAACAGATGATCAATCCTTTCACATGTGAAGAACAGGAGCTGATCAACATTTCAACAGGCCACAAAGCCACATCTGCTGACTTGATCTGCGCTCGTGAAAAAGGACTGGAGGCACTAGCTGCAGCAAGAAGAACAGACAGTGAGAAAGTAGCCCAAATTAAACTTTCAACATTCGCAGCAAAGCCAAAGTTAATGTCCATGGCATTCAAAGCCAAAGAGGTCTATGAGGAGGAGAGTGCAGTTGTGCGGAACCTGTGCTTTGTACAGAACTTAGAGGAAGAAAGGAAGGTGGAAGTGTTTCTTGTGGAAGTTGCCCAGCCTCCCTGTGTGAACCAGATCCGTCCCTTGACCAAAGTTGTGCAATGCGTAAAGGAAACAAGGCAGACTACCTGTCTGCAATCAAGACATCCCTTGGCAGCTCAGCCGTACCAGAGCTTTCATGCCGCGCCATTCATCAAGTCACGCCGCAGGATTTTCTAGCAACAATTCGCCTTATTCACCTTGAACGTTCGAAGGGGCCTGAGGGGTACACCTACCACTTCCGGGAGTTTTTGCTACGCGATGCAATGGCGCCTCACTGCTGTGTTCCCCAATGCACATCATCACACAGGACAAAATCAAACAGCGGAGAAACTTTCCACCGTTTACCCAAAGATCTGGGACTACGTCGAGAATGGATTATTAACATCAAAAGAGATCCTGGTCGTCATTTTAAGGTACGTTTTATGATATGTCTGGTACTGTGAGCCTACATAACTAGCTTGTATCACTAGCAGCTAGCCAGGCTAGCCCGTTTTAAGTAGATAGATTAAGGCAGAGAGCATAGTTGTTGAAATGTACATGTATAAAATTATGCATGTAATAATGTTTATATAAGTACATTTTATTTGCTGATGCAGATAAACACATACACAAAAGTGTGCTCGGAGCATTTCCTCCCAGACTGCCGTTAACTGTGTAGTGACAGTATTTCTCTGTTGATGATTTCCATCAATGTTTCCACGGATCTCGTTGATCGACATGGTGTGAATGTGTTGAGGTATGTAAAAGGTGTTATTGGTTAAATGCATTGAGCATGAGCATCCTTGTAAAAGACCTAATGTTTCCATCAATATGTTTATTTTATACTTCCAGTGAAGAGACGCCCCCTCCACACCCAGACCACAGATATGCTGCACTGCCTCCCTCACTTCAAGATCAACTTGAGGAAGCCCGCAAGACCATCGCTGATCAAGAAATTTTAATTGCAGAGCTTCAACAAAAACTGTTTGGGGTTACAAATTTTCAAGGTGATGATAAACAGATATCATTTTATACAGGGTTCCCGGATTATGCTACATTTAAAGCTGTGTTTATGGCCCTGCAACCTACTGCAGAAAATATGGTGGGATGGAGTCAGGCTCAGCGACTTAAACATACGTGTGGGGAGGTAATTCGTCAAGGCCTCTAAATAGCGCCTCTAAATTGTCCACTATGGACCAGTTTTTTCTTTTCCTTTGTAGGTTGAGGCAGGGATTTCCTGTGCAGGACCTTGCAACCCGTTTCCATATATCACAGTCAACAGTTAGCAGGATCTGTGTGACCTGGGTCAACTTTGTGTATTTTATGTTGGGATCACTTCAAATGTGGCCTTCAAGGAAAACTGTGGATGAACTTATGCCAGCTTGTTTTAAATGTACGTTCCCGGCTACTAGAGTTATATTGGATTGCACAGAAATTCATGTACGGAAACCAACTCCAAGGACCTTAACTCAGCGATTTACTCACACTACAAAGGTAACACCACATTTAAGGGCCTAATAGGCATTTCCCCCTCAGGTGAAGTGACTTTTGTCAGTGACTTATATACATGTTAAATATCTGACAAAGAAATTACCAAAAAATGAGGTATCCTTTCTTTGCTTGAAGAAGGAGATATGGTAACGGCCGATAAAGGCGTTCTCATCAAGGACCTTCTCTCTGAAAGACAGGTCTCGCTTGTAATCCCTCCTTTTTTAGGCCCAAGTGGACACTTCACTGGAGAGGAAGTTCAAAAGACTCAAGCGATAGCAAGACTGCAAATTCATGTAGAATGTGCTATTAGGCGGATTACAGAGTACCATATTTTTGATAAAGTAATACCCATGACACTGGTGGGCTCCGTTAACCAACTGTGGGCCGGCTCTTTTAACTAATTTCCAAGGTCCTCCCTCTTAGAATTGTAATGTTAATGTAAATATCTACCAATGTTATGTAAATCTTGTGGCAACCCGGTGCCCCAAGTGTCAATGCCCGGTAGGAACCACACAGGAGTCGAGGTTTACAGCCGCAGTCGGCGTTTATTTTGAGGACGTGCGACACTCTAAGAGCAAATATGGCTGAGCTAGGGTCTCCGCGAGCCTCGTAGTCTCTGGCGTACTCGTGTCGTCCTTGTCTCCGTTCTTCCCGTGTCGGTCCCCCGCTCCCCTTTTTGGGGTCTCTGTCCACGTGTCCTCCCTCTGGCCAGGTGTCCCTCATCCGGCTGATTGGGTGGGGGGTTGTGCTGCTCTCTGTCGCCGGCTGGTGGATGGCGGTGGTATACGCCCTCCACCACGAACCCCCGGACCCTCCCGGTGGGGGTCGGGATGCCACACTCCTTCACCGCTTGATGAAGCCCCCGGTTGGCTGGGTCCCAACCCAGGCAGGCATCCCGGCATGACAGGGCGTCGGCGTTGGTGTGCTCCTTGCCCGGTCGGTGGTCCACCTTGAAGTGGAAGTCCTGGAGGGCCAAGAACCACCTCGTCACCCGGGCATTGGTGTCCTTGGCGCTGGCCATCCATTTCAGGGGGGCGTGGTCGGTGACCAGGGTAAACTCCTGACCTATCAGGTAGTACCGGAGCTTACCCACGGTCCACTTGATGGCCAGGGCCTCTTTCTCCACCGTGGAGTAGTTCCTCTCGTTGGGCAGGAGTTTCCGGCTGATGTAGGTGATTGGGTGCTCCTCTCCGGCCCGGACCTGGGACAGCACTCCCCCCAGCCCTACTTCCGAAGCGTCTGTGTGCACAATGAGGGGGAGAGAAAAGTCAGGGGTTATGAGCACCGGCTCCGAGCATAGGGCTTCGCGGAGGGTCCCGAAGGCCTTCTCGGCCGCCTCGGACCACCGGACTCGGTCGGGCAAGGCCTTCCGGGTCAGGTCATTGAGGGGGCTGGCCAGCGTGGCGAAGCCGGGTATGAATCGCTGGTAATACCCTACCAGCCCCAGGAACGACTTCACCTGTTTTTTCGAGGTGGGGCGGGGCCAGTCCCGGATGGCGGCCACCTTGCTCTCCTGCGGCCGTACGTTTCCCCGCCCTACCCGGTACCCCAGGTAGGCCGTCTCCTCCAGCCCGAGGCGGCACTTGGCCGGGTTGGCGGTTAGACCGGCCCTCCGTAGCTCCCCCAACACGGCCCGCAGCTGCCGGAGGTGGATATCCCAGCTGTCGCTGTGGATAATTATATCATCAATGTAGGCGGCGGCGTAGGCCCGGTGAGGCCGTAGGAGCTGGTCCATCATCCTCTGGAACGTGGCCGGGGCCCCGTGGACGCCGAAGGGGAGGACGGTGTACTGGTATAGGCCACCCGGGGTCGCGAACGCCGTCTTCTCCCGGGCGGTCCGGGTCAGCGGCACCTGCCAGTACCCCTTGGTTAGGTCCAGGGTCGTGAGGTATCTGGCGGGCCCGAGGCGCTCGATTAGCTCGTCCACCCTGGGCATGGGATAGGCGTCGAACTCTGAGGCCTCGTTCAGCCTCCGGAAGTCGTTGCAGAACCTGACCGTCCCGTCAGGTTTGGGCACGAGGATGACTGTGCTGGACCAGGCGCTGCGTGACTCCTCGATGACTCGGAGCTGGAGCATTCGTCCCACCTCCTCCTGGATGGCCTCCCGCCGGGCTTCTGGGATCCTGTAGGGGGGAACTCTCACCGTTACCCCTGGTGCCGTCCGGATATCGTGGTGGGTGACCGTTGTTCTCCCTGGGACCTCCGAGAACACGTCCTGGTGCTGCAACACTATCTCCTCGAGGTCCTGCTTCTGGGCCGGGCTGAGGTCCTCTCCTACCGGAACCACCGGGAATTGGCCTCGGGCCGCCAGCGCCGGGGGTGCCGGGTCTGGCGGATCCACTCCCCCCCTCCACTGCTTCAGGATGTTGATGTGGTACAGCTGGGTGGGCTTGCGTCTCCCGGGCTGTCGTACCCGGTAGTTCACCTCCCCCACTCGTTCGACCACCTCGTATGGCCCCTGCCATTTGGCCAGGAATTTGCATTCCGCCGTGGGGACCAGGACCAGCACCAGGTCTCCGGGGCAGAAGGTCCGCAGCTGGGCCCCCCTGTTGTAGACCCTCGCCTGGGCCTGCTGTGCTCGCTGTAGGTGGTCCCGCACGATGGGCCACACTCTGGCCATGCGGTCCCTCACCTGCTCTACGTGGTCCAGCGTGGTGCGGTGGGGGGACGGCTGGCTCTCCCAGGCCTCCTTGGCCAGGTCCAGGATTCCCCAGGTCTCCTCCCGTACAGCAGCTCGAACGGGGAGAAACCGGTGGAGGCCTGGGGTACCTCCCGTACGGCGAACAGGACATGGGGCAGCAGCTGGTCCCAGTTCTTCCCGTCGGCATCCATGGCCTTTCTCAGCATCTGTTTCAGCGTTTTGTTGAACCGCTCCACGAGGCCGTCCGTCTGTGGGTGGTACACTGAGGTCCGGAGCTGCTTGACCTGGAGTAGGCTAAGCAGTTCCTTAAACACCCGGGACAATCCCGGGTGTTTAAGGGGGACACCCCCTTAAACACCCGGGATAAGTAGATCGATAAGTAGATTGGGGAACACAGAGTTTGCGTGTTGCTGACGGGTGTCACAATCTCTGTGTTCGTCAATCTACCTATCGAGTCTTAAAAACAAAATGGCGTCGACGGGTGATCTACTGATGGTATTGTGTGTATGAAATGTCCTTTTTAATAAACAATCAGTACACTTACAAAGTTCTCAATGCCTCGTTTTATATCTTAAGACCCTTATTATACTACCAAAGAAGTGTTGGGCTACTTTAAGCCTTTTAAGTGGTTTAAAATAGCGATTTAGTTTTACCATAACCAGTGCCCCCATCGTCCCAATTTTATAGCGTTTTGATAGAATCGGCTAAAAACCGCCAACTGAAGAATGCGTCTATATGCGTTTTTTGTGCTCCAATACGAACGTTTCAACTCGTTATCATACAAAACATATCCCAAATCCATTTTACACCGGAATTACCCTTTAAGTAACACAGCCCGAGGGATGTTGCAGTCGGTACTGGCCCATTGCTCCACATTTTGAAAGGTTAATTCAGGCAGACAAGAAAGATTGATGGTCCACACTGGAGTTTCCATTGCTGGTGCTGCTGAATCTTCCATAGATCGTATGCGTCGGAGTCTGACTTCCGGGTTTGTGTACCCCTCAAGGGCATTCAAAATGGCCGCCAGGGGAATAAGGGGACTTTGTATTGGAGTCATGTCCCACCGTCGCCTTTGGTGTGAATGTAGCTTGAAGAACAATAGTTGAACGCTGCATGCAGCACTCACCTAACAATAATAAACTGTAGCAATTTATATCCCAGCCTTCCAAAAAAAAATCTTGTTTTATGGTAAATTATAACGTTGGTTAAATTATTTGGGAAATAACAGCTGATATAGTGGTTAGAAGTTGTACTCTCAAAACAATGCATCTGCAAAGACCATACAGCAAACACATTTTATCTTGACACAGACATCGTGTACAAGCCCATAACTTTTAGGATTGATGAGTATTTGATTGTGCGAAAACATAGTTTTCTGCGAGTGAGTTTAAAAGTTGAATGAATGCGGGTGAAAATGTTTGGTGTGCAGTTCAACAATATGTGCACCCATCTGTTTAAACACATACAAACTAAACACGTAACGCATAATACAATCCATGGCAATGTATATTAACGGGGGACTGCGGCATCACAGGTCGTGAAAAATGCTCTCTTCCTCTGATAGTGGTGAAATCTTCTTCGATAATGTATACAATAGTGGTAACAAACAATGTTTGTTATTGTATTGCCGCACATCATTAAATAGACCCACAGTTGCGACCACAGGACCGCATATCATGTGTTAAGTTCTCTTTGCTGAAATTCACATGACGACTCAGTGTTTCTGAAGTTGTAGAAGCAAACGCTGTTCCATGCGTGAATTAGGCCACATTATTTGGCCATAAACTGAGCCTTTTGAAGTTTGAAATTCATGTGTTCATGCATCTGTCTCAGCGGAGACTGAACGCGCTGTTAAAAAATGAACTTGTCAATATCAAATGCGCTCATGGCAATTAAAGGAGATGGGACTCTTCAACTCTCATTGGTTTATTGCATGTGTAGCGTGGTGCAGACTGAAGCGACCCTCCACTACACATTTAATTTGAAAGTTGTTTATTTTGTTCTGCAAAGAGCAAAAATAGGTATTTTATCACCACAGTTCGCCACACACACCTATTAACTTCAGACTCAAGTGTGTGTTCTCATTCACTGAACAGATTCACTGTTTTAACACAGAAAAATCATGAACATCTGTACCAACATTCAAAACAATAAATCATGTGACTGGTGTATCACTATTCTTAACCAGTTTCATCATGTATCTATTTTAACCTATTTATGTATTTATTTATGAACTACACGAGCAGTCCGGGCTGACCGGCTCATAGTTTTCCTGTTGCTCGCAGTAACTACGCTACCAGTGCTAACTACAGGCTAGCCGTTTTCCGTACGGTACATTGGCTGAGTAACGTCTATAACAACAATACATAACGTCCGAACGGGATCATAAACCAGCACATAACACATTCACCCACTCGTTACACAGTTCTAACTCTCCCTTCTTACCTGCAAAGAGCAAAAATAGGTATTTTATCAACACAGTTCGCCACACACACCTATTAACTTCAGACTCAAGTGTGTGTTCTCATTCACTGAACAGATTCACGCGTGACTTCCTTATTCCTGAACACACCGTGTAGCTAACGCGCCCTCTGCTGGTCGGAGTTAGGTACTGCATACTGCTAGGAAACTACATTTTTCAGACAATAAACCACTCTTTTCTCACCATAAACACACAGACAATTATTACCACACTCTGCACATGAGCTGTGCAAAATGGAAATCATATTAAACATGTAAATAATAATAATAATGTAGGTATATTAACCCACTGATGGCTCTGTATGCCACACATCACACATACGGGATTAAGCTACTTCAGACCAACCAATTTTAGATTTGCGTCTTGTGAAAGAGTCATTCATCCTCCAGTATAATAGCAACAGCGCCAGAGATCCGCCCTCAAAGCTACTTGTGTTTTGTGTTTCACACTTGCGTTTCAGACCGCTAAAATAGGGCCCTCTGAGTGACTGCAGGGTCCACAGTGATTCAGACGTGTGTCATAGCACCGCATCAGGCTTTTTGCTCAAGGGCATCTTAAGAGGTTAGGTTGAGGACCTCAGGGATCAGGTCCCGGACCGTGGGAATCAGCCACTACACTATCCAGCCACTTAAACATACAAATATGAACAAGCTGCTAGTATGGGCTGGGAAATTGGGACATGACAGCATCGACAATGCTGTCATGTCCCAATCCAGACATTGATTGTCTGGATTTTTTTTTTTATGTGTGTATTTGTAGTCTTTAAGGAGGTAGATGTCCAGGTGGATATTTAAGTGTATTTGTATTCTTTAAGGAGGGAGATGTCCAGGCAGATATTTAAGTGTCTTTCATAACTATCTCCTCCTTTCTCCCTCTTGTCTTTCAGAGAACCCTAATCACTGCAGTTTGGTTTCATGCAGATGGCAGCCAGATGGACCTCAGACTATAAATGTCACATTCACACCCTTCTTTTAAATAGCTGTAGAGTACCCTCTTACACCACCTTATGCTTTCAGAGAAGCTATTCTACTTTAAGGATAGTGTGGTACGCGGTGCAACGGGCTGGTGGTTGTCTCAGTGAACTATTAGCATTCAGCTTAATAACGTTAGGCGCGCTACGGATCAGTGATGTAATGCAAAGTCCTAAAACACATACTGACCTCTAGGGGTCGCTGACCACAAACACACACACAAAATCACACACACACACACACACACACACACACACACACACACACACACACACACACACATTCATTTATCGTCTGCAGTTGTTCAGAAAGGTCTTATATCATCGATACAATTACAGCATGCTCTCCCAGAGGTCCTCTCAAGTCGATCTCCATAGCAATGGGGCTAGCAACGAATAACACACAAAAACAGTTTGTTAGAGACTTTGAGCAGATGAGGAGAGAGAGAGATAGAGCGACACAGAGAGAGTTAATCAAATCTAATGATCATTCTGTTCTCTTTTCTTTCTCCCCCTCCTCCCCTCCTCCTCCCCCTCCTTCTCCTCCTCCCCCTCCTCCCCTCCTCCTCCTCCTCCTCCCCCTCCTCTCCTCCTCCCCCTTCTCCCCTCCTTCTCCTCCTCCTCCTCCCCCTCCCCTCCTCCTCCTCCCCCTCCTCTCCTCCTCCCCCTCCTCTACTCCTCCTCCTCCTCCTCCCCTCCCCCTCCCCCTCCTCCTCCCCCCCACTACTCCTCCTCCCCCTCCCCTCCTCCTCCCCCTCCTCTACTCCTCCTCCTCCCCCTCCTCCTCCTCCTCCTCCTCCCCCTCCTCTCCTCCTCCTCCTCCTCCCCTCCTCCCCCTCCTCTCCTCCTCCCCCTCCTCCCCTCCTCCCCCTCCTCTACTCCTCCTCCTCCTCCTCCTCCTCCTCCCCCTCCTCTCCTCCTCCTCCTCCTCCTCCTCCTCCTCCTCCCCCTCCCCTCCTCCTCCTCCCCCTCCTCTACTCCTCATCCTCCTCCTCCTCCTCCTCCTCCTCTCAATGGAGACTTAGGCCTGGGTGGACTTCCTTTGTCTCCAGAGCCAAACGGCCCGGCCCAGGTGTGACCCGTGGCCTTGGGTCTGACCCGTGGCCTTGGGTCTGACCCGTGGCCTTGGGTCTGACCCGTGGCCTTGGGTCTGACCCGTGGCCTTGGTTTGACCCGTGGCCTAGGTTTGACCCGTGGCCTTGGGTGTGACCCGTGGCCTAGGTTTGACCCGTGGCCTAGGTTGGACTCGTGGCCTTGGGTCTGACCCGTGGCCTTGGGTGTGACCCGTGGCCTTGGGTCTGACCCGTGGCCTTGGTTTGACCCGTGGCCTAGGTTTGACCCGTGGCCTTGGGTGTGACCCGTGGCCTAGGTTTGACCCGTGGCCTAGGTTTGACCCGTGGCCTTGGGTGTGACCCGTGGCCTAGGTTTGACCCGTGGCCTAGGTTTGACTCGTGGCCTTGGGTCTGACCCGTGGCCTTGGGTGTGACCCGTGGCCTTGGGTGTGACCCGTGGCCTTGGGTGTGACCCGTGGCCTTGGGTGTGACCCGTGGCCTTGGGTCTGACCCATGGCCTAGGTTTGACCCTTGGTTCTCAGACCCCTGACCCGGCCTTTGGCCAGGGGCAACAGTTTACTCCATGCTGTTGAATATTAAAAACAGAAGACAGGCCAAGCTGAGAAATGGAGATGTTAGGTATAAGTGGATGTAATGACTTCCTCTGAAGGGTTCCCTAAAAGTCAAAGTCACAGTCAGTTTTAATGTCAATTTCTTCACATGTAGACATACAAATCAATCGAGAAGACGTTTCTCACTATCCCAAGGTGAACAGATAAAGTGCACATGCACAACAGATGAGACAACACTAAAAGTAAACGTTGAAGTGCACTAGAGATGAGAATATTACTAATATTAAAAAGATAGACAATAAAATAATGAAATCTAAGAGTAGCAGCATACGTTTCTTTATAAGTTAATTTGTGTGGTGGTGCAAAAAAAGCAGTCAATAATGGCAGCAAAAGTTCTGTAAGATATATTTGTAATGGTAATGGTAATAGTGCAAATGGTAATAGTATTAGTGCTAAAAGAAAAAAAAGAACAGTTGGTAAAATAGCAGCAATTTCAGTCTGTTTTGGGCAGGGGGAATTCAGCTTTCTGACAGCTGGTGGATGTTGCTGAGGGGAGAGAGGGGAAACTAAACTAGATAGAGCAGTAACGTCTCGCAAAATGCTTCCACTCTCGAATGCTTTTTCTGCCAATTAAATGGAAATGGGATCCATGAAAGAAAATAGTGACTGATCCTCTTGTTTTTAGTTTGCTAAATAATTAGCGGTAAATCTCAATTGACAGTTCCGGCAGATGCAGGCTCCAACTCAGAGTCCAACTCAAACCAGAGTGGTCGACCATCGCTAACTAATGTTTCCACTTGGTTGACATAAGGATAGGCTGAGTCCAACTCAAACCAGAGTGGTCACCCATCATTAGCTAATGTTGCCACTTGGTTAACATAAGGATAGGCTAAAAACTATCTGGGCACGGCTATCATCATGATTTCGTGCTTTTGAGCTTGTTTGTCATTTAACAGTTTGTTTGAGGTCAAAGTAAAGCCCTACAGCACTCTCTTCATATGGTGGTTGTGTAACTCTATACAAGCACTATGAATCTTTCAGTGTGGACCAAACCTCAATGTCTCCATCGAAGCCATTTAGGGGGCTGCTCTACTCATTTAGAGGGGTTTCCCTCCTCATTAGAGGGGCTCCCTCCCTCATCTAGAGGGGCTCTCTTCCTCATTAGAGGGGTTCCCCTCCTCATTAGAGGGGTTCCCCCCCTCATCTAGAGGGGCTCCCTTCCTCATTAGAGGGGCTCCCTTCCTCATCTAGAGGGGCTCCCCTCCTCATTAGAGGGGCTCCCCTCCTCATTAGAGGGGCTCCCCTCCTCATCTTGAGGGGTTCCCCCCTCATCTAGAGGGGCTCCCCTCCTCATTAGAGGGGCTCCCTTCCTTATTAGAGGGGCTCCCCTCCTCATTTAGAGGGGCTCCCCTCCTCATTAGAGGGGCTCCCTTCCTTATTAGAGGGGCTCCCCTCCTCATTTAGAGGGGCTCCCTTCCTCATTAGAGGGGCTCCCCTCCTCATTAGAGGGGCTCCCCTCCTCATCTAGAGGGGCTCCCCTCCTCATCTAGAGGGGTTCCCCTCCTCATTAGAGGGGTTCCCCTCCTCACCTAGAGTGGCTCCCCTCCTCATCTAGAGGGGTTCCCCTCCTCATCTAGAGGGATTCCCCTCCTCATTAGAGGGGTTCCCCTCCTCACCTAGAGTGGCTCCCCTCCTCATCTAGAGGGGTTCCCCACCTCATCTAGAGGGGTTCCCCTCCTCACCTAGAGTGGCTCCCCTCCTCATCCAGAGGGGCTCCCTTCCTCATAAGAGGGGTTCCCCTCCTCATTAGAGTGGCTCCCCTCCTCATCTAGAGGGGCTCCCTTCCTCATAAGAGGGGTTCCCCTCCTCATTAGAGGGGCTCCCCTCCTCATCCAGAGGGGCTCCCTTCCTCATAAGAGGGGTTCCCCTCCTCATCCAGAGGGGCTCCCCTCCTCATCCAGAGGGGCTCCCTTCCTCATAAGAGGGGTTCCCCTCCTCATTAGAGGGGCTCCCCTCCTCATCTAGAGGGGCTCTCCCCAAAGTGATGCGTTTGGTCACCCCCACCTTTTTAAAATTGCTCTTGGCTTAATTAATCAGAAATGTGAATATCAAATAACTGACTTACTATACAGAGGAATGTATAACTTGCATGATATTTTAAGCATGACATGTTTAAACCTGACATCTACAAATATGGGTCAAATACGATAGATGTTTAACCAGAGATTATATAATCGCGCGCAATAGAATTCATGTTTTGGAGATTGAGGTTGTTTTTCTTATCTTCTGCGTTTGTGGCATAAATTATAAAGTTGGTATCCATCTATCTTATCTATAGACATGTGGCAATACAACATTAACCCCAGGATGTGATCTCCTGTTCACAGCTCTTGTTTCAGAAGAACCCCATCGGATGGCTTCATTAAGCAGTGAGCTTCTCCAAAACTATACGCATATATATCATGGGATTGATGCGTGATAGCTCAACAGTTGTGTGTGTTGTCTGTGTGTGTATGTGTATATGTGTGTTTGTGTGTGTGTAGAAGACTGATGTCCGGTAAGTGAGGGAGAAGTTACATTGGAGAAGTGATTTATTACAATTAGAAGACGGGTCACCTTCATCAGGAACCGTGGGGATATCACCGCGGGGGCCACGTGTCCGTGGTGACAGATTGATTGACAGGCCGAGGACCAGACGCAAATGATGCTGGGATATTGATCGCAGTTCACAGGAATAGTGTGACAAGATTCAATATGTGGAATTGACACCGGCCCCTCTTCTACAAACAGTGTTGTGCCTGAACGCGTTCACTGAACGAAAGTTCATGAACTCGTTCATATTTTGGGCGAACGTGAACTGAACGTACTGTATTACTGCCTGATGAACGTTACTGTGAACTCGTTCATTCTGGTGTCAGTGAACGGCACGCTCACTCGGTTTAACTTCGTTCAATGGGGGGGTTATTTCTCTATCAACACGGCGGATGCGCGCGCAGATCGCCGTGTTGTTTGACCGGTTGCCATGGTAATCTCCGTGCGGTTCATTTGCAGTTGCGGTGTTGCCAGCTTACTGTTACATTAAACTGTAATCAGAGAAGGTGGTTATATGCTACAGACCCTATAGTATCTGTCATATAAAGGCTGGGACGAATTTCATATTATAAATATGTTCACTTTATTTTGAAAGTATAGACCAGCGCGATTCCCATTGAAACGAATGGCGCGGTGATTATTCTTCAAAACGAGAGCTGTTAAATTGTGGAAAATGAATTAAACTGTAATCAGACAAAGCGGTTATATGCTATAGACCCTATAGTATCTGTGGTATAAAGGCTGAGACGAAGTTCGAATTATAAATATGTACAATCCATAACGTTAGCTCTCTGGCTCATAGCTCAGCGGACTAGAATACCTCATAGAATCGTTGCTTGTTGGCCGGAAACGGAAAAGGGGGCTGTTCACGTTTGGTTGTAGTCTTTTCGCTCGGTTCTCCGTCTCATCAGTAGGGCTAGAACCGAGCAAAAAGACTACAATCAAACGTGAACACCCCCCCTTTCCGTTTCCGCCAACGAGCAATGAGTCTTCCAACAGAAATCAATGGGATTTACAAAATGCGCTAAATGTGGAATAAAACACGATAGAAACTGTATTTCGCTACGATACTTGATTCAACCACTCTATTTCGTCCTAGACAAACCACAAAGGGTGCTCAATGTTCAAAATACCAGAAAAAACGAATAGCTCACAGCAACATTTGAAAAAAAGAACTATGAACTAGTTCATTTTTTGGAACTGTGAACTTAGTTCAAATTTTTGAATTATGAACGTTTAACTGAACTAGTTGATTTTAAAATTTGTGAACTGAACTTTGAACTAGTTCACGAAGAAAGTGAACTTTCCCAACACTGTCTACACACACGCACGCACATACACACAGGTTCAATATCTGACAGAGAAACTACCAAAAAATCAGGTATCCTTTCTTTGCTTGAAGAAGGAGATATGGTAATGGCCGATAAAGGCTTTCTCATCAAGGACCTTCTCTCTGAAAGACAGGTCTCGCTTGTAATCCCTCCTTTTTTAGGCCCAAGTGGACACTTCACTGCAGAGGAAGTTCAAAAGACTCAAGCAACACACACACACACACACACACACACACACACACACACACGGTGTGTGTGTGTGTGTGTGTGTGTGTGTGTGTGTGTGTGTGTGTGTGTGTGTGTGTGTGTGTGCGTGCGTGTGTCTCCCTCTCCACCCCTCTCTCTCTCGCTCTCCCTCGTCATTCCTCCTCTACCAATCGCTGTCCCTGTTTACCCTGCCGCCGACGCGTCGTTGGTTTATAAACGGAGATCTGCTGAATCAGATCAGAGGACTTTACTGCTGCTGCCTGCAGACCATCCGTGACCTGACGGACCACGTGACCTCCTCACTCCTGCTTAATAAATATATAGATTCAATAGATTTACAAGAGGGGAACTTTTAAAACCCTTTTATTCAACTTTCCATCTGTCTAGAGCCATGTTTCTTTACTTGCTCCTCGTCGCTCCTGCGCTGCTCGTCGAGGCGCGGATCAGCAGACGTGACGTCATTGGCTGTCCGGAGACCTGCGACCTCCAGAAGTGTCCCGCGACCCCTGCGGACTGTCCCGCCGGAGAGGTGCTGGACCAGTGCGATTGCTGCCCGGTCTGCGCGGCCAGCGACGGCGAGGCGTGCGGCGGCGCGGGGCACCTCGGCGGCGCGCGGTGCGCGGACGGGATGGAGTGCGTGGTGAGCGGCAGCACTGAGGCGTCTGCCACCGTGCGGCGACGCGGCACAAGCGGCGTCTGCGCCTGCACGACCGCCAGCCCGGTGTGCGGCAGCGACGGCGTCTCCTACCGCAACGTGTGCGAGCTGAAGCGCGTGAGCCTTCTGGCCAGGAGGCTGCGGCAGCGAAGTGTCGTCCTCACCCAGAGGGGAGCGTGCGGTAAAGGTGAGCGATGGACTCCTCACATACCTTAGGTTACCTTGACTTAACCATACCGTTATCCAGTGACCAAGAAATTGCCTGCTTATGATAAGTAATATATTAATAATAGAACATAATAGTAATATGTTTTTATATCTGCAGGCCTATAAACATGTCTGGGGTTTAAAAGGACTTTATTGGTTTGGGAAGGCCAAGTAAACGCATCATGTATCGTTACCAGAAGTGTGTGTGTGTGTGTGTGTGTGTGTGTGTGTGTGTGTGTGTGTGTGTGTGTGTGTGTGTGTGTGTGTGTGTGTGATAGGTAGGTAGGTAGGTAGGTAGGTAGGTAGAGAAACACCTAATCTCTGTACCTCTAGGTAGGTAGGTAGGTAAGTAGGTAGGTAGGTAGGTAGGTAGGTAGGTAGGTAGGTAGGTAGGTAGGTAGGTAGGTAGGTAGGTAGGTAGATAGTAACTTTATTAATCCCTCTGGAAGGTTCCCTCAGGAAATGATCAACACCCTGTTACAAATAGAAACACATAATGCTGCTCCCGCCCCCACACAGACTGGTAGAACATCCACAGGAGTTTCCTGCAGATGTTGAATGATGGCAGCCTCCTCAGGAAGTACAGTCTGCTAAGGGCTTTCCGGTACAGATCAGCTGTGTTCAGGTCTGTGTTCAGCTTGTTGTCCAGCCACAGCCCGAGGTACTTATAGGAGAGAACGCTCTCACCCACAGCCCCCTCAATCTGAAGGGGTCTAGGTCTGGACTTCTCATAGTCTATCACCAGCTCTTTGGTTTTCAAGGTGTTCAGGTGCAAGTGGTTTGTGTGGCACCAGATGACAAAGTCCCTCACAAGGCTCCTGTACTCCTCCTCACTACACCCCTTATGCATCCAACGATGGCCGTGTTATCAGCAAGCTTTTGAATGTGATACAGCTTAGAGTTGAAGCAGGAGTCAGAGGCGTAAGGGTGAAGAGTAGAGGGGCCAGCACAGTCCCTTGAGTTGTGCTACTGACCAAAGATTCAGACGTGATGTCCTTCAGCCTGACATACTGTCTGCCAGTTCGTCCTGAAGCAGAACGGGTTGAATGGCGTTAAAGTACTTGAAAAGTACAGAAACATATTCCTGACTGTACCAGCCCCTTACCCAGATGGAGTGGGCCCAGTGCGGGGTAGAGCATCTTCCACACCCACCTTTGTTCAGTAGGCAAACTGGAATGGGTCAGGGCATGTCGCGCTTGAGGCCTGAGCTGGTTGAGGAAGAGCCTCTCCAGTGATCTAGTGTGTGTGTGTGTGTGTATGTGTCTCTGTACCTCTTCAGACCGTCTCTGCTTCTCCTTGTATGAACTGCAGCAGTCCATCTAAAATGCAGCCGATACACACCCACACACTGAATTCTGACTAATTACAGTAGAAAACTGCTCATTACAATCATGAAAATTATATTTCATTCACAGCAGCACATACAGATGCACTCACAAACTCATTCGCAAACAGTCAAACAAGCAAGCATACACACACACACATACACACACACACACACACACACACACACACACAAGCAAACACACACAATCCCTCACACACTATAAGAATAATGTCCATCCCTTATTCCAGTAACGGTCCAACTGTTCTGTGAGGAATTAGTTGGTGAGTCAGAGAGCTCCTTTCAAACATTCTTACAGCATGACTCTCTTTGCACAGAGAGGATTTACCCATAATGCTCTCTGGTGTATTTATAAAGAGATACTAAAGACCTCCTGGTTCATGTTATTGTCCGAGGACAGTTTATTATTATTAAGAGTCACTTTAGTATTATGTGATGTTGTAGTTGCTAATGTTTTCCACTTTAAATCCCCAATGTCCCCAGCCTAAAGACTTCCCTTAGCAATATGTGATGACCTAATGACTTAATGACCTGCATCTGAGTCCACAGGTCAACTTGGATAGAAGTGTCTGCTGTACTTTAACGCATCAATATTATGTTGCTGTTAGGTTAACCTATTTACTTAAATACAATTTTTTACTGAAATTGCTTAACGTAGTACGTTAAGCCTTTTGAAAACCTTCTTTATAGCTTCAGGTCGGTGCAGCCTCCTGGCACAGATTCCTCTTTTGCCCGCTCTGTGTTTTGACTGACAGCTGGAGGCGGCTGAATCTGCAGACAGACACGGGCTCTATTCAGCACCTTTGTGTTTTCTTGAGGACTTTAAAATAATAGCGTCCGGCAAAACTAATCCTGGGCCCAAACCCTTCAGCTCGGTCAACACTAACGTAGAGCGCCACAGGTCAGCGTTTGGGGCAGGGTGCGTTAGTGCATATGGGGAAGGCCACACAATGCACTTGCATTCACCCACGTACACACAATACACTCCAACACACTCTTACATGCACCTCTCTCTAACCACACAACCACACCTCTACACAAACTCACACACACACAAACCAGAAAGAGCATTTTCACCGAATGTAATCGGCCTTACCGTGAACCCATGGAGCATAATCACTAGCATCAGAAGAGCAGCTCGTCATCACAGGTGGAGACATGGCCTGATAAACGATGAGTAAAGCTCTGGGATCGCAAAAATGGCGTCTGTGGCGTCTGATGCTAGCTGGAACACGCAGGCTACAATGATAAGATCCTGCCAGCGAGTGCCTCCTTCATGACGTCACTGTAGAATTATGCAGGATGCTCACCTGACTTGGTGTTGCTGAGGGATGAGACCTTGTCGTTATCGTAATTCATTTTTCAACGTGAAAGTTATTGCTGGAGCACTTGGATGGCTGCCATTTGGTCCCCTAGTGAATCCATTCATTTTTATTTCGAAGTTTGCGTTGGTTCAGACCTCTGGCTTACTGCTGTGGTATACCCATTGATTCTAACATTTAAAATGATCAGCAAATATGTAGTAAATTATTGAAGCATACCACTATATAAGCATAGATACATACAGTAGAGACATAATACATAGAAATATAGATACATGGATACAAAGCGGACCAGTGGGGGTGGGGTTTCCACGCCACCAAGTTGAACAGAAAAACACACAATACACAGAGCAGTACAAAGTCAGGGGGGTTTATTTACCCAGTAAATAACAATCACCAGGGTGGGAAAAGGGTCATTCACCTCCTTTAGGATGCTGTCTGTAATCCTTAATCAGTCCGATACTTTCCACCTGTCTCTCTCTCATCGGTCGTACAGCATTTCCAGGAGCTCACACTGATCCTGTCTGTACTTCCCTAGACCTCCAAGATCACACAGGCCCCGTCTGCATTTTGCTAGCCCTTTTAGGCCCAAGCACCCCTGCTTAATAAAGTGATGAACTCCATTTAATGCCTGGGGTAGGAGCCAGCAGGTTGCCAGATATACCACTCCTCTCACTCCTCCCTGCCGTCTGCCACAATAGATGGAAATAACGCCTTTATCATTAAGGAAGTTCAGACTTTGGACCGCTGCCTCTGCAGGAAGTGGAACTAGCTCCGACTGGTTGTTGCTCAGGCATGGGCCTATTGTGTAATCCACCAACTCCTGGTTGGTTCTTGGGAGTTCTTCAGCTGGAGATGGCTCCTCTTGCGCCAACTGACAGAATTCTTAACCAGGTTCCTGTTCTCTTCCTCCCGTCCAGCCCACAATGGGGGTGTCGTCTGCATAAGGGGAACCAGTCTCTTATGGGGCCCTATGTACTGTTGTCCCCCTTGTGAGCTTGTCTGTAATCCAGGTGACTAGGTGTGCATCCACCAAGTCACCAACCCCGTCCGCAGGAGGGGGCAGGTGGGCTTCAGGCCCCCTGTAGAAGGATGGCCTCCTCCTTTCTCACCTGCTGCTGATAGGCCAACAACAGGGGACAGAGGGCATGGCTGAACCCGGGGGGAGAAGACAAGCTGCTGCTCGCTGCTCTGAGGTCATACAGCCACCTCCCACCGTTCTTGGGCACTGGAACTCTAGACGCCTTACAGACTTCTGGAAGGTTCCTGACGTGATGGATGGGGCTTCCCCAATTGAGCTCAGCGGCCTGTGAACCTCCACGTTCACACTAAAGTGCACAATAACATAGAGAAGGAACTAGAAAAAGATCCAATGGAGGCTCTTCTCAACAAAACCAAAGCAGACAAGCTCCTGAGAAGGCCGCCCTCATGTTGGCAGCGTGCCTTGGTGGAGCACCAGATCAATCACTCCCTGTTACACTCCAGACACCAGGGTCCTTGTTCCACGTTTTGTGTGAGATGAAACAGAGTTCCTGAAGATTGATCAGAAGAAGTGCTACATGCGTCCGTCTACGGGTCTCATTGACTTTGCATGGGGCGTCTCTCGAAATGCATTGTGGGTCCGTCCGTTCTGTCTGTTGAGTCAAAAAGTTTAGAAATGTTCAACTTTTCAGGCAGCGACGGATCCATCAGACAATCAGACTGTGGTATGCAAATATACGCAAGGACACTGTCCAATAAAATCGCCTTTGTAATACAACCCGGAAAAACACATGGATACGTCAAAAAGCCCCCATCCGTCGACGGACGCATGTAGTGTGAACAAGGCATCATATCTGACTGGTTTGATAGAAAAGTTCAACCTCTCCATGAGTCTCTTGCATAATTTATCTGATCTACATCTGTATATATTTATATATTCTATGATATATGTTATATTTAAAGTACAGAGACAGATGGGGGCAACGGATGTATCTGGTTGTCACTAAAACATGGGAGGAATTTGACAGCCAAAGTTGACTATTTAGTTACTTTGCAGATGCTTATATCCAAAGCAACTTTGAAGGATTATAAACATGTCATTGAGAAGCAGGTAAGGATTTAGGTATGGAAGTAAATCTGTCTCATCAGAAATTAAAAAATCAAATGCCATTGAATTTTAAGCACAGAATATTTATACATCAAAGTAACGTATCTGAATTTTTTTCTTCTGAATTTAACAAAATATTAAACGATAAAAAAATCAATATGCTTCATAATTCAGATGCAAAATTCAATGTATAAATTTCAACTTAAATATTTTCAACAACCAAATTCAACATGCCAAATTCAGCTGCAAAATTCAATGTATGAAATTCAGCGTTAACATCGGGGGACCCAATGAAGAGCCTAGATGCTAGATCGCGGTCAAGCTAAGAGAGCGAGCGGGTGTTACTGCAACAACTGGCGTTGTTGCACATTTTCTGCAACATGCAAGAGTTTGAAGCGTAGACAGGCATGAAGTCGTTCACGTGCGGGAACATGGACAAGCTTAAAACGTAACGTTTGTATCGTCATAGATCTCTCGGATTGGGGGTATTCATTTTGTGACACCGGGCACACGTTAAGTGGTTGGAGAAAAACGGTTGTGTTATGCCTCGTTATGCCTCTATGGTGGCATAACAAGAGCGCAACGAGCGCGCAGAGCCAACACTATTCCGCACCGAGTTACATGATACAGATATGAGGATGACAAATGAAAAGCAGGTTGCTGTCGGGCGCTTCTTCCCGAGGCACGCCGTGCTTCCACTGGAACTACAAGCTGCTGCCGCTTCAGTTACCCAATACTGTCGGCTCTGCTCTCGTTCCACAGTGGGCAGCGGGCTTCAGATCGCCCCAGCACCACACCAAACGTAGGCAAAGGGACCTCAGATCGCCCCAAATTGGTGCCCTAATAAATTGGGCTCCTTAACCCACTACAATTACCCTTAGGCTGCATGCAAATCCAGCCAAGTCACTGCAATCACACACTTAACATACAGGCATTAGTTTGTTTATTTCATACTGCAGTAAAAAAACAAAAACGGTGTGCATTATAACAAAAACACCTTGTTATTAAATTCATTTTATTTTATTAGCATTTTACAGACCCATTCAATGGATAGGGCGTTTAGTACGGTCCACCCATTGCCTCTTTCCCCATAAATAGCTACAGTCAGTGTTTAATTACTTTGATTTATCTTTGATAATTTCCTATTATAGGCTACTGTGTAAAATGCTGTTTAGAATTAACGTTTGTATCAAGAAAGAAAGAACCGTCATCACAGCCATTGCCGTTGGACATGGCTAAATCCTTCTTTGCGCATGCCTTCCTGCATCAGAGTCGGGTAACTAACGAGTGACACTCTTATTCCCGCTCGCTCTTCTTGCTTGAACGCAATCTAGAATCTAGGATCAAGTGCTCTACCCTGGGTCCCCGAATGTTAACACAGAATTTCATTCATTGAATTTTGCAGCTGAATTTGGCATGTTGAATTTCGGAAGGTTGAAAATATTTAAGTAGAATTTTTTTCATTGAAAATAACGGTGAAAATGATTTGTTGAAAGTTGAAAACGTTAAATTCAGAGGCAAAAAATCCAGGTACGTTATTTCAATGCATAAATATTCAGTGCTTAAATTCAATGGCTTTTTATTTTCAAAATCCGATGAGACAGATTTACTTCCATATTTTCCCTCCCACTTCCTCAATTACACACACACAAACACACACACCAACACACACTAGCACCCACGCACACACACAAACAGATTGTCTATTAAACTCCCTAACATAACTCATCTGTTTCATCCATCTACTTGAACGCACTCCTAAACACTCGTACAGATGTTAGTGAACTACTGGGCGTCGAGTCACGGACCCCCCCCACTGCAGTCCACATTGGGCCGGGGGCCCCACCGTTCCTCAGAGTCATTGTCTATTAAAAGGGAAGCTAGCTTGTGCCATTAGCAATAAGTTCAGTCAACTTTACAAACTCTCTTCAACACATTTATATATATCTTAAAGACATAGAGCGATAGTGTGTACACATAAACTGTACAAAATGTGGACATCATACCTGCGGCTCTAGGCTCAGCAGGCCTGTGGGTGTGGGGTTTCCACGCCACCATGTTGAACAGATTAAATGACACAACACACCAAGCAGTTCCAAGAGTGATTTAATTACCGAGTAAGAGCAATCACCAGGGTGGGAAAAAGGTCCTCCACCTCAGTCAGAGCCATGCCTAAACAACCACATGGTATTTCCACCTGTCTCCCTCTGTCTGTGGCAGTACTCCCCGAGGATCAACCTCTCCAACCACCCCATGTCTGTCGTTAGCCTTTCTAAGCCCCAGCACTCCAGCTCAACGATCCCCAGGCTTGCGTCGTTAATGTGAGGAAGTCCATGTATGGCCTGGGGGTGGAGCCAGCAGGTTGCCAGACCCACCACTCCCCTCACTCCTCCCTGGCGTCTGCCACACATATGTATACGTGTGTGTGTGTGAGTGTGTACATACGACCCCCCAACAGTGTGTTGTGTGTTCAGCAGTCCAGCAGAGTCCAGACAGCCTGCGCTTCAAGTTCAACTTCATCGCGGACGTGGTGGAGATGATCGCCCCAGCCGTGGTCCACATCGAGCTGTACCGCAAGTGAGCTGCACACACCGACTGAGAGGTGTTAGTTGGTGTTAGTACTGTTGATTTTAGGAGGGTTGTTTTATTATTCAAATGTTATTGAGATGGACAGTTGTAACTAACTGACCAATCATAACAGACTGAAGAATGCTGTAACTGACCAATCAGAATCAAGTATTCAACAAAACTTTGTAAAATAAAACTCGTAACATCTGTTCCAACCTTAAATAAAATGACCAAAACAACAAAATCAATGAATCCATATCATATCTTCCACCCGTCTACTCAATGATGCCTGCTGTCCCGTCTCCGTCAGGATGGTGTTCTCCAAGCGTGAGGTGGCGGTGGCCAGCGGGTCGGGCTTCATTGTGTCAGAGGATGGCCTGATAGTGACCAACGCCCACGTGGTGGCCAACAAGCACAGGGTTAAGGTAGGGAACCAAACCCTCGTTTCTGCAGCCAAACAAGGAATATACGTTGTGCATCCTACCTTCTCAGGCGCCTGGAAGGAGGAGCTCAGCTGGGGCTGAGCCGGGCTGTGGAGGGAGCTGACCACCTCCGTCTCATTGATTACGAGAGCCAAGAGAGGGCCAGGGGCTTAGTGATGTCCGCTTCTGTTGCATTTCCCGGATTTTCCTTTGTAAAAAATTTCTCATCAAAAAAATATTATTCCTCATGTCGTTGTCTTATTGTTATTGCTCCTGAGATTGTTGAGTGAAACAAACATATCAGAAGAAGTAAGAGAAAGGAAATGGTGTTTCAGAGCTAAGCGGTTATCTTGACCACAAAGTTACCAGTAGCTTCAGAGGTCATTTGTGGTACTCTGACTACAAGGATGGCTTTTCTCTACGGAACATTAAGACATCGGTGTTGCATTGGAATATAAATAAGAGCGAAGCAAAGGGTAGTTCAAAATCTCTTTCTATGGTGTTCTAGTTCTTGTAGGTGCGTTACCAAAACCATCCTCCCTCCACCAGGTAGAGCTGAAGAGCGGCGCCACCTACGACGCCACAATCAAAGATGTGGATGAGAAGGCGGACATCGCTCTGATCCAGATTGACACGCCGGTGAGCGCACGTTCATGATTGGTGATTAAGGGCAGCTGCACCAATGTTGACACATGTGACATGAAAAATATCCCGATATATTTCAAAAAGATCATATCGGATGAAAGTATAATATTTCTGTAGTGTCACCAAGGTTAAGTGGAAGCATGGAGGGTCACTACGAGATCTTGGACACTGAGAGGGGAAGACTGGTCCACCACGTCTCTAGATCACCACTGGGACCTGAACTCAGAACCGAAACGTCTAAATGTCCTCTTCTTCGTCTGTCTCGCTGCCTCCCGGTTCACCCCTCCCTCAGAACGTTATCGCCTTTCTTATTTTCTCTGTCGCCTTTCCTGTGATCTTTCACCACACAGACATCTACTTTTTGTTTTGACACAGATTCTATTGCTTTTGGTAAGAAAGACGGTTTGGACATTTTGAAGCCTGTCTCTCGCCTCAGTTGGACGAGCCCCTAAGGCAGGGGTGCTCACACTTTTTCAGCATGCAAGCTACTTATAAAATGACCAAGTCAAAATGATCTACCTACTACAAAAATGCTAAACATATTTATTCATGAATATATTGAGAATTCTCTATATGTACAATGTATGTTGATGTCCCTTGCATAACAGCATGAGCCCATATTGCACAACACAACACAATTAACCATGTACATTTTTTGTCATTACCTTATTCTGATGACTTGCACTGAATGGAATCAGCCAGGGATGCATAGTCCGGACAGTAGCTGCTGACAGCCAGCCTCAAGCACACTTCCAAATGATCATCAGTTATGGTGGAACGGTACTTTGACTTAATGATCTTCATGTGGGAAAAGGCTGACTCACATAAATAAGTGGAGCCAAATAAAGCAGTCAATGAGGTAGCACATTTCCTCATATTGGGGTACTTTTCCTCTGTGAGTAAGTTCCAGAACTCTCCATGAGCTCTGGACTTCAGCTGAATGTCTGCTTGTAATGTCAAAATCTCATCTTCCACTCCAGAAGAGTTCAGGTGAAACAGTGTTGACATTTTTGATGCGAGTGAATCAACCTCAGCATATGAGGATAGCACATGAATGTAGCGACTGGCTCGAGCAAAGAAAAGTCTTGAAAGCGTTTGTCAAACTCTGACAGACATTTGTCAATCTGCTCTGTGTAGCGTGCACTGTCAAGTTGCACACAGGCTTTCCCTTGCATCTCCAGCTCTGACGCCAGGTTCTGGACGTTTGCAAAATCATGGCGCCACAGCTTTGAGGAGAGATTTTGCATCTTTCGTTTGAATGCATTAACTGAGCTGATCATATTAATCACTGTTTTGTCTTTTCCCTGCAGATCTAGATTAAGGTCATTCCATAGCTTTGTCAGATCAGTTAAAAATGCCAAGTCTAACAGCCACTGACCGTCATTTAGTTGCTTGTATTCTGCATGTCCAGCTACACGGAAAAACTCCTTAATCTCCGGACAGAGCTCTCGAAATCTTTGCAGGAATTTCCCTCGACTAAGCCATCTCACGTCAGTGTGTAGCAACAACTCAGAGTGGTCGCAGTCAGCCTGCTCCAGATGTGCACGGAATAGCCGTCTTTGAAGACAGCTGGCGCGAATAGAACAGGCGATCTTCATTGCCACATCCATGATCTCTTTCATGTTGAGCATTTTAGCGCATAACGCTTGTTGGTGTATTATGCAGTGGTAATTCAGGAAGTCCGGGAAAGCATCGTCCTCCCTGCACTTGGCAATAACTCCATTCACGCGGCCAACCATTGCGGGTGCTCCATCCGTGGTGATGGACACCAATTTGTGCACTGGGAGCTGGGTTTTCATGATAAAGTTATTGAAAGACTGAAATATATCCTCTCCTCGCGTGTGTTCTTTCATGGGCAGTAGTGTCAACAGCTCTTCTTTTGCAGTCATGTAAGTAAACACAATCCGAATAAAAATGCACAACTGGGCTGTGTCACTCACGTCAGTAGATTCGTCCAACTGCAGTGAGAAGCATTCGCAATCTGCGATGTCCTTCCAAAGTTGCTGCGTCAAATCCTCGGCCATGGCTTCACTGCGCCGTGTAACTGTACTTCTTGACAGCTGGAGAGCTTTGATCGAAGATAATATTTCTGCCTTGTTTTTAAAGTCTCGGAACAATGAGTCAGCTGCTTCAACGAATGCCTCTTTTACCATCTCTCCGTCTTGGAAGGACTTCTTGTTCTTAACGATTAAGTGGCTCACCCGGAACGATGCTTCGGTGGCGGCTTTGGCTTTTGAAGTTAGCTGTGAGAAAAGTGACTGCTGTCCGGACAACTGGCATTTTAGTTCCTTCCCCTTTCTCTTTCTCAGCTCGCTTTTCGGCGGGAAGTTGGTGTCATAGTTTTTATGAGCAGTCCGAAAATGCCGCTCCACATTTCCCTTCTTCGGTATTGCAATGGTAGACTGGCAGATGAGGCAAACGCACTTCGAAAATGACATAGTGAAAAAAAACTACGTTTTTGGCTTCTTACTCGGTCCAGCTCCCCCACTCATTTTTATACCCTTTCTTAAGATTAAGAGAAAAAACGAGGGCTAAAAATTGGAGGCTAACTAGGCAACTCGCAAGCTTTTTTTTAATTTTCCCGCACTTAGTGCCGTTGTTTGCGCATGCGCAAATTTCATGACGATAGGCTGACGTCTATTTCTTTAATGATGATTCATGTTTTCCTTCAATGCCATGCGATCTACCCACGCTACCTTTGCGATCGACCGGTCGATCGCGATCGACGTATTGGGCACCCCTGCCCTAAGGTGACTTGGAGGGTTCCTGTTTTTTTTCGCTCTCACTAATTCGTTTTAGATAATTGTTCAGGGCTCGGAATGATGGTGTCACTTCCAGCCAAGCAGGGATTGCACACCAACACAACAAGACCTTAATTTCTCCATCCTCTGCACTGTGAGGAATTCAAATTAATACCCTTATAATTACCTTACAATGATTTATTTAATATTTATTACCTGCCAAAAGCAGGTGTGTCATCATCATAACGAGTCCTCAAAAGCTTTATAAAAAGATCCAAAACTAATAAGTATGCAATGTTTGATGGCTGGGCTTGAAGTGAGCGGTAAGACGATTAACTAACAGCGATTATCGAGGACCAGCTTGCGGAATCCATGTTGACTCAGTGACACATTTAAAGCAGAACCAGGAATCTGAACGTGTCACATCATTCTGAAAAGGAAAACCTAAACAGACACACATTTCAAGATGATGACAGGGATGTCATTGTGTCATTAGTAATGACAGAATGGAGCCTGAAGGGGATTTTGTGGCACAGACAGAAGGGATAAAGACCTCTGCATCATCTTCAACCAAGACTTATGGTGATGAGGAATGATAGTGAACTGCTGCTGTTGGGACTCCAGGGATTAGAATTCAAATACATTTTTGGTATAACATTTTCTTTTTTTTCAGTTAGATGCCGATTGCTCTGCTAAGACAGTAAGAGAGAAAGAAAGAGACAGAGACAGGGAGACAAAGAGGCAGATAGAGAGAGAGACAGACCAAGAGAGAGAGAGAAGTGATATGGGATGAATCAGGGGTGAGATAAGGAACAGATCAACAAAACATACCATCCCTAGGAACCATGGAAGAAATGAGACAAGAAAGAGAGATTGTCCAGAGAGACAGAGAGCTCAGCAAAGAGAGAGAGAGATAGTCAAGAGAGAGGGAGCGAGAGGGAGAAGATAGAGAGAGAGAGAGAGAGAGAGAGAGAGCATCCTTGGAGCTGAAAAGATGAAGGCCTTGTGTAAGCAGTCTCGTGGTATTGTTGTTGCTTTCGTTGGGATTTTGCTGCCTTTCTTCTTTTTCACAGTTCAATAACACAGCTTCCTCAAGACACTTTACGATCAGGACCCCTATCAATATAACCCCAGGGTCATATGATAGGAGTTCCCTGTAATACCCCTGTAACACCCAAGTAATACCACCTCCTCTCCACTGATTACCCCTCTGTCTCACCTCCTGTACTACTCTATCTTCTCCAATTGTCTTATTGTTTGGGTGTAGTTAGTTCTTCTTTCAAGAACGACGAACAGTACCCATGTTCAGTAACCATGCATCAGGTGCCTTTGGTTTCCGTTTCTATGCTGAGGGCGGATCAGATTCTATTGCAGAAGGAAGGTCGTTTTAGAACTGTCTTCCATTTCACTGGTGTGGTGCCACATGGTGCAGCCAGGTCAGGGCAGAGCAGACACATCTCTCTGTTGAGAAGCTGCTAGAGAATACAGAGGGCTGTGTCTGTGCTGTGTCTGTGCTGTGTCTGGCCTGTGTCTGTGCTGTGTCTGGCCTGTGTCTGTGCTGTGTCTGTGCTGTGTCTGGCCTGTGTCTGTGCTGTGTCTGTGCTGTGTCTGGCCTGTGTCTGTGCTGTGTCTGTGCTGTGTCTGGCCTGTGTCTGTGCTGTGTCTGTGCTGTGTCTGGCCTGTGTCTGTGCTGTGTCTGTGCTGTGTCTGGCCTGTGTCTGTGCTGTGTCTGTGCTGTGTCTGGCCTGTGTCTGTGCTGTGTCTGTGCTGTGTCTGGCCTGTGTCTGTGCTGTGTCTGGCCTGTGTCTGTGCTGTGTCTGGCCTGTGTCTGTGCTGTGTCTGTGCTGTGCCTGGCCTGTGTCTGGCCTGTGTCTGTGCTGTGCTGTCTGGCCTGTGTCTGTGCTGTGTCTGGTCTGTGTCTGGCCTGTGTCTGGCCTGTGTCTGGCCTGTGTCTGTGCTGTGTCTGGCCTGTGTCTGTGCTGTGTCTGGCCTGTGTCTGGCCTGTGTCTGTGCTGTGTCTGTGCTGTGTCTGGCCTGTGTCTGTGCTGTGCTGTCTGGCCTGTGTCTGTGCTGTGTCTGGTCTGTGTCTGGCCTGTGTCTGGCCTGTGTCTGTGCTGTGTCTGGCCTGTGTCTGTGCTGTGTCTGGCCTGTGTCTGGCCTGTGTCTGTGCTGTGTCTGTGCTGTGTCTGGCCTGTGTCTGTGCTGTGTCTGGCCTGTGTCTGTGCTGTGTCTGGCCTGTGTCTGTGCTGTGTCTGTGCTGTGCCTGGCCTGTGTCTGGCCTGTGTCTGTGCTGTGCTGTCTGGCCTGTGTCTGTGCTGTGTCTGGTCTGTGTCTGGCCTGTGTCTGGCCTGTGTCTGGCCTGTGTCTGGCCTGCGTCTGTTCTGTGTCTGGCCTGTGTCTGTGCTGTGTTTGGCCTGTGTCTGGCCTGTGTCTGGCCTGCGTCTGTGCTGTGTCTGGCCTGTGTCTGTGCTGTGTTTGGCCTGTGTCTGTGCTGTGTTTGGCCTGTGTCTGGCCTGTGTCTGTGCTGTGCTGTCTGGCCTGTGTCTGTGCTGTGTCTGGTCTGTGTCTGGCCTGTGTCTGGCCTGTGTCTGGCCTGTGTCTGGTCTGTGTCTGTGCTGTGTCTGGTCTGTGTCTGGCCTGTGTCTGGCCTGTGTCTGGCCTGTGTCTGGCCTGCGTCTGTGCTGTGTCTGGCCTGTGTCTGTGCTGTGTTTGGCCTGTGTCTGGCCTGTGTCTGGGTGTTGCTCCGGTAGAGGGGTGTTGGATTTGGTTTCCTTCTGGGTTATATACAGTATATGATGAAGATTTAAATATTATAGCGGGTCAAATTAAATTGAATAAATGAATAGTACAAAAAAAAAAGTGAGATACAAATAAGATGGCATAACATAAAATCCTACTCAAATGATATTCCTTGCACAATCTCACTCCCAAACACACATGGCAAGGATCAACCCTCTCTTCCTCTCGCTCGCTCTCTCTCTCTCTCTCTTGCTCTCGCTTTCTCTCTCTCTCTCTCTCTTTCTCTCTCTCTCTCTCTCACTCTTTTTTTCGTAACAGAAAATGAGAGAACACATCTGTATGTCATCACAAGAATACACTGACACAAACACACACACACAGTAGGTTCTGATATATACAGAAAGCATGACTAGCTCCAAGCTATGACATATTTTACTAGCTCGCAGATTAAACTGTGGGCTAAGACAAGGGTTAATTATGAGAAATAATATTTGCCTAGACAAGTCATTTTTCCAAATAAGCCAATAATACTGATTGTGATGTGTCGTGTGTGTGTGTCGTGTGTTCTGTGTTTGTGTGTTGTTGTGTGTGTGTTTGTATGTGTCTGTGTGTGTGTTGTGTGTGTCCCAGTGTGTGTGTGTGTGTGTTTGTGTATGTGTCTATGTGTATGTGTGTGTGTGTGTGCTGTGTGTGTGTGTCTGTGTTTTAAGTAAATGTTTACACAACATTATGTGTAAACTACACACAAACAGAAAGCCAACTCATCCAGAAACAACACGGTGCCTGAAAGCCCTTAATCCGGTATTGTGTGTGGCGCTGTGGGTGAAACCCTTCTGGAGGTCCCCACTCATACTCTGAAGGTTTCACACGCTCCCTTTGCAGAGAAGGCTAACAGCGTGTGACAAGCTGTCAGCGCTTCAGACGTCCAATGAGAACTCATTTAGGAGTCATGTTCGGAGAATGTACCGACACTGGAATTCAGATCAGATCCACGTCCTGTGAGGCAGCTGACTGAGCAGGAAGTTCTGATTTAAAACGATAAGGATTAGATGCATCTTTGCATATGTGTCCATTGCCAAGCTTCTCAAGATATATTTTACAGGCATCTAATTGGTGTGTGTCCCTGTGTGTCTCCCTGTGTGTGTGTGTGTGACCCTCTGTTTGTCTCCCTGTGTGTGTGTGTGTGTCTTCCTGTGTGTGTGTGTGACCCTCTGTTTGTCTCCCTGTGTGTGTGTGTGTGTGTCTTCCTGTGTGTGTGTGTGTGTTTCCCTCCGTGTGTGTCCCTGTGTGTGTGTGTGTCCCTGTGTGTGTCTCCCTGTGTCCCTGTGTGTGTGTGTCCCTGTGTGTGTCTCCCTGTGTGTGTGTCCCTGTGTGTGTGTGTGTCCCTGTGTGTGTCCCTGTTTGTGTGTCCCTGTGTGTGTCTCCCTGTGTGTGTGTTCCTGTGTGTGTGTGTCCCTGTGTGTGTCTCCCTGTGTGTGTGTGTCCCTGTGTGTGTCTCCCTGTGTGTGTGTCTCCCTGTGTGTGTGTGTCCCTGTGTGCGTGTGTCCCTGTGTGTGTGTGTCTCCCTGTGTGTGTCCCTGTGTGTGTCTCCCTGTGTGTGTGTGTGTGTGTGTCCCTGTGTGTGTGTGTGTGTGTATGTGTGTGTGTGTGTGTCCCTGTGTGTGTGTCCCTGTGTTCCTCTCCAGATCAAGCTTCCTGTGCTGCTTCTGGGCCGCTCTGTAGATCTGCGTCCCGGGGAGTTTGTGGTGGCCATCGGCAGTCCCTTCTCCCTGCAGAACACCGTTACCACCGGCATCGTCAGCACCACCCAGCGGGGGGGCAAGGAGCTGGGCCTGCGCGACTCAGACATGGACTACATCCAGACGGATGCCATCATCAACGTGAGGGCACACACTGGCAATGCAGCTTAACGCCCCAACCACCCTCTCTGACCGTCCGTCGTCTGAACGGTCACCAGAGGGTCGCTAGGGGTCCCCTTTAGGGTTAGGGTTAGGGTTAGGTTAGCTAACCCTAACACTAACCCTAACCCAACCATCCTCTCTGACCATCCGTCGTCTGACCGGTCGCTAGGGGTCCCCTTTAAGCCCGCAAGGATGTGCTTTCCTGCGTAACATTTAAACGTTTGCTGACCGTATGAACTCTGACCCCTACTGTTGTTTTCTCTCCTCACAGTACGGAAATTCTGGAGGACCGCTGGTGAATCTGGTGAGAGCAACATGAACCTGTTGTTTAAAGGGTTTGAAGGATCAGGAATGAAAATACTCATCCCGACCTAATCAGTAATGACATGCATTAAGAAGATATCCTAGAAGTGTTGGATGTGAGAATTAAAGTCCTTAAATGACAAAGCACAAGAGAGGCATTTTCAACACAAAATGGACATTTCCCGAGCCACAGTTCGACCAATGTTAACATTGGTTTCATGAAGTAACTTTAATGTCCTTTGGGGTGAAATCTTCGTTGGCGAAGCCAGCATCATGGACGATGTTGTTGATCTCCTTGCAGCTCTAAATCACAACACTCTGCGTTGCCATGGTTGCAGTTATGCCAGTAAAAGGGAGACCTTGTGTTAAACCCTCTGCATGGCGGTCCCCATTACGCAACTACAGCCACCGGCATTAGGTCAGGATAGAGGCACATCGGGTTGTGATTAAGCCTGGGCTGTTTCTTCAGCCATCAGTACAGTATTCAGTGAAGATCCAAAATGGCTGACTCTGTGTTCTGTTTTACAGCAGGGCGTCGGGCTGCATTAGAACCATTTGGATACCAGGGAGATTACTCATGTGTTTTTTTCTCATATTTGTGTGTGTGCGTGTGTGTGTGTGTGTGTGCATGTATGTGTGTGTGAGTGAGTATGCGGGTCTGCATGTTCATTAATGTGTGTGGGTCTGTGTGTGTGCGTGTGTGTGCGGGTGTGTGTGCCCTGCAGGATGGTGAGGTGATAGGCATTAACACTCTAAAGGTAACTGCAGGAATCTCCTTTGCCATCCCCTCCGACAAGATAAGACAGTTCTTGGCAGAGTCCCATGGCAGACAGGCCAAAGGTACTCCATGTTTTCATGCCCAGGGGCTGGGTCTAGTCCCGACTGGTCTCATTTAGACTTGTGAACATATTATTGCACTTCATCTTAAATCATACCTAATTATTTTTGGACCACAATTGACAAAACATTTTTTTTTCTTCTGCTCCAGGCCAAACGTCCCAACGAAAGAAGTACATTGGTGTCCGTATGATGACCCTCACGCCCATGTGAGTTTGGACACAACTGTAATGCAACTCAAACCACGCATCCCACTTCACCTAACTATTTTATTCTTCACCGTGTTGGTATTTGTTTAAATCCACGTAATTCGTCATAAACCTGCATGCTCGTCAACAAATCAAAGCGTACATCATCTTTACAAATGTCATTTGACAATTCCATTTGACACAGTGTACTTAGGAGTCAGATATGGCATTTAATCCAGTACAGGTGACTGTCTGTCTGACGGACTGTCTGTCCCTCCTGCAGGCTGGCTAAGGAGCTGAAGGACAGGCAGTCGGACTTCCCTGACGTCACGTCCGGCGCATACGTCATTGAGGTCATAAGCCGCACCCCTGCTGAGACGTGAGTGGCTAACTACCCGCTGGGCTTCTGTGATTGGTTGTTTATTTCTTGGTCATTTTTTTAACAGAAGGGCAATAAGGTACCATGGAAATCCAGAGTTCTCGCAAGAGCACAATTTGAATTTGCTCAGCGAGACACTCTGGGAATGAGTAATATACTTATTCCCCGATTCCCCTGTATCCGATCATTAACCAATCACATCGGTGTATCTGATGAAGGCGGGCCAGAAGCAAGCTAAACAGATGAATACAGCGGAATCTGCTACAGAATCAGTCCGGAATCAGTCAGTAAACATTGCAAGATGGCTACGGATGAACACAAGTTGTTTGAAACGGCTTTGGCCGCTACAATGAAAGAGTAAGACTTGGCTTTTCCTCTAATAGAGGAACAGAGGACGGCGCTCAAAGCATTCCTTTGCAAGAAGGAAGTTTTTGCTGTTTTACCGACCGGATACGGCAAGATTCGAATCTATCGGTTAGCTCTGCTGGTAGCTTAGCGTATGTGGCTCTGGATACATCACCCCTTTTATTCTTCTGATTGGTTGAGTGTTATCCAATTGCATGCAAAGATATTTTCTAATGCCTGCTTGGTGCCTCCCCTCGAGTTGGGCCATGTTCCTTGCTCGTTGCCAGACCCTACAGCTTTCTAGATGTGGGTCTGGATTTCAGGGCTAGCAATAAGGTAAAACAATGACAATTTAGTTTTGATCTAATGTTGTTCTACCTCAAACTTCTAGGAACATCTCCATTATAATGTTGTAAATTGGGGGTGTGCAGTAACAAAAAACGGTCCATAGATATTTGAAATCCACAAGCTCATAGTCTTGATTGTCCTACACAATGTCCTGTTAATGACCTTCTTTAACATGCACAACTGCGTCTCTGCCACATTAGATCTCTGTGGTGCTATGAAACAGCCTCTAAGTTAGAATGCATTATGTCGCTGGAAACTTTGTGACCACAAATGAAGAATCATTTATGCTGACGCTAGGAAAAGGGCAGAAAAGTGTTCTCTGGTTCAACTCTGACCACCAGAGATTTTTATGTAGAAACGCGGTCTGCCTTTGGTCGTATCTCAATTGTTTGAGGTAACGGAAAGTTCCTTTCCTATTTTTTACTAAAAACATTCCTCAAAAACTGGACTCAACCCCAGACTGAATCCTGGCAGTGAATCTCGGTGAACAAGCTATCCTTGCAGCACTACATGCTTAGCCCCCTATGATATCCCTATCAACTGCTGTTTTATTGTTGTGTAATTGTGTTTATACTGATTTTGTTATCTTACTCTGCTATCTTACTATGTATCATCAAATAAAGTAACTCAAATAACCAGCTTCTGATCATTTGTCTCCTCCAGTGCGGGCCTCCAGGAGAGCGACGTCATCATCAGCATCAACGACGGCCGCATCACCTCGGCCAACGACGTCAGCGCAGCCATCAGGAGAGACGGTAAGCTAAGGACCGTGGTGCGGCGCGGGAATGAGGACGTCATCCTCAACATTGTTCCTGAGGAGATCGACCCTTGACCTCCGACCTCGGACCTGGGATGGCAGTCCTCTGCCTAAACGAACAAGTCCATATCGTTCAGAGCTGGCTCTCAGTGTTCCTCACAGGAACCTCTTTCTTCAAGACTCAAACATCATCAAAACGCAATCAAAACACTTTGTTTAAAAATCGGGATGATAGGCATAAAAACACATGCTAACAGACCCTCCTCACCTGGGGGTGGTCTCCTCACACTAATGACAGGTCTGCTCCATGATGCACCAGGTGTCCATGGTCGTGGAGTAGACCTCTTCTCTATGTAGTCTACTGCCTTGGCCCTGGGATGTAGTGCAGAGTCCATCTGAGACGTTTAATGGGTATTGTTTTTCCTATTGGCCACATGAGGAGACCCTTGATTACAAAGGACAAGGACCAGATGCTGTGTTGTCGGCTGTGTGTGAAGGTTCGACCGAGTGTTTCTAAATGATAGACCATTAGGAGGATGGATGGACCATCTCCTGTGCCACCATTGTCCCGTACTTTGAGAGGGAACAAAAAACAACGCTCATCGACCACCAGATGTATTTTGGTTCCTCGTCCCAATGCTTTTTTTTGGTCTCTTTTTTAAACCCTATATTACCAGTTGCGCTGGTTTCCTTCATGTCTATTGTAATGAAGTGATGTTTGCAATAAGTAGTTTAGTTTACTTTAGTTTTGCCGACAATTTTCTGAAATGGAATAAACATATTTTTTAAAAGTGTTGTAATATGTTTCATTGATCATGCAAAGCAAGTGATTTCCTTTGGTTTGTCTGACAAGCAGCCAAGAAAAAACAAGGGCATTTTCTTTTCATTGTACAGTGATGTGATACTTAAAAAGGAGGTCCTAGCTGTTCTGGGGATGTGATCCTAAGTGTTCTGGGGATGTGATCCTAGGTGTTCTGTGTTCTGGGGATGTGATCCTAGGTGTTAAGGTGTTCTTGGGGATGTGATCCTAGGTGTTCTGTGTTCTTGGGATGTGATTCTAGGTGTTCTTGGGATGTGATTCTAGGTGTTCTGGGGATGTGATCCTAGGTGTTCTGTGTTCTGGGGATGTGTTCCTAGGTGTTAAGGTGTTCTGGAGATGTGATCCTTGTTGTTAAGGTGTTCTTGGGGATGTGATCCTAGGTGTTCTTGGGGATGTGATCCTAGGTGTTCTGTGTTCTGGGGATGTGATCCTAGGTGGTAAGGTGTTCTTGGGGATGTGATGCTAGGTGTTAAGGTGTTGTTGGGGATGTGGTCCTAGGTGTTATGAGCAAATCTCTATAGGCTATAGATCCATTTCAAAACATGTTCCTAGTAGGCTGTAGGACAAAGCATAATACATCCTGGAATGAGTGAAGCTTGCCTGCTGACATGTTAAAATGACTGTCACAACTGCCATGAGCAAAGAGCAGAACCTTTTGTTTATGGTGTAGGCTACAGTAGCCTATTCAATATTGAATGAAGTAGGTTACCGTACACTCTTTGTCACTGTACAGAGTAGACAATATGATTTGCTTGTACAGCACCTTAAAAAACTCACTGTAGCCTATATTCATAGGCACACCGTGCCTCGCTTTCAATATAACACACACTCGCATTCTGTAATCACCGTCAGTAAATAATAATATGAAAACAATATAAAATCTTTCAACAAGAGAAAATAATTGGTTTACTGTAAATGGATAAAGGTCAACAGATGCGCAATGTCCAGCTGTCAGAAATTTGTTGTGATCACTTGTATTCCTCATAGCTCTCAGGCTGTGAGGAAATCAGCAGCCCGCGATCACAGCTACTTTGACGTGAACGCGCACAGAGCGCAAAGCTCAGGGCTTTAGGTTTTGTTGAGCCGGATAATGAACACAGAGCCTGGATATGTTGAGCCTCCGTCGTAGTAAAGCCCTCAGGTCTACTCTTCATGTAATAACTTCATGTCAACTGCACTGAAGTCATCATAACTTCATAAGTTCTCATTTTCAAATGATTATGAATACTATTATTGTTATTTGAAGCCGTGTCAGTCTTCACTGTGGGTGATGGGGTCCTCTGTGTCTGCTAGTGTCTATAATACAGTAATATTTTTGCCAACATTATCAAAGGGAAGAACTTTTATTTTGAAGAGCACAGGGCAACGAAGCACACTAGCCAATCAGAGGACCCGCCCAACGACGGAAAAACAGAGGCTCCGCTCGGAAGGTATCCAGTACGGCTTGCAGTTCCCTGCTAAGCTCCGCATCGCACACTGTGGTAAGAACTATACATTTCTGTCTCCTCATGATGCACATGTCTTCCTCCGGAAAAATATCAGGGGTGGCCATCAAGAAGAGGTTGAATAAGTGAGTTATGTCATATGTGTCTGGGTTCCCACCCCACAGAGAGCAGTGTGCCATATGGTAAATATAGTGCATATTTCCAGATGTTAAATTGCTGCATTTACTGAAACGTTTGAGTTGCTTTCGAGGGTAGACTTTACTTCAATGATGGCTGAAATTCCTCCTCTCCTGAGTTGTGAGCATGGACGTTCAGATAATTTCATCATTAGACAGCACATGCAAATATAACATACTTTGGGTGGTAATTTTGACATTATATACTCTAACATGATTTGTTAATTTGTGCAGTGTGTAGTGACTACATTATGGGTTCGTGTTCCCCTCTTACTGATCGAGTGGGAGGGAACTGGCTATGAGTCACGGGGGTCTAGGGGGACGGTTTATGCGGTTGCACGAGTTCTAGCCATGCGCTGTGAGTGATTGTTCTGCTCTGTCTTTTTTGGATTAAAACGGTTATTATTACGCTGCCTACGTCCTCCTTTTCCTCCGGCACTACATTGGTGACCCCGACGTTCGTTTTGTTATTTATTTGTTTACAAAAACCGCACAAGCGAACACTGCTATTCTGCAACATGTCCGCCCGAGGAAAACGTTCACAGCGGCAGACATCACCGTCTCCTGTCAGGGTGACGCAGGTCGTGCACACCCCCACTCTTAAGCTGCCAGAGTTCTGGGACTCAACGCCTGCTGCATGGTTCGCTATAGTGGAGGCACATTTCTACAAAAGCGACGTTACCGACGACGACGAGCGGTACAACCATGCTGTGGCTATGTTGGGCAGCTCCACCGCAGCGCGTGTGGTGGGGTTTCTGTCTGCCCCCCCGGCGACAAACAAATATGAGCGCCTCAAGGCCCTGCTCCTGGAGACATTTGAGCTGTCCACTGCAGAGAGGGTGCGCCGCTTGTTTGACATGTCGGACTTGGGAGACGAGAGGCCCTCTGCACGTATGGAGAGGATGCTAAACCTGCTCGGTACAGAAGATCCCATGATCCTCTTCATGGAGATGTTTATGCGCACACTGCCAGCTCAGGTCAGGATGGCGCTTGCTAACACCACCATCGTTGGACCCCGCGCCCTGGCCAGGGAGGCAGACCGGTTCGTCTTGGCCATGCCTCAACGGTCCCCGGACCTGCTGGCTCCCGCGGCTGCCCCGCCGCCGGACCGTTGCAGGAGAGCGAAGGACGACGCCAGACCCTCGGGCCAGCAGGGTAACGCTGCGGGCCATTGTTTCTACCACGCCACTTTTGGCGCCAAGGCCAAACGATGCCACTCGCCCTGCTCCTTTGGACCGACGGGAAACGGGAGGGCCGGCGTTCGGTAGTAGCCTTGAGCGCTGGTGTCACCAACAGGCTGCTCTTCATAAAAGACACCATTTCCGGTCGCAGATTCCTTTGTGACACAGGTGCCCAATGGAGCATCATTCCGTCAGGGGGATCAGAGGTGGCGAAGGGGGAGCACGGTCCGCAGTTGGTGGGTGCGGACGGCACGCCTATCCGTTCCTATGGCACTAGAGCGGTGGATGTTTGCTTCGGTGGACAACGCTTTACCTGGGATTTTGTCGTCGCAGCTGTCACATTTCCCCTCCTGGGCGCTGATTTTCTGTGCGCCCACAACCTGTTGGTGGACGTGGGGAACAGGCGCCTGGTCAACTCACAGACTTTCGCTTCCTTCGCCTGTACGCAGGGGGAGGCGATCTACAGCGGGTTGTTCAACACGCTTGCCGACAGCGACCAGTACCTTCGGCTGCTCGCCGAATTCCCTGACCTCACTAAGCCCACCTTCTCCGCTCCCACGGTGAAGCATGGTGTGGAGCACCACATCGAGACCAATGGGCCTCCCCTCCACGCCAGGGCCAGGCGCCTCAACCCAGAGAAGCTGTCCGTCGCCAGGGCGGAGTTCGCGCTTCTGATTGGCTGCTGAGAACTAGGTACCCCACGTGGGACCATGCGAGTTGAGCGGTGCATTCAAAACAAATAAGATAATCAAAGCAAACAGTCTCTCTTCTTTTACGGTACTAAATTAACAGTGTTTCTTACACCTGGTTACACCCTCCCCTCCTGAACTTATGCACGTCCCTGTGCATAGTATACAGTTAAAGGCAAATTATTCGAGGGGTCAGGGCAGGGGGTTGGACAGGTTCTTCTCTTATGACTTCTTCCCAAGCTGTGGACAGTCCTTGAAAGAATGATTTCACTGCTGTGATCAAAGGATTTCCTAGCTCTGTATAATCAAGCCGTCGTGGTGGTTGACGATTTCTTTCAGATCTCCTGACAGAATCATTTGTATCTGTGTTCTCCTCTGTATCCATTGGGATTGTTCCATCCTTTCCTTCCTCAAGTTCTGCTCCTTTAAAACCATCCTCCTCAACTGGAAGTTGTTCTCCTTGGACATCTGGATTATCATCCTCAAGCAAGTCATTTTGAATCAAGGCTGGTTCATTGGCTTGCTCGGTTGGTGTGACTCTATCGGCGGATAAGTACTCAGTATCACTCTGATGAGAGTTAAACTTGATGGACATCAAAGGACCATCTGAAGTACTATTGGACATATCAGGTAAATTGTCAAAATCGGGTTGGGTGTCAAGATCGGTTGGATTGTCAAATTCAGGTGGATTGTCATCATTTTGAGCATTGACAGGACTCTCGACAGGACGAACGCCTGGAGGTTCAGTATGCCGAGTGTCTTGGACATCGGTCATGGACAGATCCGGGTACACAGGAATCTCACTGACCATGGGGACAGGGGAACTTAACCAAACAGGAATGAGTGCATCATCCTCTTCATCTGAGGAATTCTCTTCCTCTACAGCAGGGTTTGCACGAGTTCCTGGCCTGCGTGGTACCGGCTTTTGCACAGGCTCACTATTTTCCTCCGCAGGTATGTACCCGCACGGCAGCAACAGGTCCCTGTGTAGCGTCCTCAGGGGACCATCCGCGTTTTCAGGTTTAACAGTGTATACAGGGAGAGTGCCTGCTCTTCTCACCACCACATGGACAGTGGGTTCCCATTTGTCTGAGATCTTGTGTTTTCCCCGGATGCGGACATTCCTGACCAATACTTGATCTCCAGGTTCCAGGTCTGAGACGGTAACATGTTTATCAAACCTTGTTTTGTTCTTGAGAGCGATCTTTGCAGCCTTCTCCATGGCTATCTTGTAGCTCTCCTTGAGACGTGCCTTGAGGTTTTGCACATAATCAGAGTGAGATGAATGTTGACCCTCTGGTACTGGCAACTTGAAGGCAAGATCAACTGGCAGGCGAGGTTGGCGCCCGAACATCAGTTCGTACGGGGTGAAGCCAGTCACCTCGTTCCTGGTGCAATTGTAGGCATGGACCAGGGGTCTCACATGATCACGCCAACTGGACTTGTCTTGATTTTGGAGAGTGCCCAACATATCAAGCAGGGTACGATTAAATCGTTCCACGGGGTTGCCCCTAGGATGGTATGGGGTTGTCCTCACCTTGTGGATTCCAGCCACCTGACAGAGTTCCTTGATCGTGCGGGACTCGAAGTCTGGACCCTGGTCACTATGTAACTTCTCCGGGATACCATAGTGTACCATAAAGTTTTCCCACAGACACTTTGCTACTGTGCGGGCCTTTTGATTCGGTGTTGGGATGGCGACCGCAAATTTAGTGAAGTGATCTGTGATCACCAGTATATCCTTGGTTCCACTTTTGTCAGCCTCCAGCGACAGGTAGTCCATACAGAGGAGCTCAAGAGGTCGAGTGGTCCTAATGTTGACCAAGGGGGCTGCTCTTTCAGGTCGTGCCTTCCTCCGCACGCACCTGCCACATGTCCTCACTTTCCTTTCCACACTCATGACCATCTTTGGCCAATAGAATCTGGTCCTTACAAGGTCCAGTGTCCGGTCGACTCCCATGTGACCCATATGGTCGTGCAGACTGGTGAGGACTGTGTCGCGGAGCTCAGCTGGAAGAACAAGCTGGTAAGTTGTCTGTGGCCCCACTTGGCGTCGCCTGAACAGGATGTCGTTATGGAGCTCGAGACGATTGAGTTCTCGGAGGAGGAGTGGGAGATCAGGAAGTTGGGTGCGCAAGGTGGGAGGTGGTGTGTCCCCATGTTCGATCTGGGTGATTACATGCTTTATACATTGGTCAGCTCTCTGTTTAGCTGCTATCTCAGCTTCAGTGAGATGGGGGACGGTTGGAAGACCTCCAAACTGTTCTTCTTGTCCATAGCTGTCGGGAACAGCACTAGGGTACATGGCAAGAACCTCCACTAAAGCAACACGATCTGTATCTCCCTCTCTCTCATCATCAGGACTGACACTGTAGGTGAACTGTCTCTCACAGATTGCTTTCACAACAGACTGATCGACTGCATTGATGTTGTTTGGATCAGAGAGGTGATCTTGTGTGAACTGCTGTATACGTTCTCTCTCTTTTTGTGATTTCAGATCGTCTGCTAGTATCCCATGTGGTCTGCGTGATAATCCATCCGCATCTCCGTTCTGCCTTCCTGGACGATAGAGGAGTTTGAAGGAGAATGTGGATAGTGCTGCTAGCCACCTATAGCTGGTCGCGTCAAGTTTGGCCGTTGTCAGGATGTAAGTTAGCGGATTACTATCCGTTACAACGGTGAACTGGTTGCCGTACAGATAGTCGCTGAACTTTTCGGTGACCGACCACTTGAGCGCCAGGAACTCTAGCTTGTGCGCTGGATAGCGGCTTTCGCTTCTTGACAGCCCCCTACTGGCGTAGCCTATGACTCTGAGTTGGCTCTCTTGCTCCTGATATAGCACAGCACCGAGCCCGGTGGTACTGGCGTCAGTGTGCAGTATATAGGGTTTCCGGGGGTCAGCGAAGGCTAGTACAGGGGCTGTAGTGAGGCTCTGGATGACTGCCTCAAAGGCTTGCTGGCAAGCTGGCGTCCAGCGCCCCCCGAAGGGCTCTTTTGGGTCATGGTATTGGTTTGTTTTCTGTCTTATGTCTGTTAGTTTCGCTTTTGATTTCTTGTGGAGAGGTGGGTAGCCAGAGGTTAAGCTGTGGAGGGGCTTTACGATGCTGGAATAACCCTTAACGAACCTCCTGTAGTACCCAGCGAAACCGAGGAAGGATTTCAGCTCCCGTAGGGTCTGGGGGACAGGCCATGTCTTCAGGGCTGAAATCTTCTCAGGATCTGTCTGAACGCCACTTCTGGAGACTATGTGACCCAGATAACGTACTGATGTCTGGAAGAAGACACATTTTTCTGGGGATAACTTCAACCCAAACTCTTTGAGACGAGTTAGCACTCTCATGAGTCTTTCTTCGTGCTCCTCGAGGGTTCTGGAGAAAACTATGACGTCATCAAGGAAGACTACCGCATCTTTCAAATGCATATCCCCCATGCACCGTTCCATTAACCTTTGGAACGTGCTGGGGGCATTCGTCACTCCTTGAGGCATTCTGTTGAATTCCCAGAATCCGAGCGGACACACAAAGGCCGTCTTCGGTTTGTCTGCCTCTTCAACCTCGATCTGGTAGTACCCCGACTTAAGGTCGAGAACTGAGAACCATTGAGAACCATTGAGGGCCGAGAATGTGTCCTCCAGCTTTGGAAGGTTGTACGCGTCCTTTATAGTCTGGAGGTTTAGACGCCTATAATCGATGCACAACCGGACTTGGCCGTTCTTTTTCCGGACTGCCACTATGGGCGATGCAAATGGTGACTCTGACTCCCTTATAACTCCCGCATCAAGAAGCTCTTTAATGTGCCTCCGGACAGCTTCGATGTCCTGTGGGTGGATTGGTCGGGCACGTAGTTTGAAGGGACTTTCATCTGAGAGTTTTATGAGGTGTCGCACCTGGTCCGTCCGGCCAAAATCCTGGTCATGATGTGCAAACACATCAGCCATGTTGTTGAGCTGCTGAGTGATGCGTCGCTTCCATTCGAGTGGGACTGGGGAATCAGCGAAATTGAAATTCAAGGTGGGTTCTTGAGATGACTGGGTCTCTGGAGGTCTCTGGAGAGATTCTGATTGCTTGGCTATGCTGTGCTCCTTTAATATGATGGTCTGATAAGCACTAACCTCTGCAATAGTGCACTTAGCAGGAATGACGATGTCATGGTCAGACTCGTTGCTTATGACGACTGGTAGCTTATGGGGCCGTAGCTGGGGGAAATCAACGAGACCAGATTTTACCAGCAGGCCACCTGGCAAGGGGGATGATGATGGATACTCAATGACGACGGATTTCTCATCCTGAAGACCAGTGACAAGGGCAACTCCCTCCACCACTACAGTTTCACCGGCTGGAATGACTTGAGGCGTCTTGCCTTGCATCTTTACTACCCCCTGGTGGTTGTTGCTTGCCTGCTTCCGTCTTAACTCAATGACCTTGAAAACTACTTTGTAGCCGTGTGGGAGGGGCTGGCGATTGGTTAAGTCAGTCTCTGAGTAAACGTCAAACAGTACATCTAGAGTGTTAGTACCTATGAGCATGAGGGACTGTGAAGTGTCAGGAACAACTAAGGCAAGTGTATTTACATCTATTGGGACTCCTACAAAGTCTTTTGGAAAGGTTATGGTCATTTCTATATAGCCAAAGTAAGGCACTAGCTGGCCATTTGCACCTTCCACTTCTAAGAGGTCATGAATCGGCTTAATCTTCTGCTCTGAAAGGTGCTGCTTGTAAAATGACTCAGGTACAGTGGTAACTTGTGAGCCTGAATCAAGAAGGCAGTTGACCTCTTCACCTCTCACAGTCACTTGGGCTGTGCTCTTGATGCCAACCAGCCGTTTGGGGAGTCTAAACGGTTGGTCCTGCGTTGGGTGATGTAAGCTGGAACATGTTTGAGCTTTAATGTTCTCTGTATGTGTAATGTCTTTGTTGATCTCAGTAGGGGTTTTGTCTTCCTTGTTTACGTCTGAGGGACGTTGTTGACTCTCCTCAGCTCCTGTTTGTCCCACAACAGGAACTGTTAGTTGTTTAAAGGTAAGTTTGAATCATTTTGAGCTTCCCACTGGCGCTGTTTTTTTTCCAACTGCCTCTTCTTTTCTGCCACTAGGTCGGGGTTTGCGGGGTCGGTGCAGCAGGGGGCAATGTGCCCATCTTCGCCGCAGTTAAAACAGTACCAGGGCTTGGGTTTGTATGTCTGTTTCTTTTTGATTTGTCTTTGCATGTCTGTATCATTTGGCTTTGACATCCTGCTCTGTTGCTTCCCTGCAGATCCCTTGCTGCTAGCTCCTTTGGTGTTTTTCTGTGACATGTATGTAGTTAGTTGGCTTTGCAGACTTGCCACTTGCTTTCTCAGATCCTCAATAGCACTGATACTGCTCTCATCTTTCTCCTCTGGTTCACAAATATATGCGCCATGGAACTGCACCTGAGCTCTTTGCTTTGTGATGCCAATATGTTTTTTCATACGACAGGATTTTGCTTGCTGTCGATGTTCTTCGGAGCGAATCATTAGCAAGAGGTCTGAGAATGAGGGTGGGCTGCTCTTCTTTTGCTCCAGTTGCAGGGCGCTGAGCAAGGTGTTATCCCAACACCCCCTGCAGAACTGCTTAGTAAGATGTTTGTTTACTTCTTCATGTGTAACTCCCCCCCTTTTTGTTGCTCTGTTCAAGGCTAACTGGAGCCGATGAAGGTAAGTGGATGATTTCTCACCTGGGTCTTGGAGGGTGTTCAGGAATTGAGCAAAGAGCTCCTCTCCATCTTCCACAGTACCGAAGGCTGAGTCTAGGAGCTGTAGGTAGGCTGCAGGCGGTGACTCAGGCCGTAAGCTTTTAACTACATCAGCTGCTGGTGGGAGCAAGCTTTCATGGATTTTTCTGGATATTTGCAGAGGAGACATGCTAGGATCATTCTGGAGCAACTCAATGTGTATGCGCCATGTGTCATAATCAGTTTCATGATTAGGTCTGGGAGTCTTGCCGGAGAAGGAGCGGAGTCTCACTTGGGATTGGATGTGTGGGACAACGTCTTGCCTCCGCACAATATGCTCGACCACGACCCTCTGGATGTCCGGTGGGTTCAAGTCACTTACTGATAGGGACGGTGCTCTCTTTCCATTGGTGAGGGGAACATGGTCAGTGGCACCGTTGCTGCTTGGTGTGGCATCTGGAAATGAGGTGTAAGACTGTTGCTCTTGATGAGTGGGTGGGGATACGACAGTGGTCTCAACATGTGTGGGGGAGGATTCTTCAGTTGTGGGCTGCATAGTTTCAACATCTTCCCCGATCTGAGACATCATTTCCTTCAACACCACGCAATAGTCTTTGCCACTCATCTTAGCTAGTTGTTTGAGCTCAGCTAAGTAGGTCTTGGTAACATTACTTCCAACCTTGGTAGCGTACACGCTACTGAGTGTTTTTAATTCATAGACAACAGTGGGGTCATCTCGTGCTATGCACATGTACGGTAAGCGAGGTTCTAAACCTTCTAAGGCTGAACCGCTAACATATTCAACGATCAGGTTTTGAAAGAACTCGGACTGTGAATCATCAACCAAAAGGATTCTCTCAATTTTACCATACTGTTTTAGAAAGTCAATCACTTGTTCATCTTGTTCAGCTACCTGAGTAATTCCACTGACAGTAACTGCATTTGGAATTTTGACACCAGACTTTTGTATGAAATCCATACTGGTCATTACTTCAATATTGATGCTCAAATCAAATGGCTCCTGGCTGGCTTGCCACTTCTGTAACCAATTTTAGGAGTGTAAAAGTGAATTACAGTATAATATAAGTTGGACTAACAATAAGACCAGGACCAGAATCAGAAGAGACCAAATTCGAGAGGAGCCACTATACTGAGCAACAACAATGAGGCAGACACAAGAGTAACAATTGAGTAACCACTCTTATATTTTACAGTGAACAAAGTAATTTGTCTGGTTCGTACAAAATGCAAAATATTATACCAAACAGTAAGAAAAATAAAAAAAATAGTGTGCACACTTAAAACAAAAATGTCTGTTGGGGCCCTTAAAATAAAAGGAGTTGTTGAAAGTTCACCTGATTCCAAGGTTCCTTGTAGTGTAATGTGAGTGTATTATTTGTGTGAATGAGCGTGTACGTGAATATCTCCTCAGTGCTAATCTTCAATCAGGGTAGTTGGCTCGCCATCTTTCACAGCAGGAAGTTGTCCTGAACCTCAGACTCTCAGTCCTCTAAAAAAACTGACCGTTGCTGTGTGTATCAAGGTGGAGCATGCCGATGCCGAACCTCGTAGCAGCTCTCCGGAGGACAGGCAAGCAGTTAGCCGACGTAACTCTCCTTCGTTCAGCCACTTGGCTCCAGACCTCCACTGGGTAAGTGCTCCGACTCTTTTTTCCTTTTTCACAGGTTTCACTCTGGGTTTTTTTCTCTAGTTTTCCTCTTCTCCTTAACACACAGCTGCCCTCGCTTCCCGGGCCGAGATCCGAAAAGACCGGAAGAGCAACGCGACTGCACTTCCTCTCCGAGCCGACAGGCTGAGCGTGGCCTGCGTAGCTTCTGATTGGCTGCTGAGAACTAGGTACCCCACGTGGGACCATGCGAGTTGAGCGGTGCATTCAAAACAAATAAGATAATCAAAGCAAACAGTCTCTCTTCTTTTACGGTACTAAATTAACAGTGTTTCTTACACCTGGTTACACAGGCGTTTCAAAATTTAAGAAGGGTGCTCAATGTTGTTCAAAATGAAAAGGTAAGACAAGATGCGGCCATTCTATCCCTGGACGCTGAAAAAGCCTTCGACAGAGTTGAATGGCAGATTTGGTTTTGGAGAAAAAAATATTAAATGGATGAAATTGTTCTACAACAATCCCACTGCTGAAGTTCTGAAGAACACAATTATATCAAAACCCTTTACCCTAACCAGGGGTACACGACAGGGGTGCCCATTGTCACCACTCTTATTTGTCCTGTTGATTGAACCCCTAGCAATGACAATCAAATCCCACCCCTTAATAACAGGAGTTACGATTGGAAATTATGAACAACGTCTTCGCCTCTTTGCTGATGATATTGTTATTTTAATGAGACAGTTAGCGCAATCCTTACCATCACTTACAAAACTGTTGGAGACTTTTGGAAGTATCTCTGGTTATAAGGTGAATAACTAACTAATAATTTTTAGGAAAACTGAGAGGGACAATCCCCAATTAGTGAATATATTTCATAATTCGCCCCATGGCTTTACCTATCTAGGAATAAAAATAACGCCAAATATCAACGAAATAGTTCCTACGAACTATAACCCAATTTTAAAATCGGTATCAGAATCCCTTAAAAGATGCTCAGAGCTTCCCATTTCTATGATTGGCCGTGTCAACATTATTAAGATGAATATCTGACCAACATTTTTATATTTATTCCAATCTATCCCTTTGCAGCCCCCATCAAATATATTCCCAAAATTGAAAGAAATGACAACACACTTTATTAGAAAAACAAACGCCCAAGGCTTAGACTCACCCTACTTTACTTGCCATTCGAAAGAGGAGGACTCCAAGTTCCAAACTTTGTCTGGTATTATTGGGCTAACTAACCCTAAACCTAACCCAGATGAGTGCAGCAATGCTCTGGTTCTCAGACAATCCCACAATGCCCTGGGTCACAATAGGAAACACCACTACATCTCCTCTCCCACTAAAGCTCTATCTTTACTCTAAAACATTGAAAAACCTGCTTAAAGACACTCATAACCCATTTGTAAGGAATACAATAAGAGTCTGGTATAAATGTCAATCTTACTTTAAAATAGTAGCAGATATATCAGGCTTTACACCGATTTGGGGAAACTGCAGATTTTCTCCAGGCAAAAGTGACCTTGGCTTTAAATTGTGGGCAGAGAGAGGGATTGGTAAAGTTATGGATAATGAAAATGATCTGCTTCATAGCTTTGATTTGAAAACAATTTATAATATCCCTTCAAAACATGAAAATGAAATGAAAATTTTCTTCAAAGTGTGGGGACGTTTATGGGATTCCTTGAGCGCCACCAAGCCAGGGGTTTGCTTCATGCTTAGATTGCCATTTCTGATGCCAGTGCAATATTTCCGGGCATAACTTCTGTATAGAAAATGCATGGTTGTAATTACTTATATATCTTTTTTTATTATTATTATAATTATTGGCTTGTACTTTGTTTTTGATTTGTTTTGTATGTGAATAATTGTATCTGTCTGTTAGTTGTAAAATGTGAAAACTCAATAAATATATTTCTCAAAAAAACATACAAAAATGTCTCACTTCTGATTGGCTAACAGCACTGTCCATCACTGTAATAAACCCAATTAAACTTCCAGAGAGAGAGAGAGAGAGAGAGAGAGAGAGAGAGAGAGAGAGATCTCTTGGCCAAGAAAGAAGAGTTGAGGAAGAAATGATTGAACAATCACTCACCGTGACCGCGGCCTGGGCACTCCCGCGACTCCAAGCCGCCACGACTCCCGTCGTGCCCCGGCAGCAGCACCCTGCGGCCCGAGCACCGTGACCACGGGCACCACGGGCACCGCGACCGTGGCCACGGCAATCCCGCGTCTCCCGCCGTGCCCCGTGAACGAATGAATGAATGGCTCGGGAACCGTGGACACCGCGGACCAAGAACCGCGAGCACCGTGAGGGCGGCCACGGCACTCCCGCACCTCCCGCCGTGCCCCGTCAATGAATGAACGGCCCGGGAACCGCGGGCACCGTGACAGCGGCCCGGGAACCGCGGGCACCGCGAAAACAGATCGCGCAGACCTAATTAGGCCTATATTTATTCTATTCTATTTTGTATTTGAAATGCAACGGTCTTTTCGTGGAGACTACGCTCAGAGCAGCTGGAACTGAAAACAGCAAGAGGAAGGAGGAAAACGGGCTATGAAACATTTTTTTTTAATTATTACTTTTTAAATGGTTTATCAGCGATAGAGATCATGACGACAGCTGATGTAACGGGAGTCCGGGCGCGCTGTATGACCACTGTTCCACTGCGCATAGACAGTAAAAAGTAGCTGAGACGGTGGAGGGGTTAGAAACAAATGAATGAAAATAGGCTATTTATTTCAGGTAGCCTATTTTTGCACCAAGAAGATTTGAAACCCATGAAAGTTTAAAATCCCCCCCCCCCCCAAAAAAAAGAAAAAAAATCCCGTTCCCAGCGCCCCCCTGGGTTGTGCGAACGCCCCCCAGGGCTCCGTTGAGAAACCATGCACTAAGCCCTCAGCCGTTGGTGAAGTCAGCTGTTAGTAAGAGGTTGCTCAGAGAACCACACAGTGAGCTCCTTCTGAAAGCACACCCGGGCCCAATTCGGTAAGTCAAATCTCCTAACCTTTATCCTTTCCTTGACCTTTGTGGAAAACATCATCGGGTCAATTTTTCGAAGATGGACAACAACAAGCGCTCTTTTGATCAATGCGTTCCTGTCGTATTGATTTCCACCAGGTTATCGCCAACAGTGGGTAACACTTTCCAATAAGGTACGCAAAAACGTGGGTAGTTACTGAGGAACGAATGAGTAACGAATGATGAACGACCAGGGCCCTAACTGGGGCCCTAACTGGGGCCCTAAGTGACAGTTACTCAGTAACTACTGAGGAGTAACTGGTAAACAGACCAGGGGATACTCTATTAATTAAGCATTCTGTGATATAGCAAACTTACCAAATGATTTTGAAATCAACAAAAAAAAAATTGTTATTAAAATAACAGGGCAGGGATGATGGTCATATTTTAATAAAAATATTCACAATACATACACACACTACATACATTAATATTCACGTTTAAGGCTTATTATGTGGCATTAGTAATGTTGAAGACTTGAAAGCCATTGTCCACCGCTGCAGGGCACGCTTTAAACCTGCCGCCCTCGGTTTCAAGCGCTGTCGAGGGCTGGCTTGGGTCCCACACTGGATCGACTGGTAGAGCTGGATCGGACTGATGATAAGTTGTTACTCATTCACGAACCATTCGTTCACCAGTAGTGAAGCTTTTTGATTCATTCGTTCACCAGTAGTTAAGCTATTTGAACCATTCGTTCACCAGTAGTTAAGGTTTTTGATTCATTCGCTCACCAGTAGTTAAGCTATTTGAACCATTCGTTTACCAGTAGTGAAGCACTTTAATTTATTTTTTCCCATCAAACCACTGTTGATTACAGTGTAAGTTGTAATCAAGTTGTTACTCATTCACGAACCATTCGTTCACCAGTAGTGAAGCTTTTTGATTCATTCGTTCACCAGTAGTTAAGGTTTTTGATTCATTCGCTCACCAGTAGTTAAGCTTTTTGAATCATTTGTTTACCAGAAGTGAAACTTTTTGTGTACCTTCATGTAAAGTAACGCATCATACTGAGTTGTTACTCTTTCGCGAACCATTCGTTCACTAGTAGTTAAGCTTTTTCATTCATTCGTTCACCAGTAGTTAAGCTATTTGAACCATTCGTTCACCAGTAGTTAAGGTTTTTGATTCATTCGCTCACCAGTAGTTAAGCTATTTGAACCATTCGTTTACCAGTAGTGAAGCACTTTAATTTATTTTTTCCCATCAAACCACTGTTGATGAAAGGCATATTCAAATGAAAAAACTTTCAAACAATGTATTTCTCACAATCAGGCACTGAACACTGAAAAAATCTGACATACAAAACAGCTGTCTACAACTACAAAACTCAATTTAAATGTTTGAGTTTTGACTGCTTCAATCTCTTCAATTTGAATAAGTGGCGAATGTCATTCAGCAATTTGCCTAGGGGAGCATCTTTGTGCAGAGTGATAGATATAACAGAGTGGCGACACATCCATTGGACTCCGTTGTAGCGTTTTCTGCCGCATACTTCCGGGGTATGGAGCCTCGCATAGTTCCAAAGCATCCATTTACGGCGTAGGAGATCATTCATTTCCATTGCTGGCCGTCGAGTTATAATAATAATAATAATCTTAATTTGTATAGCACCCTTCATACAAAAAATGCAGCTCAGAGTGCTTTACATGCACAAAATAAAGATAATACAAAACAAAACACATTCATCACAGGTAAGAGACCCGCAAAAGCATAGAGCAAAAGATAAAATAAAAACATAAAAATTATGAATTATTGAAAACAAGTTCAATGCATAAAAAATAGATAATAGAGATAATAACCATAAAACAAATGGATGGTGGAATCAATTAAAAGCAGCAACATAGAGACGCGTCTTAAGCTGCTTCTTAAAACTATCAACTGACGTTGCTGTTCTTATTTGTAGGGGCAGTTTGTTCCAGGCCATTGGTGCATAAAAAAAAAAATGCTGCTTCAAAATGCTGAGGAATTTCTGAGGTAAGTGCATTAAATAGCTACCTCTTTTGAATTGTCAACTCTCTATATTATATCAGAGGGCCTTTATGATGCATATACTGATCTTTATTTGTATGTGCACAGTGTAATTATATATATTTTTATGTTGGTATACGACTGATTTTAAGGCATTGCCTGCTATTTAGTCAACTCGATTTTGCCCGCTGTGAAGGTATCACTGCACCAGAAGTTAAGTAGTGAATCTCTGACAACTTTTATTTAGTAAGTTATTGATTGAGTTATTGATAGGATTACTATGATCAATAAGGTTGATTAACGTCGGGTTTAATCTGCTGAACCTGATGGTGTTAGCTACGGTGTTGGAGTACTGTGTGTCTGATGCTATAGCTAGTAGAAATAAGGTTGCTTTTGTTTAATTATACCCTTGAAAAGGCTGTTGAATTACATATATGAATACAAATTATTCCACATAAAAAATATAAGCCATAATGACGAGCTTTCAAATGTTATTACACAGACAGTAATGTCATTCTTCTTTTTCATAATGTAAGCTTCTGTCCACCCCTTCCCCAACTTGGCAGCAATTTGTCCATGTGTGGGGAAACTCATTAACCTACAGCCTATTCAAGGTCTTGTCTGATTATCTTCACTCTCCTGCAGGTGGTGGCTGCTGGTGCTGGTGGCGGCGGCTGATGGTGGATGATGGTGGATGCGGCTGATGGTGGATGCAGCTGATGGTGGATGATGGTGGATGCTGATGACGGTGGCTGCTGGTGGCTTGAGCTGGCTGGTACCGGCAAACACTGCTGGTGCAGGTCGCTGCTGCTTGAGGCGATGGCTGCTTGAGCTGGCTGGTGGTGGCGAAGGATGGTGGTGTCGCCTTCTGCTGCTAGTGGTGGCGGCTTGTGCTGGCGACGGCTGTTGGTGGTGGCGGCGGCGGCGGCGACGCTGCGATTGTTGTCCTTCCTTTCTACCTGATGCACTTTACTATCCTTAACCTCAGCCTGATGTATGTGGAGTATTTTCTTTGTTTATTAATAACTTATAATATTCCTGCCTGTTCCTTCACTTTCTTCTTGTTTTTCGTGTTAGATATACACGCACACCTGTTTACACATTTGTTGTTCTTGTTCCACACATGACTAACATTGTTCTATTTATTGATACCCCCTGGCTCTACTTTGCTGTTCTTGTTCACACTGACTGTATGTTTGATCCAGTGTTCTTAGTCATACTTGTTCCCGCTCGTTTTGGATCCACAAACCTCAGCCTGATATATGTGGAGAGGATTGTTTTTCTAAACACTCAGCATCTCAAACACTTAACTCCTGGCTCCAGCTTTACATGCTGCATCCTCCTTTGCAGCATGCAGATGTTAGGCAGTGGAATCTGCATTTGCTGGAGGGTTTTATAAGCAGTTGTCCATTTTATTTGTATTGCTTTTTTAATTGTCTCCTGTCCTCACCTTATTCCTCTCTTGTTAACACTTATATATACACAATATCCATCCCTGTTCCTTCACTTTGTTCTTATTTTTCAAATTGGATACACACACACCTTCTTGTTGTCTCACTCATTGTTAAATAAAAATAATACTATTTCATTCATCCAAGCGTAATGATTTGTTATTCTTTGATATATTTGATACTTAGTCTTAAAAGTATCACGGTTGTGTGGTCAGCTCCTGCCTCATCAGAAGAAGTTGCCTGGAAACTAAATGCTAAATGGACTGATGCTACTCCGCTTTCTCAATCGCCCTCTGACCGGGGTAAGTGAATCGGAATTACAAGCAAAATCAAGGAAATCCAATAGTCCAACTGCACAAAAATGAACATCTTGAATCGTCTTTGATTTCAGAACAGATGTAGTAAGGTAAAAGTTAAGGTTAAGCCACTAAAGTCAGTAGCCTAGTGCTACCCATGCTAACACAAACGTGAAGCTTTCCCTCAAACTTAAAATCGTATCTAAGTAGCTTTCAGTTGTCACCCTTCAACTCCAAATGTAAAACTGACATTTAAAAACATGCAACAATAGTCAGAAAGGTACTTGGGTATGTGTTTTTATATATATATTTACAATTCAATATTACAATCGCTGCTGTCAGTCCCATTGAAGAACACGGCAGCGCGGCGTGTTTGGAACTATTCACCCCTTGCAAGCACGTGACCACGTGACGACGCCATGACGGACGGCAAAATCACCAGCAGAAGAGTGTAGTAGACGAGCAGGAAGTTTAAATAACACCATTAAATATATATATAGATAGATATTTAAATAACACTGTTAAATACATTATTAATAATAATATTATTTATGGATTCTATCGTTGTTGTGCCGTTATCGTTGGAGGTAGGGCATCTGGTAGATGCCAAACAGACTTAACTTCAGACTGCATCAAGTCGCTTCAATTTGAGTGAGCTTCAATATGACAACAGCCTAGTCATAAAATATAGGGAAGCTGCCTGAGAAGGCTACTGTACCACCAAGAGGGCGCTGAGAACCATGGCCCCTGCCTATAACTATCCTATCTATGAATGTATCTATCTATCTCTCAGTATCTGTGGACTTATAGCCTACTTATCTATCTGTAATAACCACTTGTGTAAGATACAGATGACACTGTTTGAGACTGATCAGTGAATTCTGACATTAGGCTACGTTTGTGAATGGGTAACGTTAGACTGCACAGCCCCATCACGCTAGTTGGCACTTGCCCATAACACAGGCCACTCATGTTACAAATGACAATTTGACTGGGTCTCCATCTGGACATGGATGATGGTATGGCATTACACAGATTAAGTACAAGTAATTGGGAAATACATGAATCTTACCTTATAAAAAATGTTCGCTGCAAATCCTCGAGTACTTGGAGGGCTGCCAGTCCTTTCTGCTTATAGCAGCAACCCATCGCTGCCTTCTCTCCCCATCGAATGGTATCCGGTAAAACGAAACATTGGCTTTACCCTGCCTATTGGCACAGCCAACTGCACAGCAAGAAATAACCATGGTACACGAACGAACGAGCGAACACGTACCAGAGAATGTCTATTTTGCTTGCCGTCCGCCGACTACAGCATAGCTTTTCCGATACTTCCGCCGTCCGTCATGGAGTTCATAATTCGCGCGAGTTTTGCGTGACGTCACTAGCAAGGGGTGAATACAGGCTGACATGAACCACGTGACCACCCTGCTGTACAGGCTTACATGAACCACGTGACCACCCTGCTGTACGGTTTACATGAACCACGTGACCACCCTGCTGTACAGGCTGACATGAACCACGTGACCACCCTGCCGGACAGGCTTACATGAACCACGTGACCACCCTGCCGGCGAGGGTGTCGCAACTCTTCTCTCTCTATGGCTCTGCTCCGACCTAACAGAGTTTTAACAAGGCGATTTCCTCCGATCTTAAGGTCCCAACCTTCAAAATTCCCGGAAACTCAGACTGTTTTGAAGGCACCATAGAGTGGCGAAGTCACGCCTCTTCCGGTAGAGCCCATGGGACCTATGAGATCGAAAAATATGAATGGGTTTCAATGGAGAGAAAATAATTATCTTCTGGTCCCAGTCTTTATATGCCCCGAATTACACATATGTTGTTTGTGGATTTAAATTCTAATTTTTCATGTCAAGAGTTTGACCGTTTATTGTGAAATTGTTCAGTTAAAGGCTGTACAGAAAACACACTGAGAAAGACTACACGTCTCACAATCCCTGCGACTGGCGTGGACAAGACCGACAATCTCCCCATCGGCATAACTGAAACTCTCCATATGCCCCGACCTATAGGCCTAATGGTTTTCACCTCTTTCGATGCTTTTATCCTCCCCTTGGAAAAAAGCGGTGAAGCCTACTGGCGCTGACGAGATGCGGGGACGCCATCTTGGAATGGTGATCCGCTCCACTCAGTGCAATCCGTTTGCAGGAGCAATGAACTGTCAGCGCATTTAATTAATTATACCTCACTGATTACCACTGATTTTCACGCGTTTTTTTGTCATACGTGTAGCTATGATAAAGGACAAATGGTTTGGTGTGTTTTATTATTCATAGTTGGCTTAACAGTAATAGAATATTCTAATATGCTATAAGTGACCAGACGTCCGAGATCAAGAAGGGGGAAAAAACGGTCAGCAATTTTTAAGTTGAAGAAACAATACATGATTAGACTATATATACATTTATTTACCTACATAAACAATGTATGAATACATTAGATATCTATATATCTTACCTTATAGACTGTATCTCTGACTGTTGCTGCAGCAGCAGTTTATTCTTTCTTGACACTTTGTATTGATATTTTGTATTTACTTTTATTAACAACATTCTTTCCTTAAATTATTATGTTAACAGTGATTATTTTATATGTATTTTTTTATGTATGTCACTTTGGAATAAAGCATGTTTAAATGCTTAAACAACATATATAAACACCTGAAAGTTTTTATATCAGCTAAAACCACCAATCTGTTTCACTGGGTTCAGATAAAACCAAATTATGTCTTACCCAACAATATTAGTATTTGAATATTGTTACTTGAATGACTCCATTTATATCATGGTTACAATTACACTGTTAAGAAAGTATTGTCTTATACTTAAATTAAACTAAAATGAGAATGTGTCATGATACAAATCTGCTGATGGATGTTTATTTGTGGATGGATGGATGGAATGGACTGGAGTTTGCAGGTGGGAATTGATACAGGAAAATGATCAGACCAGAACGAGTGAAATTCAAAATACAATAAAAAGCAGCCAGGGTAATGCAGACTGACCATTAACAGTGTTTCAAAAATAAGAGAATAAAATACAAAAGAATTATCACTGAAAATAAATCTATTGCATTAGGCCTGATTATCATGAATTAGGAGGGAAATTCAAAATACAATAAAAAGCAGTCAGGGTAATGCAGACGGGCCAATGTAGTGTATGCAAGGCAATGTGAATGTAAAAAATATCAATAACTGTGTGGGATTAAAACCCTGAAAGAGGGCTGTTTTGCATATCTTCTTTCTCGTGCTACCTTTCTGAAGTTCAAGAGAGGAGTTTGGCCATGTGGTGGAGCCTTATCTTATGAAACACAGACACAACCAATGATAACAAGTCCGAATGGTGGTTGTCGATGCCAAACTGTGTTCCCCAAGCAGAAATACATCCTCTGTTCCAATCTCCCCTCTGACTTTATGCTGCTCCCTGGCTCCCCACCCCCACTTTAACCTGTATTGTATAATATTAGATCCAAAAGGGTGGAAGCATGAAACAAATTAATAATACAATTTCATGGACCGTTTTCAGAGTTCCTAGGAAAAGGATCTAAGGGAAAGACAGTAGCAGATTCTCTATATTCGATCAGTTATTCATCTCACCTGTTGTGCCTACACTACTGCTGCCTAACAACTTTTAGTCATTTTTCTGGTTAGTCTGTTTCCTAGAGAGAAACAGACTAACCAGAAAAATGACTAAAAGTTAACCGTACAATTCAGTGATAGAGATTTGCGTAAAAACTAGGGCTATTCCTTTTCATTTCTTCGACACAAACAGCACACATTCAGACAGGTAACAATTTATTTTATTATGCTAGACAGATGAAAAACGGAGCCATGATAGCAGCAATTGAAACTATTGAAATATGTACACTATCACATCACACAGAGGATACATGTTACCTTTACAATGTAAACACAGGTTACATACAGGGACATGTTTAATGCTAGAAAAGAATACCAAACCAACAACGCCCCACGTTATTAGCCCATAGTCCCCTGCTCTTTACAGCAGTCTGCCTGTACAGTAGGTAGGGATGGTTGGTTACCAACCATGTTGATCACAACATGTTGAGTCCCCTTTCATGTTTTCTATTTAAATGTTAATTAGATGGATCCTGTCCATGATCTAGTGTATGTTCGAAATAGACCAACCATTATTCATGATGTCTGATGATGCAATAACTTGTCAAAATAAAAGGTTAACCAAAATCACGAGGACATAAAGTACAACTCAGGCATATATATTTTTTGTTTGTTTTCAGATTTTTTGAGAAAAAGGTATGTGCACATATAACGGGCCCTATTAGCATCAGTTACTCTTCACTCGACTGACCGGCCTCAATCAGCAGCTCCATTAGTTGAGTCCTAAAAAGATATTCATAGTTTTTGGACTCTGGCATATCATTTACAAAACAAATTGAAATCGAAGAAACATGAGCGCTGGTATGATAACCTTTTTTTTGAAAGAGCGAGAACATCATAGATACGATAGCTGTTGGTGATCTCACAGCTACCTCATCGTGAATGTGTGAATCACAGAACACTTGTCTCCCACTTTGTGTTTTCTTTGCATGTCGATTTGTGTGTATATATTGTATAGGAACACGTCACACAACACTCGGAGATGGTAAAGTGCGCTCTGGAGGTGGTTGCTAAGGAAACGCTTCATCTTTCATGAGCATGCGAGGGCTATCCTGATTGTCCATGCGCCGCCGGGGCCCCAGCATGCCTGTTAACACACAACCCACAGTCCTTCTTAACGCACAACCCACAGCCCTTCTTAACGCACAACCCACAGCCCTTCTTAACACACAACCCACAGCCCTTCTTAACGCACAACCCACAGCCCTTCTTAACGCACAACCCACAGCCCTTCTTAACGCACAACCCACAGCCCTTCTTAACGCACAACCCACAGCCCTTCTTAACACACAACCCACAGCCCTTCTTAACACACAACCCACAGCCCTTCTTAACGCACAACCCACAGCCCTTCTTAACGCACAACCCACAGCCCTTCTTAACGCACAACCCACAGCCCTTCTTAACACACAACCCACAGCCCTTCTTAACACACAACCCACAGCCCTTCTTAACGCACAACCCACAGCCCTTCTTAACACATAATACATATTCCTCAACATCCGTGTGCATTCAATAAATTATGAACCAACAGGAAGGGGTTAGGGTTAGGGTTAGGGTTACACACCTAACCCTAACCCTAACCAACAGGAAGGGGTTAGGGTAAGGGTTAGGGTTACACACCTAACCCTAACCCTAACCCTAACCAACAGGAAGGGGTTAGGGTTAGGGTTAGGGTTACACACCTAACCCTAACCCTAACCCTAACCAACAGGAAGGGGTTAGGGTTAGGGTTAGGGTTACACACCTAACCCTAACCCTAACCCTAACCAACAGGAAGGGGTTAGGGTTAGGGTTAGGGTTACACACCTAACCCTAACCCTAACCCTAACCAACAGGAAGGGGTTAGGGTTAGGGTTAGGGTTACACACCTAACCCTAACCCTAACCCTAACCAACAGGAAGGGGTTAGGGTTAGGGTTAGGGTTACACACCTAACCCTAACCCTAACCCTAACCAACAGGAAGGGGTTAGGGTTACACACCTAACCCTAACCCTAACCCTAACCAACAGGAAGGGTTAGCAGGGCAGTACAAGTACTTTCTTATGAACATTAACCTACCACTTTTATGCTTGAAGGATTTAGATCTTCTTGGAGAGTTTGGATTCTGAGACATATCAAAAAACAAAAGTTTGGTTAAATTTGACATTTTTAGACATGTAAAAAAATACCAAATTTATGGGGGGCGGGGGGGACTTGAGAATAATATCTCCATCCAAATCTTTCACTTTTCCATTTAAACTTAATCAACAGAATATCTAAAATTGTGAGGTAGCTTTTTACCCAGATGACTTAGACATCTTTTTGGGTAAGAATGCTGAGTAAATTATACTGCTTTCCCCACAAAAAACCCTCTACTAATATAATAGAAATGATACAACAGAGAAAACAACAGTCCTCTAAAGCAAGGTTGGTTTAGTCAGCACAACAATGGGTCTTCCCTTTCTCAATCCACTTTTCTAATTTAAATGTTCAGATGCCATTAAAAACCGCATGCTATGCATTTGAGCAGATGGAAAGTTTGACAAAACATTATCACCCATGAGACTATTGGAGAAAGAGAAATTAAAATCAATATAATGTGATATCATGCATGCTAAGCACCATAGACATAAAAAAAAGCTACTGAACCATTCATCTTTTTCATCAATATCAAACTTACCTTATCCGATTTCCTTTTCTTTGCTGCAAGACCCAAACAAAAACATGGTTTTAGATTCCAATGATGACTATTTTGTAATCAAACCACTGTTTTCATTTGTTTTCCTCCTAGAAGTTCATATTTATCAGTATTGACTAATTCAAGCAATCAATCAATCAATCTCATACAAAAACTCATGAACAAAGGGGGGCGGGGGACAGTAAATATTTGATTTCTCTACTAAAATCGTCCAGAGAACGCCCTACTTCACCTTTCTTTTCGGCCCCATAAGACCAGTCATTGTCGTTGACGTCGTCGTTGTCCTCTTGGTCGCTTTCAGACTTGTTATTGGTGGTGTTCCCGGTGACTATCCTACAAAGAAGGATTACTCTTTACTACTCTGCCCATTTAGTCATTCAGCATTTGCTTTTCATTAAGGAAGCTGTAGGGATTACTGGTTATATTTTTCTACTAGTTAAGGTAAGCATCTTATACCTCTGGCCTATTGGTGCCTAATATGGATCCCTCTGATGTGTCCCTCCTTCTCAAGGTGTCTACCTTTCCTTAGTGGGATGCTGAGGCATTCTCCTTGGATTTACGGGCTTATAAGAAGTGCCTGGAAAGCCCTTTGGAGACTGAGTGAAGAGCTATACAAATCCAGTTGTCTTAGCACTGAGAATGTGTGGGAGAAACACTTATTCTGCAGTCTAGCTTTACTGATACCCTTACATTTAATAACAATTATTGAGCAGGTATGGGTTACGGGCATTGAGCTCCAGGGTGCGTTCAGGGGGGTCGAGGACATGGGGTATTGAACCCAGAACCACCTCAGCAGGGGCTTCTACCCAGAGCGTCTCAGTGACTTTAGATAGAGGTCAGAGCAGTGCACTGCATTTGTCATAGGCAGACTGTGGTTTGGCTGTTGCTGTGGCAACAAAACCGTAAGGAAGTGGTAAAGTAGTAAAGCCCGCCTCTTGCTTGATATCATTGGCTGCCTGGGCCGGGTCATTGGCGAGCGGTGATACTCTGTGCCTTGCGCTGAAAGTTGAATATCCTATTCTATCCCTCGAATATACCTCCAGCTGGGGTGGGGGGGACGACCCGGGGTTACCTGCGGTTGGCGATGCGGCTGCTGTTACGACCCATGCCCAGGCACTTCTCCAGGTGCGGGGCGAAGCGCGAGGCGGCGATGCTACGACTGCAGTTGGGACAAACGCACTCCTTGTTCTTCCATTGGTTGTACACCTGTCCAAACACATCCACTCCAGGCTGGTCCACGATTTCTGCACATTTATAACACAAACAACGGTTATTTCCTGTTTGGGATGAATAAAGTATATTTCAGCTCATCAACTTCAAATGCACTTTCTCCACTATTTGCTATTTGGTGATTGCCTCTCATCCAAAGTGTATCATGAAGTAAGATACAGGTAATAACTGTACTGTGGACATTGGGGATCGAACACTCTAGCCACTACACTATGAAATATATATACAATATGAAATATTAGAGGTTGTTGTATTGAGCCAATAAATAGTGCATCAAAAAAGCTAAGCCAAATGAAAAGTTGTTCTATATTTTTGCTTGAAAGGCTTCACTGCTCTCTGAGCTTGCCACAATTCAGAGAGCGCAATACATTTGATTACATTTGATTAGAACCAATAACATGCATAGACCGGTCTTTAATGTGCAATTAAAAGAGCTTCTACAAGCCCTACCCCTCAACAATACAGGACTATACAACCTAAATAACGAAGTGTACCTTTTAAAGGTTGCATAAGCGATTCTAGGCCGAAACTAAATGATGACATTTATCGGATCTTTCCTCACGATCCGCTAGCTGCCCGCCCCATAAGCAGGCCGTCAAGAAAACGCGTCTCTGTAGGCAGCCTGAGTTCGAGACCGCGCTGCGTTCATCATTGTTTTTACTGGATGCACGAAACACGGAAGGGAGGGGAGAGCTGGCTGTTTGTGATCTTGCTTCAAACAACAACAGAAGTGACCCAACATCGCTAATTAACAAGCGATGTTTGTTAATCTAGCATTCTTTAAAATCTATTTATTAAAAAGCACACCAGATACAATTGTTCAAAAATCGACCAGGGCCAAAATCCCCCTGACCCCCTACTTTACACAAGGAGTCCAGGTACCCCCCACCCTCTACTTTAGGGAAGTACTCCAGATACCTCAAACAATGAATGGTAATCATCCCTCTCTCAGTACGTCTAGTGATGCTAGTTTGTTGAGATGGCAATTGTAAAAAAAAAAGAATACTTTGCAGAGCCCTTTCTTTTGTTCGCAATTGCTCTGCCAGTCAGGAACCAGAGGTTTTACAGAGAAGTCCGGAGAGACAGCTTGAGCATGCCTGATCGTCTGATCAATGTTTCTTTTCCTTTTCCGTCCACCATTTTTGTTAATCTATTTATTAAAAAGCACACCAGATGAATACATTTAGTTGTGCAAAAGCCGACCAGGGCCCAAATCCCCCTCCTTTAGGTAAGGACTCCCGACCCCGTCCTTTAGGTAAGGACTCCCGACCCCCTCCTTTAGGTAAGGACTCCTGACCCCCTCCTTTAGGTAAGGACTCCTGACCCCCTCCTTTAGGTAAGGACTCCCGACCCCCTCCTTTAGGTAAGGACTCCCGACCCCCTCCTTTATGTAAGGACTCCCGACCCCCTCCTTTAGGTAAGGACTCCTGACCCCCTCCTTTAGGTAAGGACTCCCGACCCCCTCCTTTAGGTAAGGACTCCTGACCCCCTCCTTTAGGTAAGGACTCCCGACCCCCTCCTTTAGGTAAGGACTCCCGACCCCCTCCTTTAGGTAAGGACTCCTGACCCCCTCCTTTAGGTAAGGACTCCCGACCCCCTCCTTTAGGTAAGGACTCCTGACCCCCTCCTTTAGGTAAGGACTCCCGACCCCCCTACTTTAGGTAAGGACTCCCGACCCCCTCCTTTAGGTAAGGACTCCCGACCCCCTCCTTTAGGTAAGGATCCCAGGCGTAAGCCCCAAATGTTGGCATAATCTACTTGCATCGTTGGTGTGGTTTGGGGATGGATTGTGTTGGCCCGGTCAGGTACAAAATGCCGGGCCCGATTTGTTGTTCCAGTCCAGCAGAGATGTACAGCATGACTAGAACCAGGACCCAGTTCGCATTGCGGTTTTGAAGATATAACACATTGTTGTTGTGCTTACCAAAGTCCCTCATACTTTCTTGGTCCGTGTCATCCAGGAAGAAATAGCCCTGTTTAACGGCCCGGTGGACCTCAAAGCAGAGGCCCAGGCACGCATCCTCCACCAGATCGGACAGGATGTCTTGTGCTAGGCCCTGCCACCCAACAAAAGAACACATTGGTGACAACATTCAGAAGCTATGGGCCACCATTGCGTTGTATAGCTTGGCCCATAGTGTTGATGAGACATTAAGCGTGCTTACGTACGTGTAACCTGGCACACAATCTACCACCACACTCTTTACCTCCAGCTTGCTGTTGTCCAGGCTGGACATTGAAACCTCTTCCATTTTCATTTGCCAGAATTACAAGATGTGCCGACACTGCTGTGTTCATGCTGTAGTAAAGCAGGATGGGCCAGGAGGGGCTGTGATGAGAGACACAGACACAATAAGGCCTGGGCCAGGAGGGGCTACAGACACAATAAGGCCTGGGCCAGGAGGGGCTGTGATGGAGGACAGACACACGGTACGGACAAAACAGTAGAGATAAACGAGTGTGTCGGGCGTCTGTCTTCTGTCCGTGATGTACTTACAAGTGCTCGGTCAACAGCCAGGGACGAGGGTCGATTCCCGACCCAGCCGCTTATAACCTAGCAGTAGGGGAACAAGTCATTGAAGCGGCCCCGCCGGGGGACCAGACGCAGTGATCGGACCACCACCGGGGGACCAGACCCAGTGATCGGACCCCCACCGGGGGACCAGACCCAGGGTGTAGCTTAGCCCGGCTAAACACAACAAAGAGCTCGGCTGGGAGGACGATGGATGGACTAAAATAGCAATGTGTCGATTTGAAAACGTCTATTCACTCTTAGGGTGAATGCAGCGGATCACATCCCGAGTGTTTAAACACCGCGTCTCCCTAAGACCGACTACTGCACTGCGGCGGTACATTACCGGGTCTACCATCCGTCACAAAGACAAATATTATTTCACAAATACCGATTTATGAGTGATGCAGTGTGAAGGAATACATAATCGCAGGCTGTTAATTGTGTTTATTTACCTCATTCGGCCGGCATCCATCTTTACACCAGACCAGGCAGGAGCAATCGATCGCTGAACGAGTCTCACCGGATAATGCTGCACTGCTGCTGAACCACCAGGGTCCTCCACCCTACACCACCTCTACCAGGGTCCTCCACCCTACACCACCTCATATCTACCAGGGTCCTCCACCCTACACCACCTCTACCAGGGTCCTCCATCCTACACCACCTCTACCAGGGTCCTCCACCCTACACCACCTCATATCATATCTCACACCTAAATTGTTTGAATGCATGTTTGTTCCCAGCAAGACAAGAAACAGAAAACACAAAATGTAAATCAATCTTTAATATCATACAATCCTTTGACATTTAGGGTGATCGCAAATTGGCTGGCATACGGTCAATTTATGTATGTATGTTCACCTGATCAATTCTATGGTTGGATGTAGGATTTTTTATTTACAATCCAAACTAAAAAGTCTTCACTTAATTGAACTGCATGCATATTTACATTAGCTGATTACTTATTTTCACATCCTGAAAATCATCAGCATTATCTTTCCAAATAATAACCATTTGGAGCAAGGCCCCAGAGTGGTGGAGATGACACTGCTGGGACCTCACCCCCATCACGTGACGTGGTGGGATTGGGTGGGCGAACATGTGAGGGTCTTTTGGTTCTCCTGGCCCCGGCACCGTCGAGCATTGGTCTCTGTGGTTCAATAGTCTCAGTCTTTATCGGAGTCTGAACCTGACCCGTTGCTGAACTCGACTGGGAGGCACGCTGACTTTGCAAACTTCTCATGCGTCCAGAGCGCCTCTTTATCTTCCTCCTCCTCTTCCTTCTCCTCCTCCTCATCATCATTGCCCTAGAATAAATAAATTAATAACAGCAGCAGACTACCATTGTAAAACCCAAAACAGAGCGTTTCTTTAAAAATAAAACCTCTTCCCATTTGTACCTCAGGAGGGATGTCTGTCCAGATAGTCTTCATCCTGTCCAGATAGTCTTCATCCTCAGAGTCCTACATTTGTTGAACAAACATCACACACACATCAGACATCACTTCAGACATCACACACACACACACGTCAGACATCACACACACACACACACACAGCAGACATCAGTTCAGACATCACACACACATATCAGACATAACACGCACACCTGACTTTAGCAGAAACAGTATTATTACGTTAACGTGGGTTTGTACATTTTAGAAATCCGACGGCACATGTTCTGGTAGGTCTTGGAAATTAGCTGAATGGGTAGAACTAGTTCACCTTCATCATCATCATCATCATCATCATCATCATCATCATCTCCTGGGACTTATGCTACACTATCCACCATTGCAACGGCTTTGACAACAACGTAGCACTCCCCAGATACCGCCACCCAATCACTGCACCACACTGTGGCCCATCTGGCCCAAGCTTCAAAAATATATAACAATTCTTTGTTTTTTTATTTGAAATAATGATATTGATAGGATAGGATATTACTGTGTGCATTATTTGATTTGTCTCTGCAATGCTACAAGCTTGAATGTAATGTTAACCAGGATGATATGGATGTACGATGAGGTGGTGTAGAATGGTGTAGGGGTGGTGTAGAATGGTGTAGGGGTGGTGTAGAATGGTGTAGGGGTGGTGATGAATGGTGTAGGGGTGGTGTAGAATGGTGTAGGGGTGGTGTTGCTGGTCATGTTTACTGACGGAGGTCATGTGTCGTCCTTTCTTTACAGGCTTTTCCAGGTCCAAGGTAACGTATTCCATGTTCTGCCAATAAACACACAATTTGAAGATTGTTTTATTAGAATGATATACTAAGTGTCCTATAATAGTATAAATACATTTTAAATGTTCTTGATTCTTGGCAGATACTTAGACATACGTACTCTTGGTTTGTGGTTCAAATAGTCGGCCTGGGTCTCTGGTGATAAATTCTAAAAAGAAGAACAATTGAATTAGCGGAGAGCATAGAGGAGGCTTTACCTGCTGGGGATACGTATCATAAGCTAGAAGGAGGGAGAAGAGGGGATCCAAAGGCACTATGAAGAAAGCACAAGAGAGGATGGAACCAACCAGAGACAGAAAGAGAGTTAAATGAAGGATAAGGGAGTAGGCCAAAGAAAGGAGAGAGAAAAAGACGGAAAACTTTACATTTTCTTATTTGACACATGCTTTTGCAACGTAATGGTACACTTCCCCTGCCAATGAAGCACTTAGTATTTGATTGGGTCAAAGAGGAGAGAGAGAGGATGAGAGAGAAAGGGAAGAGTCTCGTACTCTGAACCAGTCCTGAAGGTCCAAGGTGTATCTGTGGAACCTGGTTTCGGCCTCCTTACAGAAGGGAGCCTTCTGCTCCGTGGAGAGGGTCTTCCACTTCGAGTTGATCCACGAGAACTTATCTCTGTGGTTGCGGAAGTCCCCCATCAGGCAGCGCATCTTCTGACTGCAGAACACCGATGCCCCAGCGCTGTGGAACCACACACACACACACACACACACACACACACACACACACACACACACACACTTCTAGATAAAAAGATAAACGGGTTGGTCCGACAGGTTAAAGGTCGGTTTGGACACACATTGCTACTGCCTCTATGAGGGTGTGAACGTTGCAGATGGTAAATATACACCATCCACACCAAGAACTTCCAGCAGTGTTTCCCCTATAGCAGAATGCAATTGTTTTGCTCTTGTCTTTGCGCTTCATTTGCGCTAAATCCAGGTAAATTCAAAAAAAGCATATGAATGGGAAAAGAGGAGAGAGACAGGAGTGCTTCGTCTTATCTCTTTAGAAACTAATATTATTTTGACCACTGGATGCTTCATATCCAGGTTGATTCACCTGTGATTAAAGCACATAATCCAGAAAAGTATATTATAACAACAAGCACCTACTAGATGTCAATAAGGAAGCAAGGAATTTGGATCTCGGATTCAGGATTATCATTAACAGCAGGGAATACAGTGTCTTCACCCGAGCATTGCACAGTAATATCACAGCAAACGCAATCATGTGATAGGAACACACAAGGTCACGATGATACGTGTAGTGATGTAAGTACATTTTGGAAAATGTAGACGGTCAAAGTGTGACTAAACTCCCTGTTTTATCTTGAGGGGGGGGGCAAAAGTAGCTCAGGAGGTAGAGCGGGTTGACTGGTCAGCGGAAGGTTGCCAGTTCGATGCCCGGCTCCTCCTAGCTGAGTGTGGAGGTGTCCCTGAGCGAGACGCCCCCCCCTCACTGCTCCTGACCAGCTGGCTGTGCCCTGACTGGCTGACTCCTCCGTCGGTGTGTGAATGAATGATTGGAAGTCGGTTTGGTAGAAATGTAAATGCGAAGCTCAAATCCAAAAACAACGTACCATCGGAGGAGGAGCCTTATTAATGAGGGATGTTGTACTGCATATGAAGTGTCCGAGTAGCTAAAACTTCACTGGGACGTCAACATCAGAATCAACTGCGGCCCAAAACAAGCTCCACACATCCAGAAACACCTTGCCACCGGCGTGCCTCGGTCATGACTTCAAAGCTTTTACCAACCGCTGCCTGTAACCAAATGCAGTGAAATGTAGTGTTTTGTGGAGACGTTTTTTGTCTGGTAAAATCCATGTAGCCACCTATAGACTATATTCCCCAGCTGTGTGTCCTCGTGTCTCATGGTTTTGACGGTGCAAACTCACCAGGATGGCTTCTTGGGCTCTCCATCAAACAGGAGCGGTTTGATTTTTGAGTACTTCTGGACGAAAAAACAAAGACAGAAGATTGTTACGAAGCAGTTGGTACACATTGTGTCCTTCCGAATGGAGTCATGCTGTCCTATCCTGCTGCAGTTTAAAAAGTTGAATTAAATAATTGGGGCTGACAAGCAATTCAAATATTTGATAATGATTAATTGAATGATTGCTGCAGGTCCCGCTGTGACTGAGTTATTATAATTGATCACACAATTGTCAGTTTGACAACTCCCGCCCATGCAACTATCAATCAATGGTAGCATATACTTTTCATTCGGTATTGATTGGGATACATTCAAAGAGTTTTGCAAACAAGGGAACAAAAATCGTCATTTAAAATATTAAACAGTCTAGGTTTAACAAAGCCTCGTTCTGCCTCACATTGAACAATGTTGACATGTGGTCAGATGGCTGCAGTGGTCTGGCTACGTAATGCTTGGGTTATGACATTTAGAGACATCATTATTTAGAAATTTGCCTCATCTTCCAGTAAAGGGCTGGAGCCGCCTGTTCTAGGTATAGGACCATTATAGGAATAGCCACAGACTGGGGATATTGGACCATTGAGTACGTGAGTACGTTATAACATGTTTATTGCCCAGCACTAGAAATAATGCAATGGAGGTAAAATATTTCAATATATCTTCCAAAACTTTTTTTCTGCAATTCTTTATTGATGCACTTAATCACCTGTTTAATTGCATTCCTAATTTGACTTTATGTGTGTTGTCTGTCTGCACAGTGTAGTGTACAGTTAAATCATCTGTACAGTCTTTTGGTACAAACCTGGTGCTTTATAAATAAACTTCAACTTAACTCAAAAATAACATCAAATACAAATACAAAAACATCAATCATTCAGATTGAAGCTTAAGGTGTTACGGCCTGCAGTGTACTGGGGAATTCTTTAAATGCTTCTTCGATGTTTCTGACCTTAGCGGTTCGGAAAAGCATTTCCAGGTCCTCCTTCAAACTCTCCTTCTGCTCTTTGGTCAAATTCTGAAAAACAAACAAACAACCCATTAGCCCATGGACCACCTGAACAACAAACAAACAACCCATTGGCCCATGGACCACCTGAACAACAAACAAACAACCCATTGGCCCATGGACCACCTGAACAACAAACAAACAACCCATTGGCCCATGGGCCACCTGAACAACAAACAAACAACCCATTGGCCCATGGGCCACCTGAACAACAAACAAACAACCCATTGGCCCATGGGCCACCTGAACAACAAACAAACAACCCATTGGCCCATGGGCACGTGGACCAGAGGGTACTTACAGATAAGAAGGTGCTCAGAGTCGCTCCATAACGTTGTTTCAGCTGAAAGACAGAGGCACTGACATTTAGGATAAGATGTGATGGTAAACAATCAATGCAGGCATACATGAAGGTGAACACATACACCGTCAGCAATGAGCTATTCCTTCACATCTCCACCCTGGGTTATGAATGGCATGTCAATCAAGTTGTATGTTACATAAGCAGGGCTCCCACAGATAATGTGTTAGTTAAGGTGGTGGGGTTTGCCGTCAGACCGGGGGTGGGGGGGCTTGATTGTGCGATAGACTACAGACTCTGCACTACATTCAACGATTTTTTACTAAACACTCAATTTGTGCAATTTAAACTATGCAAATATTTAAAAACAAATAAAGTGCTAAACAACGTTGTCAAAATATACACGTGTATATTTTTTTTACGGCCTAAGCTGTTTGTAGTGTGGGAGAGCCTGATCAACGTGTGCGTGTGCAGACCCCATTTGCGCGCGCGTTGAGGCCGTCGCGCTCCGCCTGCCTCAGGGTCCTCCAGCGCAGGCTGCTGGCTCTGAGGAGGTCCCTGGGGGCAACAGGCCCTGCCACCACCCGCTGCTCTGCCACCAACAGCTGGAACCCGTTGCTATGGACACACACACACACACAATGAAGCCAACCCAGTCAGTTTCTCACTCGTACAGTTGGGAGATGAATAGCGATGCCAATGCATTGTCAATGGGCCTGGTTCTAACAAAGTACTTCTAATATATAGCACTACCATAACGCATGTGATAATAAATTACAAACGCGCAATGCATCAAGTACACTGGGTAGAATGGGATACCGGTGCGGACCACCTCTCAGCAAGAGATCAAACGGAGAACAACACCATGTGATCTGTGTTGGAGGTGTCGGGCCTTACATGGGCGGCTGGCTGGGCAGCTCTACAATGCCCCTCTTTCTGCTCGGCCCCGATGAAGTGGGCGAAGTCTCCTGCATCAAACAAGGGAGATCACACTTACAAACATACCTGACCCAAAATCCCACCGCGGGATTAGAACATCAGTCACACAGCACCAGGTACAGCCGACCTCCTGACCAGGGGGTCACCAGGTACAGCCGACCTCCTGACCCCGGGGTCACCAGGTACAGCCGACCTCATGACCCCGGGGTCACCAGGTACAGCCAGGGAATATATAAAGGTGACATTATCTCCACCAAGGGGTGAAGTCGGTGTGACTCACAGCGTCCAGGTTATCCTGCTCCTCTAGCCTCCTCTTCAGCGCAGAGTACTGCGCCGTGTTGCTCATGGGCTGGTAGTGTTTACCGTACTGCCGCCTGAAGGGAGTACATAGGCACTCAAGAGTTCAGCACGGAACGACTTAACACCGCATGATTCTGATGCTTGGAGAAACAAGGTCATTACATTAACAGCCCTTTCACAATATTCACATGTTCAGGGCCAGGAGGGATTCTCGCTCCCTACCGGAGTGTGATCATGTCCTTGTCGTACTGGTCCCGGGAGAGGTTGTATTTCTTCACATATTTCACCTGCAAATGGAAAACAGATTTAAAAGTGTTGAAGCGACCAGTTGTAGAATCTAAACTCTTTGTGTGCCCCTTAAACCCTTTGCACCTAATCTATTGGTTTTAAGAGCAGCACAGTGCTACTTTGGAAGAAAAGTCATCTTAGAAGCCTGGATTCACAGGTCAATATTATTTTGGCCGATATTTCGATGCATCCCTTGTTATTATGTTTTGTTGGTATGGATCTCATCTATGACCACACACCTTGCCCTGGGCTGGGAGCTTCTTGTAGCAGGCGCTCAGCTGGGCGATCAGCTGCTTCTGCTCCAGATCCGGGTGCTGCTTCCTGTACTCCCCCAGGTGCTCCTTCAGGTACAGAGCGTGGGCAGGGGGGGGTCTCTTTGGGAGCTCTGGGTGGATCTGGGGGACGGTCGCAAGTCAAAATGGAAATCGGAAATCACAATTCCTGGTTTGATTTTTATTCCCACGAAAACACAGATCCAATTCGGCAAGATGCTTCTGTCCACTGATGAGCTCTGTGTGGGACAGCCACAGGTGAGATAACCTGGGACTCAGGGAATAGGTTATGATCAGTGTTTCCAGAGGACTGCATCATTTCAGCTGAAATGAGGTCACTTCTGGCAAGAAATACATTTGAGAAAGATCTGAATATTTTTAAGAAGTAAAAGTTAATTGCTCTTTGAAAGAATGTACTTGCATTACTATGCTATCATGTTAATATTATATCAGTAGCATTAAATGGCCCTTAACTGACAATACCACAGACCTCCTATGCGATCTGGAAAATCCCTCTGTATCTCCACTGCAAATCATTTTCATGATGGTCATATCTGACCTGTTGCTTCTTGGGCCTGAATGGATCATTGATGGCCCCTTCAGCCTCCTCTAGGAGGTCTGTCAACGTTCGTTGCTTGCGCATCTGAAAAACAACAAAAGAAATCACTGACACCATCAGGACAGGTTTCCTGAGGATACGTTACCTTTATCTTCATTACAACCTCATGTCTAGAGTAAGGCCGAAAAACACGTGTGGTTCTCTCACCCATTCAGCCCACTGCTAGAGAGCTGTTAAATAACCCTCGCTGTCAGGGGCCCCCGCGCTCTGAGACGTGCTGTCAGGGGCCCCAGCGCTGAGCTCTGAGACGTGCTGTCAGGGGCCCCAGCGCTGAGCTCTGAGACGTGCTGTCAGGGACCCCAGCGCTGAGCTCTAAGACGTGCTGTCAGGGGCCCCAGCCCTCTGAGACGTGCTGTCAGGGGCCCCAGCGCTCTGAGACGTGCTGTCAGGGGCCCCAGCGCTCTGAGACGTGCTGTCAGGGGCCCCCGCGCTCTGAGACGTGCTGTCAGGGGCCCCCGCACTCTGAGCTCTGAGACGTGCTGTCAGGGGCCCCCGCGCTCTGAGCTCTGAGACGTGCTGTCAGGGGCCCCAGCCCTCTGAGACGTGCTGTCAGGGGCCCCAGCCCTCTGAGACGTGCTGTCAGGGGCCCCAGCGCTGAACTCTGAGCCGTGCTGTCAGGGGCCCCCGCGCTCTGAGACGTGCTGTCAGGGACCCCAGCGCTGAGCTCTGAGACGTGCTGTCAGGGGCCCCAGCGCTCTGAGACGTGCTGTCAGGGGCCCCCGCGCTCTGAGACGTGCTGTCAGGGGCCCCCGCGCTCTGAGCTCTGAGACGTGCTGTCAGGGGCCCCAGCGCTCTGAGCTCTGAGACGTGCTGTCAGAGGCCCCAGCGCTGAGCTCTGAGACGTGCTGTCAGGGGCCCCTGCGCTCTGAGACATGCTGTCAGGGGCCCCAGCCACCGTCCCCTTGACCGACTAAGTATTTCTGACCTTCTGGAACATCTGCTTCCACTTGGCTTGACATTCTTCAGGCGAGTGTTGGGAGAAAGTGATCTTCTTCCAGTCCAGAACCTTCTGCATCCGGGAATACCCCCAGTCCTTCTTACCGGCCGGGATGCTGGTCTTGATGCGACCCAGCAGACGTCTGAGGTCAACCTCTGTCCAACCTGCAAACGAGACGTAAGAAGAGTCATCATCAACACATAAAAGGATGGGCCGAGCAGCAGGCTCAACAAGCTGCTGAGCAGGGCCAGCCTGGAGCAGGGCTAGAGCTGCTGAGGAGGGCCAGCCTGGAGCAGGGCTAGAGCTGCTGAGGAGGGCCAGCCTGGAGCAGGGCTAGAGCTGCTGAGGAGGGCCAGCCTGGAGCAGGGCTAGAGCTGCTGAGGAGGGCCAGCCTGGAGCAGGGCTAGAGCTGCTGAGGAGGGCCAGCCTGGAGCAGGGCTACAGCTGCTGAGGAGGGCCAGCCTGGAGCAGGGCTAGAGCTGCTGAGGAGGGCCAGCCTGGAGCAGGGCTAGAGCTGCTGAGGAGGGCCAGCCTGGAGCAGGGCTAGAGCTGCTGAGGAGGGCCAGCCTGGAGCAGGGCTAGAGCTGCTGAGGAGGGCCAGCCTGGAGCAGGGCTACAGCTGCTGAGGAGGGCCAGCCTGGAGCAGGGCTAGAGCTGCTGAGGAGGGCCAGCCTGGAGCAGGGCTAGAGCTGCTGAGGAGGGCCAGCCTGGAGCAGGGCTAGAGCTGCTGAGGAGGGCCAGCCTGGAGCAGGGCTAGAGCCGCTGAGGAGGGCCAGCCTGGAGAAGGGCTTAAGCTGCTGAGGAGGGCCAGCCTGGAGCAGGGCTAGAGCTGCTGAGGAGGGCCAGCCTGGAGCAGGGCTAGAGCTGCTGAGCAGGGCCAGCCTGGAGCAGGGCTAGAGCTGCTGAGGAGGGCCAGCCTGGAGCAGGGCTAAAGCTGCTGAGGAGGGCCAGCCTGGAGCAGGGCTAGAGCTGCTGAGCAGGGCCAGCCTGGAGCAGGGCTAGAGCTGGCCAGCCTGGAGCAGGGCTAGAGCTGCTGAGGAGGGCCAGCCTGGAGCAGGGCTAAAGCTGCTGAGGAGGGCCAGCCTGGAGCAGGGCTAGAGCTGCTGAGGAGGGCCAGCCTGGAGCAGGGCTAGAGCTGGCCAGCCTGGAGCAGGGCTAGAGCTGGCCAGCCTGGAGCAGGGCTAGAGCTGGCCAGCCTGGAGCAGGGCTAGAGCTGGCCAGCCTGGAGGCAGCGGTGGAGAGGAGGTTGAGGGACAAATTCAGTCCATCCTGGGAAACCCCTGGACCCCTTTACGTTGGGCTGTGGCAGATCGGCAGCACCTTTAGCCACGGATTAAATTCCCCCAGTTGCAAGACTTGCAGGAGTGCTTCAAGCGTTCCTTTGAGCCAAAAGCCATCAGGCTCAGCGCCTGATGTACAGTATTTATGAGTATGCATATACGTGTGTGTGTTTATGGATGCGTGTATATACACACACACACACACATACACATATATATATATATATATACACACATATATATATATATATATATATATATATATATATATATATATATATATATATATATATATATATATATATATATATATATATATATATATATATATACACACATATATATATATATATATATATATATATATATATATATACTTGGTCAGTGAGCCACTTCTCTTTGCTTACAGTTGCATTTATAAACTTTAATATACTGTGAAGTACTGGTACTTAGACACTTTATAATTGATATTGTTTATACAGTCTGTTTTGTCTTTACTTCAGCTTCTATTTTTGTTTTCATTAGTAGGGTAAGGGTTAGTTTTCCACTTCTGCGTGCTGTTGTAACGAAGGAATTCGCCTTCTGGGGATTAATAAAGTTGTTATCTATCTATCTATACTGGACATGCAAAGACAAAATCTGCTGTAAACGCTAAATACTGTCTATATCAGGCACTCAATGGGTTGAATGTAATCATTAGTATAATGCGATGTCAATATCGGTTCTTCGACTTGTTATCATTTCTACTCACAGACCTGCTTCTCTGGTCTCCATTTCTCTGTTTAGTCTCCTGAGCTGCTCAGATATTTAGTACTTCAATTATTTTGAATCAAACAAACCCAAACCACTGCAGAAGTTAACTGGTGTAACCGAATATTCCAGTTGTAGTTGTTATATCTGACGAAATGTTGTTTCTGTGCTATCTATGGTAACGTGCATGTGCAGCTCGGCTGCTTCTTCCTCGTGACTTACTCGGACTACGATCAGCTCTACTGGGCTGTAGCGCCCCCAGTGGGAGGGACTGGGATCAGCTCTACTGGGCTGTAGCGCCCCCAGTGGGAGGGACTGGGATCAGCTCTACTTGGCTGTAGCGCCCCCCAGTGGGAGGGACTGGGATCAGCTCTACTGGGCTGTAGCGCCCCCAGTGGGAGGGACACACTAGGCCATCTGTTCCGTGCCCAAGTCCGTGCATGTTTCCCCTCGGTAATGTACATTGCCATGGACTGTATTACGCGTTACGTGTTTATTTTGCGTGTGTTTAAACAGATAGGGGCACACATGCGCGCCCGCATTCATTCATTCTTTTTAACACTCACTCGCGGTAAAACTGTTTTCTCAAGATCAAGTAGGCTACTCATAAATCCTAAAAGTTATGGGCTTGTACACGATGTCTGTGTCAAAAAAATATGTGTTTTCTGTACGGTGTTTGCAGATGCATTGATTTAGGCCCCTATGGAGCCAGTATCCTGCCATAATTCAAACCTGAAAAAAAAGGTTTCAAAGGCTTGTAAGTCTGGGTTTGAAAACTCAACACCTTGTAAAAAAGGTTTTGCAACACTGAAAAAAGAGATTATAGCCTGATTTTTTTTTTTAAACATCTGTAAACATGATTTTGTGTTCTATTTTATCTTCTTCATCATTTTCACCAACACATTTTCAAAGTTACATTTTTTTCACAAACACATTTTCAAAATATAAAAAATGTCACCGGCGCATTTGCAGAGTTTCAAATCTGACACTGTTCTAACAGTGTATTTCATTGTTTCCTGGTTTTGAAACCTTGTAAATGGGATTCTGCAAACAGGTGTTCATACATTGAGTATTTTTTCAGAGAATTTTGGGAGAAAAAAGAAAGTATCGTGTACATATCACTGGCAGTGCGTGTGTGTGTGTGTGTATGTGTGTGTGTGTACTTTAAATGTGAATAAGTGCACATGTAAATCTAGATTTTATTTTAATAGAGTATTTATTTTTCAGCATGATGCAGTGTAGTGATTTGGGGTTACGTCTGTACGTCTATGTCACACTTACCATCTCGTAGTTGGAGGCAAGAGAGTATACGCGCTCCAATAGTGTGAGATAAAAAATATAGCACATTCATTTGAATGATTTTAGCTTGTGTGTGCCTGTGCTCGCGATAAATCACACACAAGCTAAAATCATTCAAATTAATGTGCTTTATTTTTATCTCAAATTATTGGATCACGTATACTCTCTTGCGCTCCGCCTCCAACTACGAGATGGTTAGTTACACTTTCCTGCTGTCGGCTCCCAGACCGAGGAGCACAGGGGAGACGTTCCTTTCAGGGCCGATGCTATCGGGGGCAACACCCTTCACTTTGACCGGCAGTGGGTCTGCTTATAGGTCGGAACATGGTTGGAATGAAGCGGCCACCGATTGTTGACAGGCTGGGCACTTTATTCTTACACACAACCGGACTCGTTCATTACTTCACTAAACTGACACGCACGCTATCGCTCGCTCTCCTCGCTCGTCCACCCAACACACACACACACACACACACACACACACACACACACACACACACACACCCACACACACACACTGCCAGTGATATGCGCACGATTTTTCCCCGTGCTCATGAGATACTTTGTCGTGCTCACGAGAAACGTTTAATTTTTATTTATTTTCCCCGGTGTCCCTTTACAGGTTCCGTACCCAGCCATGGTTCCAGAAAATGGAAAGCAAAATCAACCGCACAGGTCGGTTGTTATTCTTGTCATCGGCAGAGCACTGTCAATCACGCACAGCCCGGTCAACGGCACATGTGATTGGAATGTACGTCAGCAGAGAGCAACCAATAGGTTTAGAGCTAAATGGTCCCGCCCCCAGGAACGTTTTTTTTTCCTTTTTTGCAGATCAACGATTTCAGACCTTTGACTGTCAGGAGTTTTGAAACGAATGTGCGACAGAACACTGCCAATAATCACGTGACTCAAAGCTCGCGCCTGTGTGGTCAAATCTCTGAAAAGTCAGTGCTGAAAAGTCAGTTCTGAAAAAATACATTGCAATGGTGTAAATTTCCACCTTTACAAGTTTTTAAAATAAATATTCAACCTTTCAAAACTTATTCCTCAATGTATGAACACCTGTTTGCAGAATCCCATTTACAAGGTTTCAAAACCAGGAAACAATGAAATACGCTGTTAGAACAGTGCCAGATTTGAAACTCTGCAAATGCGCCGGTGACATTTTTTAAACTTTGAAAATGTGTTTGTGAAAAAAATGTAACTTTGAAAATGTGTTTGGTGAAAATGATGAAGAAGATAAAATAGAACACAAAATCATGTTTGCAAATATTTTAATTTTTTTCAGGCTATAATCTCTTTTTTCAGTGTTTCAAAACCTTTTTTACAAGGTGTTGAGTTTTCAAACCCAGACTTTTTTTTTCAGGTTTGAATTATGGCAGGATACTGGCTCCATAGCCCGACCCTATCCAGCTGCAGTATGTAGAATAGTCAACACCAGTAGTACCGCCTGTATCTAAGATAATCAATATCCCGGATTTACTTGAATAACAAATTATCAAACAACCAATGCGGGATATGTTTGTTATTGTGTAGTATTGTTTGGTTACGAGTGCAACCTGTTATTTCTGTATCACTGCACTGATAATGGGACTGTTGATTTTCTTTGAGTCAGTTGTTTACAGGTTGTTTACATGTTTCTTGCTGTCAACACGACCGAGTGGACGATTGAACGCCTGAAGGAGGCTCACATGATGTGCTAGTAACCTCTCTATGTGAGCCGCGCCCTTGACAAGGAGGGACGAACGTTGGGTTCATGAATTACAGGTCCTGAGGATGACAGAGGAAACAAGAGCTGCGACTACAACAATGTCCAAAACCCCCCACATGTACCAGCGCACCAATACATGAAGATCACCGGAGCCTTTAAACTCATTGCGAGTCTGCAACACTTAAACATTTTAAACTATATTCTTATGTCACTTATTTTTTGTACTCTTCACTTTCAATGCATGCATGAAAATGTATAACTTTGTGTCACATATACCTAGAACAGGCATCTCCAAATGGCGGACCGCGGTCCGGGTCCGGACCAAGCAACGGTCCTATCTGGACCCATGACCAATTTAAAATAATGCGACTTTTTATTATTATTATTTTTTTATATTTCACTATACAAAGCATGATTATGTTAATGAAGACATTTCTCACTGAAATACAAATTTAAAGGCAGAATAGTCCGTAGTACAGGATAAAAACAGCAACAAGTAATGATCTTCACCGAGCGGAGATCATGCACTCACCGACCTCCCCCCTCCCTCCGTCAGTCACGACATGTGTATAATAACGTCACTCAAAATATAGCCAATCAAATCGTTTGTTTACCGGAAGAGCGATTTGGAATGAGAAAATGGCTTACTCGAAAATTAGGAAAGTTGACCACGAAAACAGACATTTTAAAGATGAAAGGACTGACCAATACATGTTCATTCTCCCGCAAGGCAGTACTAAACCTTTGTTGTGACTTTTATGTGTTTAAACCGCGGCGCTGATAAAAAGCGGGAATATTACGCGGCATTACGAATCCAAACACAGATCCTTCGAGGAAAAGTATCCCCAGAAGTCAGAAGTAAGAGCATGGAAAATATCCGAGCTGAGAGCTCAGTATGAGAGGTCTACTCGAGTCTTCACACACTCATTTACAGGCCAGCAACGTGCAAATGAATGATCACTTAAGATTGCATGGGTTTTGGGGCAACATAAAAAAACTTTCAGTGACCGACTGTTGTGAAGGAGTGCTTGAACGCCGCTGCCGAGACGTTACTTGAAGGTAAACAAAGGGATGAATTGTGTGAAAAAATAAAGCAAATCCCAATGTCAGCTGCAACGACAAAAAATCCGAAATGTTATCAGATGACGTACTGTCACAGCTTGATGCGGCTTTTCAGAGTGCCCCATCCTTAGCCATTGATGAGTCTTCAGATGTAACGGATAATGCCCAGCTTTTGGTTTATGTGCGATTTTTTCATCAAGACAAGAAAGACATCTGTGAGGACCTGTTGGGTCTAACACCACTTGTGACACACACAAGACGAGAAGATATTTATGAGGCTATTAAGGAGATGCTGTCAATGAGGGGGATTGATCTAACAAAGGTTGTCTCAGACACTACAGATGGGGTACCTGTTTGCTTACTTGAAATGTAGGCCTAGTGTACCTGTTTTGCTTACTTGAAATGAAGGCCTAATTCTCTTTTTGTGTTTATTTGAAATGTAGGCCTGGTGTACCTGTTTTTGCTTACTTGAAATGTAGGCCTAATGCTCTTTTTTGCTCACTTGAAATGTAGGCCTAATGCACTTTGTGTTTATTTGAAGTGTAGGCCTAGGGTTTGTTACGTATTTTAAGCACATAAGCTGCCCCCACATAGCCACAAGGAAGCAGGATCAAACATATAAGCTGCAATTACTATACATAGCCACAAGGGGAGCAGGACCCAACATACAAGCTGCAATAACTGCATTAACAAATAAAGTGAGTTACAAGCGATCCTGACTCGGCGACCTTTTTCCAAAAAGAACACTGCAATAGAGTAAGTGTTTATTTTTTTACTAACACATTGGCTACAATAGTTTTGAGTCCCGGGGAACGTGACAATGTAGTTATCCGAAAGTAGCCGATCTTATTGGCAGAGCATAGGCTATGTTACGTTACCTTGAAGTCCGTGTAATGCTGTATAGGCTGATGCTAATGTTGTTCTCTTTCTTTCTTAGCCAGTATCGGCTTCCTGTGTTGTCCAGGCCATCAGAGCTAATTACCCAGCACAAGATGGGCAGTACCGTGGCTACCAGGAGATAGTAGATGCTCAAGATGAGCAGTGACTATTTTGACTCTACCAAATGGTCCCTACACATTTTATTTTTGTCAATAGTTCATATTTTTTCATGAATAAAACTTCAAATTCATGTTGGTTGTTCTGATTTGTTTACTAACCCAAGTGCTGTTATACTAGAGTAGGCCTACTGTGTAAGATAAACACTTATTTCAACTGGGGAGATAAGGTTGAGGTTGATATCTAATACTTGATATGCTGAGGTACTGTAATTAGCAAATATTTTAATGCTGTACAGTAATATACAGATGATGCGTTTAAAAAAACGAGGGCAGAAGTCTAACCTAGTCAACGTAACACAGGGATATGTTTACACAAAGTTTGCTCGCGCTAGGACCATGGGTCATTCCCCCTCCAAACGGAAACAGGCGGGCGGTGCAGCGAGCGCAATGCACTGTGGGAGTTGGAGGTTTTCTTACTTTTTAGCCAGAGAGACACTTTTTGCCTTTTCTCAGGCTAGGATGAACCGATTTCAATTTTTTTTGCACATTTATAATACATATGATTATTTACTTCATATAACCTTCAAATCTCCACCGGTGAAGTATCCCTTTAAATCAGATCCATATGGTATGTTCCTGAATCCTCGGATGCCAGTCTTCCGAGTTGCAGGTTTGACGTCACTTCCGGTGTCGGAGCATTCATAGCGTTCCGTTCCTGTTCGTCTTTGTGATTGTGGCATGAAATTGGTTAGCCGTTGTTTATTGCTAGCTACATAAGCCTCTTTAGCAAACCAGCCCGAAAACAATCAACACAACTTCACGTTGTATTGCACGCACAGCAAGACCATACAATGTATAAATTGGTGACCAGAATAAAGTAGCAATGTAATCAAGTGTGTGAGAGCATTTAAAATCAACATTAAAAGGACCTACGTGGTACAAATACAAAAAAAAAACATATCTTCACGGGCGCAGCCATTTTGTCGTGAGCGTCATCAATGCGCTCGGTCTACTCTCAGATTTTCGAAAGATGAAGACAAAAAGGTGGCGTGCCTTCGAGAAATGCCGCAAGAAAGCTTGGAGACTTTCGACTCGGAAAATATGAATGGTTTTAATGGAGAGAAAGTAATTATCTTCTGGTCCCAGTCTTTATATGTCCCGGATTACACATATGTTGTTTGTGGATGTAAATTATATTTTTTCATGTCAGGAGTTTAACCGTTTATTGTGCAATTGTTCAGTTAAAGGCTGTAGAGAAAACACAATGAGAAAGACTACACGGCTCGTATGTGACGTCACGCTCCCTGCAACTGGCGCGGACAAGACCGACAATCTCCCCATCGGCATAACTGAAACTCTCCACATGTCCCGACTTATAATGGTTTTCACCTCTTTCGATGCTGTTATCCTCCCCTTGGAAAAAAGCGGTGAAGTGGAGCAGAGAGATCGCCATGTCTGTACCGGAGTGGTGGTGACGTATATCATTCGCGTCGAGAGCAGCGAGGGGCTGTAGTTCACAAAGCGGCCTCACACAAAACCTAACATTATCAAGCTTCTTCATGATTTTTTTTAGATTTCTTTGCATTAAAAATTAGCATTTAAATCCACAAACAACATATGTGTAATCCAGGGCATATAAAGACTGGGACCAGAAGATAATTATTTTCTCTCCATTGAAACCCATTCATATCTTTCGATCTCATAGGTCCCATGGGCTGTAGCGGAAGGGGCGTGACTTCGGTAGGTTTCGGTAGGTTAATATATGAATATAGGATATAGGAAAACATACATTATGATGAACACAATTCTGTATGCAAAATCTGTTTCCTTGGTAAGGTATCCCCTTCCCTTCCTGAGAAGATTGTTCATGTCCCTGTTCTGCATTTCCCCCTTTTATAAAGTGTATGATGAAGTCCTGTGTGTCCTATAGTTAACTATGTTATGGTGACTTGCTATTGAACTACCTTTGGTATATTGTATATGCGTGTTTCACTGCAATGGTTTGGATCTCAGTGCCCTTTAGCCTAGAATAATGGAAGATTATCTGTCTCCTAAATCTATCTACCACTTCATTCCCTTCTAAACCTCTGTGAGAAGGTAACTCTCTATCATCCATACATCCATCCAGAGCATCTAAATACAGGTACGTTGAAACAATGCATTCTTTGTTTGTGTAGGAGGTAGTTTTATTACCACAGGTTGAGAACATAATAAAACAAGCGTTTTTAAAAATAACCCTCTCAATGTTTGTTTGAAATATTACAGATGTAATGTGTGTGCTGAGTTGTATGTGCCAAACATGTACTGAATACATTCGGTGGGAAACTGCGATTTTCAACAACAACAATATTAACAACAACAATAGCATTTCTGTACATTTGGGAGATGGTAACACATCATTAAGGGGTAAATTTGAACCTTTCACATTTTATCTATTGTATCTATTGTAATTCAAATGAAAGAAACAAGCTGCTGTATTAAAGAGAATCGCATTACTACCAAATTATAAAGATCTCCAAATGTTTGTCTGGCAAAGAAATACATAAAGATAAATAAATATAAATGTATTTGTATGGGTTATATTTGACAATGTCTAATTTTATTTAATTAGGTTTTCGGTTTAGGTTTTACCTAAAGAAGTGATTTTAAATTAAGTATAGAAATTAACATAGTTATGATCAGAAATACTAATAGGACGTATAGACCATTTTAGGTTACTGATCTTCTTCTGTCTACAAGGGCATCTGAGACTCGGAGTATACATCATGTCCAGGTTGCTCGTCGAATGTTACCTTAGCATCGTCTCCGTCCAGCTAGAGACAAACATGAGAACCAGGGTCAGTGGGGGATCACTGGTGCGGTGGTGATATGGTCACTCTATGCTAAAGGTATGCATGTGGCATGTTAGGGCAGTATATATCTATACTGTATATCTATAAATATCATTTATTAGTTGTATTTAAAAAATAAGACCTTACTATATATTCAATTAACAAACTGCATATTAAAAGGAGAACCATCATGCTATTTTCTAATACAAGAAAGAATAGCTTCAGACATATAACACAAAAACGCGCTGTGCAACATGACCATAAAAGCCTCCAAACATCAATAGTTGGACTATTTATATCATTTTGGCAAAGCGGACCATTGAAGAACACAGAAGAGTACCAGTCCAATGACAACAGTGGTGAGTGTATGGGGGTCTTATGATAATAAAATGCTAATGTAAAGCTCCTGGTGGGCATCACGGACTTACACATCTCATCTCCAGGGGGGTGAACAGGCGTCCGGTCATGAACATGCGCAGCGGGATGGTGAGGATGAGGATGAACGGGAGCGCCAGCGAGGCGGGGCTGGATTTGACGATCCACAGAATGCCGAGGCACACTACCTGGATGGTTGTGTAAACGTGCATTCTGGCTGTGCTCACCTGTTTACGACACAGACACACACACACACAGACACAGACACACAGTCAAACAGACACACACACACACACACAGACACAGACACACAGTCAAACAGACACACACACACACACACAGACACAGACACACAGTCAAACAGACACACACACACAGACACAAACACACACACACACACACACACCTCTTGCTATCATCTTAAAGGGTAATTCCGGTGTAAAATGGATTTGGGATATGTTTTGTATGATAACGAGTTGAAACGTTCGTTTTGGAGCACAAAAAACGTATATAGACGCTTTCTTCAGTTGGCTGTTTATAGCCGATTCTATCAAAACGCTATAAACTTAGAACGATGGGGGCACTGATTAAGGTAAAAACTTAATCGCCATTTTAAACCACTTAAAAGGCTAAAAGTAGCCCGACACATCTTTGATAGTATAATAAGGGTCTTAACATATAAAACGAGGCATTGAGAACTTTGTAAGTGTACAGATTGTTTATTAAAAAATACATTTTAATCACACAATACCATCAGTAGATCACCCGTCGACGCCATTTTGTTTTCAAGACTCGATAGGTAGATTGACGAACACAGAGATTGTGACATCCGTCAGCAACACGCAAGCTCTGTGTTCGCCAATCTACTTATCGAGTCTTAAAAACAAAATGGCGTCGACGGGTGATCAACTAATGGTATTGTGTGTATAAAATGTCATTTTTAATAAACAATCTGTACACTTGCAAAGTTCTCAATGCCTCGTTTTATATGTTAAGACCCTTATTATACTAGCAAAGAAGTGTCGGGCTACTTTTAGCCTTTTAAGTGGTTTAAAATAGCGATTAAGTTTTTACCATAACAAATGCCCCCATCGTTCCAAGTTTATAGCGTTTTGATAGAATCGGCTAAAAACAGCCAACTGAAGAAAGCGTCTATACACAGTTTTTGTGCTTCAAAACGAACGTTTCAACTCATTATCATAAAAAACATATCCAAAATCCATTTTACACCGGAATTACCCTTTAAATGGGCAAACTACATCTTGCTACTGATTCGTCCCTCCATTCTTTATCAATATAAAACATTTGTAGCTTCTCAATGATATGTGCGGACTCTTGTCTCGCACGCATCTTGTAGCTCTCACCATGGCCTTACTCTCATTAAACATTTACTCAAGGCTGTCTCTACAGGGTCCGAATGAAACCTCTCAAAACATGCAGTATTTGTAATATGATATTATTGTTAGAATAATATAGAAGTGATAAGCAAATTGTGACTTCTATATTATTATAACTATTACATCATATTACATTTTAAACAGTAATAATAGCATCTCATAATGAGATAAAAATGTTTAACATAGAAGCATTTCAAAAAACAAAATCGACATAACCAATAAAAAGCAATGCAGAACTTGGCAATGTCACCACTTAATGATCTTAAGAAAGAGGAGGCAGTGAAAAGGTTTGCGGTGTTAGATCTTCTGCCTGCTCTGTCGGCCTCACCTGGGTGGCGTAGGGCTCGTCAGGGTGATACTTCTGGGGGATGAACAGCAGCAGGATGCGGTCCCACAGCTGGATGCCGTTCAGCGAGGTGATGCCCATGTAGAGGAAGATTCCGAACAGAGCGGACATGGGGATCATCTTCAGGATGGGCTCCATCAGGATGGACAGGCCTGGGGGGGGGGGGGGGTGACAAGGGAATCATCACATAGATTAAGACATGAAGAAATGTTAAATGGCTTAAATCAAGTGAAGGGATTTGAACAAAAGTGTAAATGGAGTAAACAATGTAAACATGCACACTATTTAAGAAAATGTAAATGGTTGGAAATGAAGAAAGTGACAGCTGAATGAAAAGCGCAAAGCCTTGCTAAAAATGCAGAAATGTAAAATGAATTGAACTGAATAATATGAGAGGTCAAATGTATTGGCCTGCACTGCTGGTGTGTGTGTGTGTGTGTGTGTGCGTGTGTGTGTGTGTGTGTGTGTCTTTAAGAGAATATCGAGCAGGTGCGTGATTAAAACTAGCCCAATAGAGCGGGAAAAACCGCCCAATCTGGCAACACTGCTGAAGGTCCTCACGCTCCAGCGTCAACGTAAATCAATGAGACCAACTGAAAACTAAGCCGTTGAAACTAAAACTGTGATTGATTATCGAAATTCCGTTCCGATTTTATTGAAGATACAAGTGTGTATATTTGTTAAATGGTTTGAACGAAGATAAACGGTTGAATATTGATTTAGTTACGTCTTAAACAGTTTGAAGTACCAGAGGACGGCTCTGCCGTCCTCCCATTGACTCCCATGTTAAAAAAAATGATACTATTTTAAAAGTAGAATATCTTAAGAAGTATAAAATATTAAAAAAATCTGAAAAGAAGCGCGCGATTCCAAGCTATTCTGAATATTTAAAAATTTGAATGGAGTCTCTAGGTGAAAAACTGAGGAAGGAGATGGGTCCCAGAGGACCACCAGGACCCCGCTGACCCCCCAGAGGACCACCAGGACCCCGCTGACCCCCCAGAGGACCACCAGGACCCCGCTGACCCCCCAGAGGACCACCAGGACCCCGCTGACCCCCCAGAGGACCACCAGGACCCCGCTGACCCCCCAGAGGACCACCAGGACCACCAGGACCCCCCAGAGGACCACCAGGACCCCGCTGACCCCCCAGAGGACCACCAGGACCCCGCTGACCCCCCAGAGGACCACCAGGACCCCCCAGAGGACCACCAGGACCCCGCTGACCCCCCAGAGGACCACCAGGACCCCGCTGACCCCCCAGAGGACCACCAGGACCCCGCTGACCCCCCAGAGGACCACCAGGACCCCGCTGACCCCCCACAGGACCACCAGGACCACCAGGACCCCCCAGAGGACCACCAGGACCCTGCTGACCCCCCAGAGGACCACCAGGACCCCGCTGACCCCCCAGAGGACCACCAGGACCCCGCTGACCCCCCAGAGGACCACCAGGACCCCGCTGACCCCCCAGAGGACCACCAGGACCCCGCTGACCCCCCAGAGGACCACCAGGACCCCGCTGACCCCCCAGAGGACTACCAGGACCCCGCTGACCCCCCAGAGGACCACCAGGACCCCGCTGACCCCCCAGAGGACCACCAGGACCCCGCTGACCCCCCAGAGGACCACCAGGACCCCGCTGACCCCCCAGAGGACCACCTACCGACCAGCAGCGCCACCAGGACCCCGCTGACGCGCTGCTCCAGGACCCTCTGGATCTGCGGCTTGGGGCCCTTGCTCATGACGGTGAGGGCGTTGGCGTGGGTGACGGAGCGCACGGTGGCAGCGCTGAGCCACGGCATGCCGAAGACGGCGCTCAGCCCGCCCATGGACACCAGCAGCAGCAGGTCGAAGTGGAAGCCTGAGCCCTTCACCATCTTCCTCTCAGGCTTACTCACGATAAGGCTGTCAGCAGGAGGGGAGGGGAGGGGAGAGGAGGGGAGGGGAGGGAGGAGAGGAGGGGAGGAGAGAGGATGGGAGGGGAGGAGAGAAGAGAGGAGAGGAGGGGAGGGGAGGAGGGGAGGAGGGGAGGAGAGAGGAGAGGAGGGGAGAGGAGGGGAGGGAAGAGGAGGAGGGGGAGGGGAGGGGAGGGGGAGAGGAGGGGAGGGGAGAGGAGGGGAGAGGAGAGGAGGGGAGGGGAGGAGAGAGGAGAGGAGGGGAGAGGAGGGGAGGGAAGAGGAGGAGGGGGAGGGGAGGGGGAGGGGAGAGGAGGGGAGAGGAGGAGGGGGAGGGGGAGGGGAGGGGAGGGGAGAGGAGGAGAGGAGGGGAGGGGAGAGGAGGAGGGGAGGGGAGAGGAGGGGAGAGGAGGAGGAGGAGAAGAGGGGAGGGGAGGGGAGAGGAGGAGGGGAGGGGAGAGGAGGGGAGAGGAGGAGGAGGAGAGGAGGGGAGGGGAGGGGAGAGGAGGAGGGGAGGGGAGGGAGAGGAGGAGGGGAGAGGAGGGGAGAGGAGGGGAGGTGAGAGGAGGGGAGGGAAGAGGAGGAGGGGGAGGGGAGAGGAGGGGAGAGGAGGGGAGGAGGAGGAGGAGGGGAGAGGAGGGGGAGGGGAGAGGAGGGGAGAGGAGGGGAGGAGGAGGAGGAGGGGAGAGGAGGGGGAGGGGAGGGGAGAGGAGGGGAGGTGAGGGGAGAGGAGGGGAGAGGAGGAGAGGGGAGGGGAGGAGGGGAGGGGAGGAGGGGAGGGAAGAGGAGGAGGGGGAGGGGAGGGAAGAGGAGGGGAGAGGAGTGGAGGGGAGGGGAGGAGAGGGGAGAGGAGGAGAGGGGAGGGGAGGGGAGGAGGGGAGGGAAGAGGAGGAGGGGGAGGGGAGGGAAGAGGAGGGGAGAGGAGTGGAGGGGAGGGGAGGAGAGGGGAGGGGAGGGGAGGAGGGGAAGGGAGGAGGAGAGGAGGGGAGAGGAGGGAAGGGGAGGGGAGGGGAGGGGAGGGGAGGGGAGGGGAGGAGGGGGAGAAGAGGAGGGGAGGGGAGGGGAGGGGAGGGGGAGGGGAGGGGAGAGGAGGGGAGGGGAGGGGAGGAGGGGAGAGGAGGAGGAGAGAGGAGGGGAGAGGAGGAGGAGGAGGGGAGGGGAGGAGGGGAGGAGGGGAGGGGAGAGGAGGAGGAGGAGGAGGGAGAGGAGGGGAGGGGAGGAGGGGAGGGGAGAGGGGGAGGAGGAGGAGGGAGAGGAGGTGGAGGAAGAGGAGGGGGAGGAGGGGAGGAGGGGAGGAGGGGAGGAGGGGAGGAGGAGGAGGAGGAGGGAGAGGAGGGGAGGGGAGGAGGGGAGGGGAGAGGAGGAGGAGTAGGGGAGGGGAGAGGAGGAGGGGAGGAGGGAGAGGAGGTGGAGGAAGAGGAGGGGGAGGGAGGGTATTGAGGACAGAGAGGAAAGGAGGTGGAGGAAGGAGGGAGGGGGAGGGAAGATATTGAAAGCAGAGATGTATGGTTAGATGACGAGGGGATGCAAGTAGGTAACGCTAAATCAAATGAACACATTCTTTTATCTGCGACAGATAAAGCAGGCGCTTAGCCACAGAAGGGCCAACATGGGCCAGTGCCACTATGATTGACAGCTGGCCCATCCTATCAGAAATGCTTGGCATTAACCTTAAATTCAAGGAACAAAAATGCTCTTTTTGTTCATTTTTTATGTTCTGCACTTCATTTTCTACTATCTAGGAGTGTGTGTCCGAAAATTGTGACTGTTTTGTCTTATACTGCGTTCATATCAATATAAAAAAATACTTGGTTGCATGATCCCGTGGTAGCCTAAGTTATAGAGGCTTCCTAAGATTCATGCCATCCGGAGGCACACATAGCTTTTGGCCGTGTTCCCCCGGGGATGAATATTGATCTATATATTGAAATATTGAAATGTACTGTTACACATTTATGACTTATTGTACGCATACAAAATCTGCAGTTACAGGTGCTAAAGACTTTTGCTTCAATAATACCTTCATACTGCAGCGCCTGCTTGCCTCGGCACATTGCCATAGTGATCGATTTCAGTGACGTAGCTGCTTGTGCGAAGGAGTGTTCATGTGTTGGAGCAGAAGCAGGTGACACAGAAAGACAGGCTGGTTGCAGGGTTCATTGTAGAAGACATGCTTCCCCTGTCGTCTATTGAATCGCCAAATACTAGATAAAATACCCGCGACTCGCAAGCCAACATCCGAGAGGAAAACATTTTCCCATTACCTGAACAAGTGTCATATCGACATGGAATCGAAGCTCAAAATAATTTCCGAGCCCTCCCTGGATCATGCGTCCACCACAGCGGACATTTGGTCAACCAACAACAAAAGTTACTTTGGAATAACGGTGCACTGGATACACGGCATTACTTTAGAACTTGAGAAGGCTGCTCTTGCCTGCAAGAGGGCGAGAGGAAGACACACTTACGATGTTATAGCTTGTGAAATAGATCTGGTTCATTCAGCCTTTGGACCACATAGTAACAGCATGTGTCACCGCCGCTTAAGTGCATTTCTGTTTTAATTGTATGGGATAAAGTGACCTTTTTATATTTTTCATTGACCACTTAATTTTTGTTCTCATGTTTCCCAAAGCCTGTGTTTTGACACTTGTGTGTTGTTACTGATTGACCTCACCATAGCCTACTTTATCCTGTTGTTTGCGGATTTCACAGTGAGGCATTTCTTTGTGCAGACAGGGATATTGTTCTTTCATATGGTTGTATATGCTATTTTGTATAGATTTATAAAATAAGCACTAAGTGATGATAGGGCTATGATGTTTGTCCATGTATCTACAGTAAATTAAGAAACAGGAAAGTAAAGTAATAAGTAGTGAAGTAGTGAAATGCAGTAAGTAGTAAAGTAATCTCATTACAACCAGGCTCATTCCATCTGGCCCCCTAATCATCCTCCTGTATAATTGGCTGACTCATTAATTCCCTCACTCACCACCTCAAGCTGGTGTGTGGTGAGCGTTCTGGCGCAGATTGGCTGCCGTGCATCACCCAAGTGGGTGCTACACACTGGTGGAGGTTAGTGAGGTCCCCCCCTTCACTGTAAAGCGTCTTTGAGTGTCTAGAAAAGCGCTATATCAATTTAATACATTATTATTATTATTATTATTATTATTATTATTATTATTATTATTATTATTAATTTACAGAAGTAACTAGTTTTTAGTAACTAATTACTGTTTTTGAGTAACTACCCCAACACTACCCCAAGTTAATAGAAATTATGCTGAATTAAATATCACAGAGCAGGATTGTGAACGTTTACAATATCTCACGTCAATTTACAATCGACCCTAACCCTTTAAGATATAAAACCATTTAATTGAACATACACACACTAAAACAGATATTTTCGCAGTGTGCCTCTCTGGAATTGAGCGGGTCTGCAGGATCGCCCTCTGCACAACCCAGTCGGTGAAAAAGTCCCGGTCACGCACGACTCCGTAATCAACGCTTTCCAAGCATCGGTGGTGACGGCGACTTTCTCTGCTAAGGACAGGATCTCACGGAGGGAGGCTGCTGCTTCGCTGTACATTTTCTCCAGCCTCACAGTCATAGTTTGGCGACATGGCACTGTGTAATCCGGCTCGAGAAATGCGATCAGATCGCGGAAGACTAACACGTCACGTCTCTGGCAAAAGCTGCCGTGTTTAAAATAGCCTGCATATACATGAGTTATATTCTCAATTTAATTTAAAGAGCAATCCCTGCAAAGTATTTAGGTTAACTATATAAGAGACTCGGATTAGTGTGTGTCTGACAGGGGGGGGGCATGCCATCACGATGGTGGCCCTCCATCGTGATTTCACGATGGAGTATTTTTCACTTATTGTAACAAATGCACTTATTGTAAGTCGCTTTGGATAAAAGCGTCTGCTGAATGCCCTAAATGTAAATGTAAATGTAATGTCAGTCAGCCAGGTCATAATTCCATCTTTACTCTCTATTTTATATTGCTGGGAAAAAAGTTTTCGCAAAATCTCAAATTTTCTTTTTTTTGTGTTGCATTTGAACACATCAATCATATTACTGTGCAGACCTGAACACATCACATTTGACACTGGTTGCTACTTTTTTTTTTAAAGCTAACTAGATGTATATCCTGCCGATTTTAACATGGGTTTAAAAACTGGATTACTATTTTTAACTGATGGGACTTTCTACACCGTCCGGTTGTGTGATTACTACCGCTGCTTTGAATGACTGTTGATGCACGCGGTGCCGGCTCGAGGCCGTCTGCACACCGTCTGCAGCAGCAGCAGCTGACAGAGTTTTTGGTTGGACTAGACGGATACTGAGTTGAAGGAGTTTTTTTTAACCGAAAGACAGTGAAGGTACAACACTTTTATATAGGCCTACAGTCCAGTGTTAAGATATGACCGAAATACAAGCTGTGGTCGCTCACACTAAAGCTCGCTGTAGGCGTGCAGGAACCATGAACCAGCCTGTTGGCGAATGGCTGTAAACAGTGCGCGCCTACGAGTGACGTATTAATAGCGCGACTCAACGAATGGATGACCAAATTCGTTGCCAACGCTTTTAGTAAACGATTTTTATCGATTTTATCAATTCGTTGTTGCAGCCCTAATTACCTCTAAACTCCGTACTAAGCATGGACCTATTAAAGAAAGGACAGCGGACTAAAACATGGCCGCCCATTCATTCCTATGAAAACTGCTCAATGGCGCACGGCAACATCAAGGAGATATTTGCTTCCGCATCACGGGCGCCTAGCCACGCCCTAGTGCATGACGTTCCGGATGCAGTCATACTCTTGTTCTCTAGCATTGTTAGCATTGTAGCATCATAAGCGAGAGGTCTAAGCGAGCACGGTCGCATTGTTTACTGACCATGGAAGTATAAGTTAGTTAACCCCCCAGATGATTCTCTATATGTGATCTTTAAATTACACTCCTCCTGCCATCTGGACAACAATTAGTATTTAACAATTATTATGCCAGGCCGAAACAACATTTGTTTCACTATGACTCCTTTCAGCTGCCCACCCCTCCTTCTCCTGCAAAAAATACATAAATAGAATAAAACGCTTGAGGTGGCGTTTTACAAAGAGAAAACTTGCATTTTATTAGTACATGGTATAAAGATAATTATGAGCCTTTGATTGATATCCAGAATTTTTTTGCGGAGACACATTCCTGCTCCCCACTTGGAGTGAACAGAGATATCTACTTCTGGGCCCCTTGAATGGAGGGACCCGTCCACAGCCCGCTAAACAGCTGCAGCACCAGGCTCGGCCGCTGAGCACTGGTGGATTGTATGCACTGCTCCTGGGGGCCTGGTACTAAGTCGCCGGATCCACCCTCCCTCTGCGTTCCGGGACCTCCCGCTTTACAAACGAAGCACAAGTGATGACTCACGTGGTGATCTGCGACTCGAGGAAGATGAGGATGAAGACGAGGATGGCGGGAACGCAACAGGCGAACATGACCCACACGGGGAAGGCCTTGTGCTCCCCAAAGGGGTTGATGAGCCAGCCGCGCTGGGCCGGGTTGGACACCGTAAGGCCCTTTGGAACCACCAGTTTCTGTCCAACACAAACAAGCTAGTATTCACATACACAGACTCCTGTCATTGATTACGTGTGTATGTGTGTGTGTGTGTGTGTGTGTGTGTGTGTGTGTGTGTGTGTGTGTGTGTGTGTGTGTGTGTGTGTGTTGGTTTAGACCAAGTTTACACGTTCATGTTTATTTTGAAAAACTGAGACATTTCCCTTTGTTTCGCCCTTCTTTTACACGCAAACTATGAATTTGCCTCTGAAAACCTTCTAAAAACTCTGGCCAGAGTGGAGTTTTTGGAAAACTATGGTTTCATGTTTGCATGTAAACTGAGAAAAACTGAGTTTTAGGCAGCCGACGTCACAGTGTGCGCCAGAACATGCACCTGCGCCAAAAGTAAACTATGTTTACATATATTTGGGATTCTGATTGGCTTAACGTGGGCTTGAGCTTCTCGTTACACTGCCACCTACAGCTTTGGAATGTCCTGACGGCATACATACACGGGTTAGTCTAAACAAAAACTTTTGTGTGCACAATGTTATTTTTGAAAACGAAGCGGGTGAAATGGCCGATTATGAAAATAGCCGGCCACGTGTACATGTAGCCTTAGTCACCAATATTCACAGTTTAAAAAAGCAGTATGTGATATTTTGGACAACAAAAGTTGCAGATCAATATATAAAAAATCATGACATGAACCACCTCATGGTTGTCATTATGAAGCCACCGTGTTTACAGCAGGGTCAGGTTCTGAGCAGACATTATTGCCGCTATCAGACCTGGAATTTCATGATTTTAGGTGCAAGGCCACTAGGCCTGCAGCGGGGAACAAAGGCACATGCCAGGGCATCAAGACCTTAAGTTAAAAACATGATTTTAGTTTAACTTAAATAGATGAATCCATTTCTAAAAGCATTAATGCCTTTTTAATAAACAGTGTAACAGTGTTTTGTTAAAGGTTTAAACTACGTGATGTCACAGTCAGGGGGCCGCCAGTGTTGCCAGATTGGGTGGGAGGCGTGGCTTACTGATCCTAAGCAGTTTTCTTTCAGAGTGCAGCAAAAAGCTCTGCTGCACTTGAACTTCAGAAATGCATAAGAATATGTTGTTTGTTTGGACGTTACCGCATTACTTGATCAATAAAAGAGCTAAGCTACTCAAATGCTATTTTATTCAGAAAACAGCTATTTGTTGATCTTTTTCGTACGCTTACATTTGTCACATCGTCTTTGGGATCGCTGTGCTTTACAGATTGGGTAACCCGTCAACGAGAGCTCTTTAACGCTAGCATTTTTATTGGTCACACTTGTTGATAACGACACTGTGTTGACCAATAAAGTACTAACATCCCATTGCCGGGGCGGACTTGACCGGAGAGGGGAGAGAGGCAGGGGGGAAAGAAAAAAACAAAACGGGCAGAGCACGGGGCACCAAGGCCACAGCGGCCGATGGGAATACGATTTTCAGAAGGGCATCACGGCCAGATTAGTGATGGATCCAATGATTCTTTTCCTTGATTCAGTTTGCGTCGGTCAGTTCGCCAAGTAGAGTCGTTCAGAATCGTTTGTTCGTTCGTTTGTTCAGTTGAGTTTCCGGTAGCGGTGAATCGAATCATGGAATGCACGGTTCTCAGCTGAGTCAGTCAGACTCAGCTCCTCCCTCATTCTCATTCTCAAACGATCATTGAAGTCGGTCATCAATCAACACAACATTACAACTTTAACCAAGCGCAGCGGGATGGGGGGGTGTAGTTGATTATTGGATGTTTAACATATCAGCAAGATAATACATTTGATTTAGCAATGATTGTGGGGGTCCCGGTGGAGAACGAGCCAGGCAAGAACAAGACAAATTTACGAGACATTCAAATATTTGATTAATCTGGCATGACACAGAAAGTACAAAGACAGCATGCACTTATCATTTCACTGATATTGAATCGTATTATCGTACACTCGCTCACTAAGGCTCTTCCCTCTTCACCACTCAGTCAGTGAACGAACAGCGAGTCAGCGACTAGTGGGGAGGAGTCGAGTCTGAGAACGAACGAGAGGAACGAGAGAGACGAATGAGTTCGGTTCGTTCGTGTTAAAGATTCGTTCATTCGAACTGATTCGGTCGCGAACGAACCATCACTAGGCCAGATAGCGGGGCAACGACCGTCATGGCCGTCGTGGCTGTCGTGAAATTCCCACCCTCGGCAGAATATAGAGCATAATCAACCAACTGCAGTCCATAGACATCTATAGAAAAAAAATGAATGTACTTGCTGAACTTGCTCCATCCTTTAGATTGTGTATGTAATGTCTGATTGATTCTTGGATGAGACAAAAAAAGCAAAATGAACGAACCAACCTGTGTGTAAACATCTTCAATGCTAATATCTGCTACCACCATGAGGAAGATGGCGATAGGGACGCCAAAGTCTCCTAGCAGCCGCCTGACCTGGTGAACACAACGGGTTTACATTGTTTCTCCTTCCCATACTGTTCCTATTTATCTATTTATTGATACCGTTGATTAGGGTGATACTATTGTTAATGAGATATTTCTGTTTAATTGCATGTTTCTTTACAGAAATTGTAAAAAATAAAGTATTTATTTCTCATGTTTTCAGTTATTAATCACAGAATTACTGAATGACTATAATCACATTTTTTTCTCATACTTCTTGCCAATAATAGGCCTTAATCACAGAGGTGCTACTATCACATACTTGTAGGTTGAAGACAGGTGTAGCTCAGGGGTTCATTATGGTATACAGAGCCCTGTACTATTACATCTACATCAGGTTGCTTACTTTTCCAGGCAGAAATGTTCCGTTCTTGAACTGCCGCAGGAAGAAGGCGATGAAGAAGCAGCCCAGCATCAGGCACATAGAGAGCAGCGCCGTGTTGGGGTAGGCTCGGCTCACCGTCACCTTGGTGACCGTGGTGTTGCCGGTGGCATTGTCGTACAGGCGGCGCTCTGTCACCACGGGGTGCCAGGGCTCCTCCCAGGTGGAGTTCAGGTGGTCGTAGTTCAAGACCAGAGGGTGGGTCTTGAAGGTCTGGGGGGTTTGGGGGTTCAGGTTTACAGGGTTACTACGTTTACTACTACTCGTTTACTATGTTTAGTACGTTTACTACTACTCGTTTACTATCTTTACTACGTTTACTACTACTCGTTTACTGTTTACTACGTTTACTACTACTTGTTTACTATCTTTACTACGTTTACTACTACTTGTTTACTATGTTCACTATGTTTACTACTACTCGTTTACTATCTTTACTACGTTTACTACTACTCGTTTACTATGTTTACTACGTTTACTACTACTCGTTTACTACCTTTACTACGTTTACTACTACTCATTTACTATGTTTACTACGTTTACTACTACTCATTTACTATGTTTACTACGTTTACTACTACTCGTTTACTATCTTTACATCATTTTTCTGTGCTACATGTTTACATATTTTAAACATGTAGCAAAGAAAACTGACGTAAGAATAGCAAACGAGCATGTTAACCTAAACGGTTTGCTAGTCAACCAAAACAGTCAGCAGGACAAGAATCAGCAAATAACCCTAAATGGTTAGCTAGTCAACAAAAACAATCTGCAAGACAAGAATCAGTTTCAGTAAAAGTTCAGATCAGTACAATTTAAAGTACTGTTTTTGTTTATGTTATTGATTTTGATATTCTGCAGGAGCTGTTGAAGTGGATCAAATGAATCCCGTGGTGAAACCATAAGCCGAGGGGGCTGAGGAGGAGGGCTATAGAGAGGAGTTACCCTGCCCAGCTTGGCGAAGGTTTCGTAGATGAAAATGAGGGAGATGAGGATGGAGAAGATCTCTTGGGTGAAACGGGAGATGAAGCGGACCAGGAAGCTGCCCTCCAGGGCTACGATGAGCACCACGATGACGACCAGCCAAACGCCCACCCACACCCGGCCCACTATGTACTCTATGTCCTGGGACTGGCAGAACTGGGAGGATTGGGATGGAGATGGGAACATGTTGAAAAATAAATGAACACAATATATAGATAACAGGTCAGATAAACATAATACACAATGTTAATTACAGTAAAAATAATAACTAAATACTAGTAGGAATATATGCAGTGGAAACGGCAATAATAGAAAGATAGCACAAACATTCTCTATATTTTTAATTGCTTTTTTCCGGCCCAGGTGAGGAGGGTTGAGGCATGCTGGGGGAGGGGGATCATACTAGAGGCCCCCCTCCAGTACTTTATTTACTCACTGCAAAGAAGGCCTCCTCAAAGACCAGCAGTGGGCCGGAGAAGCCAATGACCAGGACGGGCTGGGCTGAGAGCAGGCAGAAGAGCACCCCCTGGAGGCTGGTGGAGACCAGCAGCTCCGACACGCCCATCATGTTGTCCACTTTGTCCGCTGGACAAGGAGCGAGGTCACAGCTTTATCCCCGCCTCCTCCTCACACATAAGCACTCCTACGCAATGTGTGTGCACTCAAACACATGCAATCACACTAACACGCACACACACACTCAAAGAGACACGTACCCAGCAGTCCTCCGAAGGTGATGGCGGGCGACAGGGCGGCAAAGTAGATGAAGATGACGGCGGCGAGCACCTGGCTGTTGAGGGCGTCCGTCAGGTCGCTGCGGTAGTGCTGGTAACGGCCCCGCATGTCCCGCAGCATCCCACCGAAGGGCTGGCCCGTGCGCGCCAGGGGGTCCTCCGCGGCGGCCCCGGTGGAGAGAGAGCCTGCGAGGGGGGGCGGCTGAAGATAAGAGGAGAGAGCCGACCGACCCTTTTCTCATAGGACAACACAGGTGTCACTCAACCCTGTTGAAGGGTGGGCTGCTCTTATGCAGCGGGGGCGCAGGTTGTACAGGAAGCTAGTGAGAAAAAGTCTGCTGCCTTGGCCCTGGTACATGACCGGAGCAGACCTGTGTGCGTGTGTGTTTAGCATGTGTGGTTAGGATGTGTGTGTGTGTGTGTGTGTCCTTGGACACACCCCTGCGGGCGGCGGCGGTTAGGGGATCCGAAGGCTCGGGGGGCGACTGCCTGTCCTCCAGGAGCCTCCTCTGGAAGCCCAGCAGGCCGCTGAGCGCTGCTTCACTCTGGATCTCCGTGGGGGGGATCACCACACTGCAGTCCATGAAGTGGGACACGGCCACCGTCACCTGGGCCGCGCCCTGGGCTCGCAGCGCCGCCTGGTTGAACACCTGGAGGGCGGAGGGGGGAGACCTGGTGAGGGGAGCACCAGCGGACCAGCGCTAAACCAGAGGGGAGCCTGGACCGGGACACCTCGAGGAGCAGTCCCCACCGCAGGAGGAGAAGGAGGAGAAGAATAGAAGGAGAATGAGGAGAAGAAGGAGGAGAAGGAGATTAAGCAGGAGGGGGAGGTGAAGAAGAAGAAGGAGAAGGAGAACAACAACAACAACAAGGATAAGTAATATGGAGTTATAAAATCCCCTAACTTTATCAGCCATGAGGGCTGCCATGGCCCGGCCGGTTTCGTGGTAGTCAAAGTTGTTCTTCCCTGGACCAATCAGGACGAAGACAAAGCGAACGGGCACTGCGGCCTCCAGAGCCGAGTCCAGCACAGTCGCCGCCTTAAGCCGCACAAACGCCACCGTGGGCTTCTCCAGGAAGTCCAGGGATCCTGGCGGGAAAGACGGGACGGAATGACATCCATAGGAATAACACGTAGTTTGTACGTTGTATATAAGCATTGTTGTGGAGGATATCAATAACGTCTGCAAGTGTAAAAGTGCATTTTCTTTTTTTGCTGGATCGATGTATTAAGTTGGCAGTTGTTACTCCACTGGGAAAGTTGTCACTCGGTTGGTTCTAGCAAATTCGCTCAACTATTATAGCGTTACAACGATGCAGAGGATGCAATGAAAAAGGATGCATTTTAATGTTTCCGAGGACTTTGTATAAGCAATTCTCATACCCTTGCGTTTTCTTTTTGTATTTCTGTTTTTTATGATTATTTGGAGCTATTTTATTAATCTTATTGTTGTCTTATTGTACTCTTATGTTGTATGATTCATTGTCCTTTCTGCTGTTAATTCAAAATAACATTTGGAAACAACCATCACCTACCTACTAGCACCATAGAGGCCTCCACGCCTTCAGCCGCGTCGCTCTGATGAGACCAGATAATGGAGGTGAGTTGACTGAGCACACACCCCCACAGGCCTGATTATGGATCCTTGGATCAGTATTTTGTCAACCCTTTCGCAGTCTAAGCCTTTGAGTGATTTTGTTTCCTTGTGCAGCAGGTGTTTGATCATCAGTGGGAGTAGAACTGTGTTGTCTGGTCAAACTGGTTAAATTCGCACCCATGTACTTCAAAAGACCCCTGATTCTAAACCTTGTGAGGGCAAAACGAAAAACGTTGTTGGTATATCATAACAAAGGCCATGGAATATAAAGACTAAAGACTCATGTTGTATATTATCGTCAATATTTAGATACTTTCACATTTCCTAATGTGCTGCCTACCACTTCATTGGAAGAATATTGGTATTATTGTTTTTTAGATATCTTTAATAAAATATTCATGGCATTCAATTACTTTATGGACAGGATCATTTAGGATAGAGAGTGGATAACAAGATGAGCCTCGAGCCTGGGTCCACATAGGCACATGCCGAAGAAAATAGAAAGAAGTAGAAACATTTTCTTATTTCTTCGGTTCAGTGACACACCTTTTCTTTGACAGCGATGTTGTGTATCTCTGTACCCTTAGTAAGGACTTGGCTCTCTGGGTCTGCTGACTGGCTAGAGAAAAAAAAATACATGATTGTCATCAGTTGAGCGTCAGTCAAAATAATGTGTATGGCAAAAAGAGAAAATCAAAGGACAATGAAGAGGTCCCTTAGAGATGTTGTCTTATTATATTCCTGTCATCCCTATTATTATGGCTAGAGTTAACCTAATTGTTATAAACTAGAAAATGCAATTCCTGCTGAAAATGCGACTAGTGCTGTAGTGCATGTGAGGTTAAAAATATGATTTAGATAAACCACATAGTTTTAGACGTGAATAAATCTTAAATGCCTTGAATCAAGTGAAGGGATTTGAGTATAAATGGAGTAAACAATGTACACATGCACCCCTTTTAAAAAAATGTAAATGGTTGGAAACAAATAAAGTGAAGAGTTAAACAAATAGCTACTGTGATGAAGTTTGAATACATTTAAAATGTAATATAGAATAGCTGAGCTGTTCAAAACCCACCCAAAACATATATTGCCTGAAAACCGATAATAATTCATAATAATCATTATTAACTATGACGTTATGTGGTAAACAAGGAACCTCTCATCTATCTAAACCTCACAAGGTATGTGAAGAACACACTGACAACAGCAGAAAACGGGTGTTCAATGAGATGACATTAATACACACAAAATACACATTTAAAGATAGTGTGCAGGAACACAGCCACCGAAAATGGATGTTTGGTACATGAGCTAAAATAAAACAACCCTCAAAATAATCATGCATAAAATGATCTTACATTTCTGTAGAACTTCAACTTGAAATTATCGTACAAGAACTTAAAGAACCTAAACCGGAGAACTATGTTAAGTCAATGCCAGCTCGACCCATACATCATGAATCATAAACTAAAGAACTATGTACAGTCAACGCCAGCTCGACCCATACATCATGAATCATAAACCAGAGAACTATGTACAGTCAACGCCAGCTCGACCCATACATCATGAATCATAAACCAGAGAACTATGTACAGTCAACGCCAGCTCGACTCATACATCATGAATCATAAACCACGCCATGTACATGGCGTGAAAAACATAGTTTAAGCATTGTTGTTAGCATTTAGCTTATACTTGGACAACACGCATATGTAGAAAGCACCTAGCCTCTAGCCAATAAACGGGGTCCCCAAAGACAAACACCCGATATAACAATATTTTTTCCAATCAATTAATAGTTTTAGTACCAGTGTAACAAGAAATGACATAACCGTTTAAGCTTGACATTGTGTTTCTTGGTTCAATATTGATGCTGTTTACGCTCTGCGACGTCCGCAATGGTTAGCTTTCATAGCTACCTTGGGCTAAAGCATCATCTAGAATGTCCTCACACTCGAGCCTCAACGTCAATGAGACCAACTGGAAATATACGGAGCGGGTAGGAAATTAAACTGCTAAACTGTGATTCTGATAAAAGTTGTGTGGTGTGTCAATTTGTTAATTGTTTGAACGAAGTTTAACAGGTAGAAATTGACCAAGTTCCAAATTCTGAAGTAGTTGAAGTGTTGATCATCCAATTTCCATTGTAAAAAATATAATTTAAAGTAGAATATAACTTTTTAAAATATATATAAAAAATCAGAATAGAAGCGCAAGATTCCAAACTAATGTCAATATTTTAAAATGAGATTGGAATCTCTTGTTGCAAAATGTGAGTCGGGTCCCAAGGTTTGTAGAGAATAATAAACAACGAAGAAAGAAAGAAAGAAAGAAAGAAAGAAAGAAAGAAAGAAAGAAAGAAAGAAAGAAAGAAAGAAAGAAAGAAAGAAAGAAAGAATTAAACCTAAGAAGAACTATAGTTGAGCGCTTCATGCAGCACTCACTTAACGAGGGTTACTAAATTTTTGAGCCGACCTGAGGTCCTTGCTACACGGGGTTAGGCCTACCTGGGGTTAGGGCTTGCCTGGGGTTAGGGCTTGCCTGGGGTTAGGGCTTGCCTGGGGTTAGGCCTACCTGGGGTAGGGCCTACCTGGGGTTAGGGCCTACCTGGGGTAGGGCCTACCTGGGGTTAGGCCTACCTGGGGTTAGGCCTACCTGGGGTTAGGGCCTACCTGGGGTTAGGGCTTGCCTGGGGTTAGGCCTACCTGGGGTTAGGCCTACCTGGGGTTAGGCCTACCTGGGGTTAGGGCCTACCTGGGGTAGGGTCTACCTGGGGTTAGGCCTACCGGGGGTTAGGACCTACCTGGGATTAGGCCTACCTGGGGTTAGGGCCTACCTGGGGTTAGGCCTACCTGGGGTTAGGCCTACCTGGGGTCAGGGCCTACCTGGGGTCGGGGCCTACCTGGGGTTAGGCCTACCTGGGGATAGGACCTACCTGGGGTTAGGCCTACCTGGGGTCGGGGCCTACCTGGGGTTAGGCCTACCTGGGGTCAGGGCCTACCTGGGGTCGGGGCCTACCTGGGGTTAGGACCTACCTGGGGTTAGGCCTACCTGGGGTTAGGGCCTACCTGGGGTTAGGTCTACCTGGGGTCAGGGCCTACCTGGGGTTAGGCCTACCTGGGGTTAGGACCTACCTGGGGTTAGGCCTACCTGGGGTCAGGGCCTACCTGGGGTCGGGGCCTACCTGGGGTTAGGACCTACCTGGGGTTAGGCCTACCTGGGGTTGTGGGTCAGAGAGTTGAGAACGCCCTCCCGGTCTCCAGGTCTGATCTCCTTCTTCTTCACCAACTCATCCACCATCTTGTCAGCGATGGTGGCCAGACTCTGCTCCTCACAGTCCAACATCACCACACCTGCACACGGCAAGGACAACTCTTACCTACTGTACTAGCAGATAGCTTCAATGGTAGAGGAGATGTGATTCAATAATCATTCATTCATTTGTTCATTTATTTATTCAGGTGTTCATGGCTGGGTGTTTTTTCTGCTGCATTTGACAGCATTTCAGGTATTTTCATCCACTCATTCATGCATCTATTCAATCAGCCATTCATAGTTTATCCGCTCACCAATCCATCCCTCCATCCATCATCCATCATCCCTCCATCCATCCCTCCATCCATCCCTCCGTCCAGTCACCCATCCCTCCATCCCTCCCTCCATCCATCCAGTCACCCATCCCTCCATCATCCCTCCATCCATCATCCATCCCTCCCTCCATCCATCCAGTCACCCATCCCTCCATCCATCCCTCCATCCATCCCTCCCTCCATCCATCCATCCATCCCTCCATCCATCCATCCCTCCGTCCCTCCATCCATCCATCCCTCCGTCCCTCCATCCCTCCATCCCTCCGTCCCTCCGTCCCTCCATCCCTCCATCCATCCATCCCTCCATCCCTCCATCCCTCCCTCCCTCCCTCCGTCCACCCAGCCCCCGTTCTCCCCCATGTGTCCCGACCGGTGTTCAGGGTGCGTCTCAGCTGCAGCAGGCTCTTGAAGGTGAGGTAGGAGATGTGTGAGGGGGGCGCCCCCCCAGCCTGGGGGCTCTCCTCGTTGCCACCCCAGCGGCCCACCTCCTGCCAGAACGACGGCTGCTGCTCCTGGGCCTTCATTGGCTCAGCCCCTGGTCCACCTTGGACCAGATGGGACGATGTGGGGGGTTACACAGGTCTACAGTCTCCAACAACCCCCTCACCCTTAAGGAAGACTCTAACCCTGGTTGGGAAGGAAGGAACACACAGAGGAAGGATGGGTCCCTACTCCCAGGACACTACGGAGTGCCAGAATAGGGAAAGGCACATTACGGCAGCATGGAGATGAATGCACGCCCCCGGAGCCCAGCTAACACCTGCCCCAGCCCTGGACAGCTCTGATCCTTTAAAACGTATATTTAGGGTCAAGTTGAAGAACGATGTGCCGGCAAGTGTGTTTTTCCACTCTTGTAGGTCAAAGAGATTGTTTGATAGGTTTGTGTTGGACCCCGGGCTGTCCTCTCCAATCACACAGTGGCAGTGTTTTGGCAGCACCCTTATCAGGGCATCGCCCAAGGTCCTTTGTCCTCTGTGTCAACCTGGAGCAGCGGGCGGAACGACGCCAGACCACAGATTTACGCTTGCTGTCATCGCGGCTCATGTTGTGAAGGGGCAGGGCTGCCGTGAAGGTTTCCCAGGCTGAACACCCCCGGCAGGTAGGGGTGGGGACAGCCTCGGGCTCCTCTGGGCCTGCTGGTCTACGTCCCAGGAGAGGGGAGGACAGTGGCTCTGTGCTACTGGCTGCTGGTGTTTGGACCGTCAATAAATGGGGCGGGGGGGTTGGCAGAGCTGGAGCCTGTGTTTGGGACTGTCCTGTTGTGTAGCAATTGCTATCTATCTATCTTCATAACCCCTCTAGGTCCAAGCAGCTTATATTCTACAGCAAAACACCATAGCTCAGCTGCAAAAGGTCATCACTCAAATATGTAATGCTTCCAAACAAAGATATTGTCTGATATCAAAAGTCGACAGTTCCTTTGACGTTGTGTAAACAATGATGGGATGAAAAAACTAAATATGATCCAAATATTTAGTTTTTCAGTGGATCCATCTATCTATCTGTCTATCTGTCTATCTATGTACATTTGAAACGTTAATAAGAATTTTATCAAAACCCATTTCCTTGAGTGCGATCCCTACCTGGATTCGGTGTTTCTTGTTAATGATGATGTTCAAGGCAGCTTGACCGGAAGTAAAAAGGTGAGAATCTTAATTATAATCATTCTACATTTTATTTGACACAATTAATTAATTTAGGATTCAACTTTCTTATGTTTAGAATGGTAGCATATAGATGAGTTCCAAACACCCAGTTCTCAATATAACATTTTATAGAAACCACCAAAATACAACATGTATGTATTAATCAACACATCTAATGTGTGTTGCGCACATGAGCAACAATCATCATTATATTTGGATGCTAATAAAAACACAAGAAATAATGCTCCCAATTTCTATCAATTACAGAACCATAGCTCAGCTGCAAAAGGTCTAAACTCACCCAAAACAGGGAATAGCTCAAAACAAAGTTAATGTCTCATATCAAAAGTCAATGCCCTTAAATTGAACAGTTCCTTTGACATTGTTTAAACAATGATGATCCAAATATTTAGTATTCAGTGATGCAGTTAACCCTGGAAATGTCCCTTGTATCCACATTTCAGTCTTAGCCTATTTATTAATCAACACTGAAAGTTAACCATACTAACTGCATCTGTATCAAACTGAATACCATTGGAGGTGGACAAGGTTTTACCTGACAGCATGTTTATTTACACAAAGTAACTGACTGACAACTCAGAAAACCGAAAACGCACACAGCCCAATACAACACAAAACACATCAATGTGAAAAGGAAGTGAATGATAATCACAGTGACTCGGTAAAGCTGGACGGGGACACTGAAGGCTCGCCCCCGGGCTGAGACTCATGCCATATATGCCAGATTGACGGATGGACTATTGTATTTGATGAAACAATGTTATAAGTCATATGTTTTGGAGAGGACAACTATTCAACTGAGAAGCAACGTACTGAGTGTTGATTAGCTGGATGTATGCAATTACTAATTGTGAAAGCGATAGACAATTGTACTTGTATGAGTACTAATTTGAACAGCATTTAAACATTTGAAATTTGTTTAAAATAATGACATTATAAAATGTGTTGTTAACAACCACCCAGTTGTTTGGAGGTTTGTGCATGCTGTTTGGAAAATATTCACTATTTAATAATTGTGCCAAAGTACTTCAGAATAACTGTTTGCTGGATGTGGGCGTTGAAGTTGTCTCTCATAACAGAACACATTCTTTGGCACACTAGAGGGGCTGTGTGTGTGTGGCTGTCTGTTTGTGTGTCTGTGGATGCATGTGTTTCTATTATGACCCATGCATTCATATTTACTTTCTCTACTGTCAGTCAATAAAGACCTTCATATTTGTGTTTGTAATATTATGAGTATGCATGCGTATAGTACTGTCTGATTCCTGACTTAAGCCTTAAAATAATGTCATTGACAAACTTGAGTACATTAATAGCACATAAACTGCCTATTCATCTGAAATAAATAAGCATTTATCTAATTGGAAATATGCATTATATTGCATATTATTTTATTTGTTGATGTCTTTTTGCAGTATTATGTTATTATGTTACATTATATATGTTGTGTGGTAAATATACTGTTAGCACATTTGGAGTATGGGGAAACGCATTTTCGGTCCTCTATGTAGCTTGTTGCACGGTCGGTCTGACAATAAAACTTTATTGTAGCACTTTGACTTTGACTTTTAGTGACAGCAGTCTCTACCGGTGAATTTCAAATGTGTCTAAAATTTGCTATGTTATATTTGAATGTATTACCAAGCTTTTTTATGTGTTTTTAAAAAGTGAGTGTGGAATCTAAGGTCACTCCCAGGTGTATAAACTAATCAATTTTTTTTTTAGCTTTTTTCCATCCACATATATGTTTTGAGTAGCGTTTGTTTGTATTTATTTCTAAAGAACATGGTGACTTTTTTTTCAGTATTCAGTGTGAGAAAAGAATTGCTCAACCACTTGGTAACTTTTTGCATTGTTAGTGTCAATTTGGTAGCAAACTGTTCTGGATCTTCAACATGTGTAAATAGGACTATATCGTCAGCATACATCAAGATTTCCACACCGTTGCACACAGATGGAAGATCATTGATGCAAGTGCTGAATAGAAGTGGTCCCAAGATGGAACCTTGTGGTACCCTCATGTCAAATAAGACCCATGTCTTATTTGTCAAATCCCATTAGTGACAGAAGTCTCTACCTGTTAGTGACAGCAGTCTCTACCCGTTAGTGACAACAGTCTCTACCTGTTAGTGACAGCAGTCTCTACCCATTAGTGACAACAGTCTCTACCTGTTAGTGACAGCAGTCTCTACCCGTTAGTGACAACAGTCTCTACATGTTAGTGACAGCAGTCTCAACCTGTTAATGACAGCAGTCTCTACCTGTTATTGACATCATTCTCTACCTGTTAGTGACAGCAGTCTCTACCCGTTAGTGACAACAGTCTCAACCTGTTAGTGACAGCAGTCTCTACCTGTTATTGACATAATTCTCTACCTGTTAGTGACAGCAGTCTCTACCCGTTAGTGACAGCAGTCTCTACCCGTTAGTGACAGCAGTCTCTACCTGTTAGTGACAGCAGTCTCTACCTGTTAGTGACAGCAGTCTCTACCTGTTATTGACAACAGTCTCTACCTGTTATTGACAACAGTCTCTACCCGTTAGTGACAGCAGTGTCTACCTGTTAGTGACAGCAGTCTCAACCTGTTAGTGACAGCAGTCTCTACCTGTTAGTGACAGCAGTCTCTACCTGTTATTGACAACAGTCTCTACCCGTTAGTGACAGCAGTCTCTACCTGTTATTGACATCATTCTCTACCTGTTAGTGACAGCAGTGTCTACCTGTTAGTGACAGCAGTGTCTACCTGTTAGTGAAGCTGAACTTACCCGTGGCGGAGCAGCAGCGGGGGAAGGTCTTCGGAGCTCAGGTCTCCAAAGTAGTGTTACTTTATAAGTCCCGCCTCTTATGCAGCGCTGTCACTCTGAGGGGATGGGGGTCAGAGCGCCGATGGGGCTTCCAAACACACACATGCTTGCCCAAATAGACACACGCACATGCTTTCAGGCACAAACCCACACACACAAATAAATGCACACACACACAACACACAAATATCAACACACAAATGCTAGCAAACAAACACACATGCACACACATGCCACACACACTCCCACACTTGCATGCACAAACTCAAACACACATATGGTAACACACACCTACACGGACAGATTCCAATAACTTTATATACCAAAAACACACACATTAATATGTTTTTTCACGTTCTTTTCATCCATACACAGACACACACACACACACACACGACAATGTTCCGGTGTCACCCATAATATTGATAGTAAATACAACTTCTAAAGCGTAGACGCCCGTCACATACTGCCAGCATCTGATCTGCCTCAATGTCTCTGTTTAGAGGATAACAGAGGCTAGCATTACCCCCCCTCACCTTCAGCGGGGCCACAAGATCCCCCTCCTCCTCCTCCTCCTCCTCCTCCTCCTCCTCCTCCTCCTCCACCTCCTCCTCCTCCTCTTCTTCTTCCTCCTCCTCCCACCCGTCCTACTCCTGCTCTTCCTCAACCTCCTCCTCTTCTATCTCCTATTCCTCCTCCTCCTCTTCCTTCACCTCCTTCTCTCACTCTTTCTCTCTCTCTTTCTCACTTTCTATCCCTCTCTCTATTTCTGTCTCACTCTGTATCAATCTCACTCCCTCTTTGTCTCACTTTCTCTCAATCTCAATATCTCTCTGTCTCACTTTCTATCCCTCTCTCTATTTCTGTCTCACTCTCTCTCACTCTGTATCTCAATTCCATTCAATTCAAAAAAGCTTTATTGGCATGAGAAACAAACATTAGCATTGCCAAAGCAGATGAACAATTAGGAGGTCAAAGTATAAAACGTTAAATACAATAAATATATATTTACAGATCAGAAATTTTTAAGAATTACTGAAAATGTTGGGTATTATATAAATTCCAGTATCTCCTTTAGACAGATAAATTAAAAATACACCCTAAATACACAGTATTTACAATATGAAGGACATGTGCAATAGTGCAATCACTGTTGGATGAGTCTGTTTAAGGGGGGCATTATTTGATGTTTTTCTGCTGACTCTTAGGATTGATTTGCAGAATTCTGCATGTTTAGTTTCAATTTGATATTTGTCCCATTTTATAAAATCTTGGTTAGTGAGTGGACCCCAGACCTTACAGCTGTTGAGCGCAATGGGTTCTGTCAGCGCGTCAGAAATTCTGATCCAGAGCTTAGTTTGGATGTCTAGTTTGATGTTTCTTTTTAAGGCGTAAAAGGCCCTCCTTGCCTTGCCTGTTGTTGAACTTTCCTGTGGTGCTCATGTTTATGCCAAGGTAGGCGTCGATTGTGCTTTGCTCTTCTAGAGTAACAGTGTCTATAGGCCATAAGGTGAACTAGGAAAAAGTGGCTTGAAAGTGATTTTCGTTCCCACGTCTGGGCACTACTTTTTTCTTTTGCATTTTTGCATAGACAATACCGTTGTGGACATTGGGTTAAAAATTCTCCTCAAAATATTCTGCAGGCTTTTTTGTAAGAGCCATAAATATATTATGTGAATTCCAAAAAAACGGAAATTGTATGCAACAGGTTTGGCTTGTACATTTGTTTACATTCATTTTTTAAAGAAAATCTCTCTCAAAAATTGACACTGATACATATACCTAACATCTGAGACATGTATTTTTGCATTAATATACTTCAATTTGAATTTAGACCATGAAATAGACAAAAAAAGAGAAAAAAACGCTTCAACTTAAGTGAATAGCAACCTATACAATTGAATATACACCTGGTAGATTTTGCTAAGCAATGATGTTTTATACATTAAAAAGTCCAGTAGTTTCTGTGTTATAAGAGGAAATAAAAAAAATAATAAAATAAAGAACACTTTGGCCAAAAAAGGCTGATATCTATCAAAATAGGGAATAATGCCGAAAGATTTACAATACAACAAAAGATGCATTACAGTTCAGAATATGTACACAAAATGGTATAAAACAATATTTACCTGAAAAAAACAATGTGTTGATGTCACAGCAGGTCTTGAGTATTTTTATTATTATTATTATTATTATTATTTCTTAACTTTGCATATTGTTAAAGCCATATCTCAAGAATGCTTTGATAAATTCTCCTCAAATTTGGCACAAACTCACACTTTATTAGAGGATGAACTGATTATATTTTGAAGGTCAAGCGCACTGTAACCTCAGGTTTTGATTTTATTTTTATTTTTTAAAAAAAGAATACTCAGGCATTTTTCTCAAATTTGGCAAAAACTCCAATTTTGATTAGAGAATTAACTGATTAAGTTTTGAAGGGGAAGGTCACTGTGACTTTGCGTATTCTGAAAGAGGGAGATATTGTCCATCTCTTAATTATCTTAGTTATCGCTATTATCAGAGCCATCTTCCCATGTGGTTATATCCTCTGTTTCCATGGAAATATTGGCACAATTTTGGCACCGACACAAATCAGTACAGGACAGTCTTGCAGACATACAGGAACATCTTCCCGTCTCACATTTGCTCTGCTTGCAGCTGCAGTGGACTACCTTTAACACACTCTCAGGGGCAGGATTTGTAGTCATCCATGTAACTTTTAACTCCCCATCCTCAATGTGCCATCCATTGCCAATTGCCCATTGGGTGAAGGGGCTGACATTATACTTTTGAGAGAATGTCTCATTATTGCAGCCTGGTAGTTTGCCCTTTTGCAGTGTTGGTGCAGGGCGTCACTTGTAGGCATAGGGAGTTCCGGCAAAGCTCATGATGCCATGCAGAATGCTTTGTACCTTGCATTGTTAACATTTTCTGCAGATGACTGGCCATACAGGTGGCACAAATATTAGCACAGCACATCAAATGTAGACTGGTTCAATTCAAAACTGCTTCCCAGATGTGTAAATGCAGACAGCTATTCTGCCTTTTCGCAAGCAACAGAAAACGTCTTTCTTTTCCCCTTGCCATGAAAGGCGCTTGTGGAGTCGCCACCTGAGAAGGTATGAATTCCAATAAGTGCCAAACACACTGTTTCCAAGGGCTGTTGACACCTTAGCAAGGTCAATTATTCTTGTCCTGTTGCCAACTCCCGTGAAGAAATACAAGCTACATGGACAATCTCTCTGCAGACTTAAAGCAATAACTGCCGGTTATATCAGCATCAGGGCTCTTAATGATGAATGTTTCATGTTCCTGTGCAGCAGGATGTGCATGTAAGAACACCCTTGTGTCACATTCCTCATGATCACATTCAAGATCCTTAACAGCACTTACAGTTTGTGAACCATCTGTTACCTTCAAGCAGTGACAGAGTTCTCCATGTGCTATGTACACAGTCAAGTCCTTGCCCACAACAGTTAGATCAGCATCTTTCCATACATCACAGAGGAATCCAGCCAGTGCCGCTTTGTTTGTTCCATCAGATAGAAACTTTTTCCATTGGGTTGGTGTCTTCTGGTCCCTTCCATAAACATGCACCTGTTGTGTGCCACCAACAGCTCTAGGTGACCGTTCTACATTTGTAATGCTCATTTCAGGAAACTGGTCTATCACAAAGTCTACCCTTTAACACTTGTACTGCAGAGCAAGATTGACTAAGTACTGTAGTATGGTCTCAGCGAGCTCTCCAAAGGTGGATGGTCTGGACTGAAGGGCTTGTATGACCGCCGTGCCATCCAACAGAATATCTCCATTTGCCCGGGATTTTATCAACTAGGCAGTCCCCACCTTTAGCCTCTAATAAATCCATGAGAGCTGATTGTTTTGGCAAGTGAACCATCCGTACTGCCTAGAGGATAGGAAACCGTTCCCAGGGAGTAGGATATAATTTCCCTAAGGTCAATTTTTCTACTCTGGCCTATTATGAGCAGTCTGGAGAACAGCTCCTTGTCAGTCTGTAAAATCGCATCCTTGCCCGCTGCAGATTTCTTCTTCGTCCTTGCCTGGTCACTAGAGGTGTTCAGTTTTAGTGCCTTGATGGGAGTAAAAATAATCTTGACAAAAGTCGCTGGTCCATGAACTCTTTGACAGCTTTTTCCCCTTGTCTGGAGCTGCGAGCAAACCCTTCTTGATTTCTTCAACTGCTACTGCCCCAGAGCTAAGACGCACAATGCCATCGTGGTGTGTGTCAAAAGAGTTCAGCATGGAATCTAGGGTGGAACTTATTCTAGTCACAGCCTTTTCATCAGCATGAATCCGTGTGCTGTCAAGGTCTTTTCGTTTCCGTTTTTCAGGAGATTTACCTGCGATTGACTCACATTGTCTTGTTATAGCAGCCCTTTCATGTATTACATTTACATTTACATTTAGGGCATTTAGCAGACGCTTTTATCCAAAGCGACTTACAATAAGTGCATTTGTTACAATAAGTACATTTGTCATAAGAAGTGAAACAATATATCGCTGTCGCTACAGTAAAGATGTTCATAGAACCAAGTGCAAGTATTACAATCGCTAGGCTAACCCATTCCCCGTGTAAAGCAATGATGGCAGCTACTGTAGATGCTACACAATTAAGTACCTTGAATAAGTGCAATGTACAAGTGCCAGGACGTACAACATTCAATGGTGGCTGTGTATTGGTTTCTATGCAGAGTCGAGGTGAACTCTGAACAGGTGAGTTTTGAGTCTTTTGCGGAAACTGGTGAGCGACTCTGCGGTCCTGACATCGGTAGGGATGATGTTCAAAATGTTGTGAAAATATACAGTGATAAACTGCAGTCTCGATTCTGAGTTATCCCTGTCCAACCACCTTTTGTCTTGTTATCCCTGTCCAACCACCTCATGTCTTTGAATCTCGGTTGCATGTTTGCTCAATAGCCTGGTCACAGGCAATCGAAGCAAATCCATGGACACTTTGGCGTTGGACAGTCCACTGGCCTTTAACGCTGAGGTCGTTGTGGCAAGAAGGATGTGTTACAGGCAAATTGACCATTTCCAGCCGATATGAAGGTAGATACCTAGCAACATTCACACGATGGTAAGCAGAGAACCATGCCATCATCAAGCGCACTGTTGACAGGTGAAGTTCCCCGTTGCTCTCACAAACAGAAGGAGTATTTGCACCATGTCGATGTATGAACTCCAGAAGGCAAACGTTGGGTTTTCTGCACTTCTCCTTTCCACAAAGTCTGCATAGTTTGAACACACTTTGTCAAATTTCTCGTTTGCACCCAAAACATCCATTGTTCTCTCTGGGAATGCACGTTTGATCTCATTATTGACATCCAAACACTCATCTCTCTCCACTGGTGGCAAAGAGTCTAAGAAGGTGCTAACTCTGGTGCGTTGCAGACTCTCATACATAAGTTTGTGTGCCCTCATGCTGCGGTTGTAGTGATGACCACTGATCACACCATTGATGGATCCTGGGGCAACCATTTCAAACTCTATGAGTATGTCTTGCAGTCCTGCATCTCCAAACCTTTTTCCTAGATTATCGAGGTAGGACACGCATGTGTGAAACTCACCTTGTCTTATCACTAGATGCTTTGTCAAGTCTTCATCTTTCCACTCCCTTCTGCAGTGTTTTTCTGTTTGTTCTTGACGCCGGTTCAGCGACAGAACTTTGCAGCATAATGCCATTTGTATGGTGAGTGGTTCCACGGTCTCCTCCCAAAAGTCAATATTGTCCCACACCAGTAGTGTGGGAGTCTTCTTCGAGAATCCAACCAGGATTTTGTCTCTGCTCTCTAGTAGTTGTAGTTGAGCAAGGCTAGTGTCTAGACTGCCAACTGTGTCCCATGAAGCACAATGTCCTACTCCATTCAGCAGTGACACAACTTGTAAGGAACCTGTTAAATGGCGAATACTTAGAACAAGACATAATGATTTGGGTGTCTGGCTCCGACCTTTTGATGCAACATACATAATGTCTTGACAAACAGATATGACTTTTAGTTCTATTTCATCCCTACTGACCGCCAGAGGCGGTGCTTAAAGCACTGGATATCTCCACCTCGCGCATGCGCATTTCAAGTACCTAATACCAACATAGTCACCTGTGATCCCAACGTGACACCAGGAAGGCTTTATCTTCCGGTGTCGTCAGAGGAACTGTTCCTTTACATCTTCTCGCTGCGCAGGTACCGCATTGCACCTTTGTTTAGAGAATGGAAAGAAATTTGCTTACAGCTGGCTACGTGCAGCCTCGTGACCATGGTCGGAGCTGCGGGTAACCCGGCTGTGGCTAGCTCATAATTGTGAGAAAGAAGATGATTTGTGTGCCGGTGTTTATTGGTGGGGGCTCGCTCCCGCTCCCAGCACTCGTTGGCCTCATTGGTCTGTTATTGTTTGTTTTTTGGTGTGTTAGCCGTTAGCTTTGCTCTGTTCTGACCATCAATTTATTTTCCATATAACTTACCGGTGAAGGTGGTGCTCTCACTCCCAGTAACGTTTTAATTTGGCTTTCCTTTTTTAGCAGCAGCGCTTACGCTCAATCTAATTAATATCGGTTGATTTAATTTTCTGGTGAAGGCAGTGTTCTTGCTCCCACTACCAGAAACGTCGCATTTGGCCCTTTTTTGTTGACAATTAGTAGCAGCGATCACACTCAGGCTAATTATTTTTCTGTTTTTCAATTTACTGGTGAGGTAAGTGCTCTCATTTCCGCTTCCAGTTACGCTGCCTGTGGCTGCCTCCGTAATGGCCCACCTATGTGTCGTGTGGCTCCTCTCAAGCCTGAGACGACAGCTGCCTCCTTCAAATGCTTGAGCCCGTGGCAAGGAGGGCCTCACTGAAAGCGCCTGTATGAACTGCAGCCTCCTGCCTTGGGCGCTTAGAGTGGCTAGGCTGGAAGAGATGGAGAATCAGGCAACAGCCAACGACCCCTGTGCCTTAATGGGCCTCCCTCCCAATCAGCCCGGTTGATCTGGGCGGCATCGGCATGATGAAGCTGCGGCTATGGGTGCCCCCCCCAAAAAGAAGGCAAGGGGCGGGCTGGCCTCCAAGGTGGACGGATTGGCGGTCGACATGGAGCAAATGCGGTCGCTCCTCCTGGCCCTTCAGCCTGGGACTGGTCAGGGGCTTGCTCGGCTACAGCCTGGCCCTCCTTCGCCTCAGTTTGATGATGCCCTCTCTCTGGCAGCTTCGGCTAACCTCTTTAACAAGGTTATAACAGAGGGCGATGCCTCCCACATATTGGACGGACCTCCTGCTCCTCTGCACAAAGCTCTCTGCAGGGGGCAGCAGACACCTCCATGGCGGCTGTCATGCGGATGGCTCTGGCTTGCCTACAGCTCGATGCTGCGCACACTGAGTCAGCCCAGGCCAGTGCCTTCTTCAGGCGCAAGCCTGCCCCGGCCACATTCTCCGTCCCTCCTTCAGAGGAGTACTTAAAGGAGCTTCATGCTTGCTGGAGGGACACCAGGGCCTTTTCCCACTCAACGTCGGATGCCCGGACCTTGGCTGCCATGCAGAATGCGGCACAGGTTGGGCTGGGCCGCATGCCACTAGGGGTGGGAAAAAAAATCGATTCTCCGATGCATCGCGATTCTCTCTAAAACGATTCGCTCTCAATGCAGATAAGTTAATAATCAGAATTTTAAAAATTACATTTGTTCGCCTGCTGAAGAGCGCTACAGAAAACTCCTTTCTGCATGCCGTTTCTCGTCTATACGCGCCACAAACGTATAGACTGCGCATGCGCGCCAAACACGTGCGCGACTGCGAATTGTTTATAAACTTTAAGTAGAGACAAAATGGCTGAGAGCAGCAAAACTTTACGACCTGCACCGGCTTCTTTAAAAGCTCCCGTATGGCAGCATTTTGGGTTCTATGAGGTAGATGGGGAGTTGGACAAGACCTGCACCGTGTGTAAGGAGTGTAGAAGTCCAATTAAATACTTCGGCAATACAACAAATCTGCAAAATCACATTTTGCGATTCCACTCGGAGTTGGGAGAAAAGCGACCCGGTCCTGATGGCAGCCAGAGGACAATTGAGCAGGCAGTGGCACAGCTGCCACCGAACTCCGAAAGGGCCAAACAGATTACAAAATCCATTGCACAATTTTTTATCCAGTGGCAGTGGCCGGCCCAGAACTACGCACACATCAATGTGCTGGAGCTCAGAGCGGTACAGCTAGCACTCAATCACTTTCTGCCTCAATTGAGAGGCAAGCATGTGCTAGTTCGATCAGAACAGGTCTGCATTGCCCAGATCAACCACCAAGGGGGAACCCGGTCTTCACGGCTACTCCAGGTATCTTGGAGCCTGTTGACCTGGGCATATCCCCGCCTGGCCAGCGGGCGGGTGGTCTTCATACCAGGGGAACAGAATCAGGTCGCAGATTTCCTATCGCGGCAGAAGCCCCCACCGGGTGAGTGGCGGCTTCATCCGGAGGTGGTGGAGACGATATGGGGTCTCTTTGGCAGGGCGGAAGTGGACCTCTTTGCTTCAGAGGAATCCGCACATTGCCCCCTCTGGTTCTCCTGGACGAAGGGGACTGGCCTCCTTGGACAGGATGCCTTAGCTCACGACTGGCCACAGAGTCCTCTGTATGCCTTTCCACCACTGCCCCTGATTCTTCCCACTTTCCAGAAGGTGTTTCTGCGGGGCCACAGGCTACTTCTGGTGGCCCCCTACTGGCCAGGGAGACTCTGGTTTCCACTGCTGCGCAGGCTCTGCTGCAGCTCTTCGTGGCGCCTACCCTGCAGGAAGGACCTCCTTTCGCAGCTGGGGGGTCAGATTTGGTACCCAGATCCCCGTCGCCTCCAGCTCTGGGCTTGGCCGCTGCAGGGCCTGACCCACTGCTGAGGGTTTGCACTGCAACCATCAGGAATACCATTCTGAGTGCCAGGGCACCATCTACCAGAGCACAGTATGCCAAGCTCTCTTCTCTGACTGGTGTAGGGGTAAGGCAGTAGACCCAGTACGTTGCTCCGTGGCCACCGTTCTGGAGTTTCTGCAGTCCCTCCTGGATGGTGGTTGCTCTCATTCCACCTTGAGGGTCTATGTGGCTGCTATTTCTTCCCAGCATGAGATGTTGACGGAGCCACAGTGGGGTGCCACAGGTTGGTGTCCCTCTTCCTTAGGGCGGCCCTGAAGCTGCGTCCCCCTAGGACTCTGAGGGCTCCAGCTTGGGACCTGCTCCTGGTGCTGGAGGCCATGTCATCACCACCTATTTGATCCTCTGACCCAGATAGGGTTGAAGTGGCTGTCCATGAAGGTGGTTTTTCTGCTCGCCATTACCACTGCAAAGCGGGTCGGGGGGTTGCATGCCCTATCCCTGACAGATACATGCCTACGGTGGAACCCTGATGGCGCAGGTGTGGTTTTATGGCCCAATGTGGCGTTCCTGCCCAAGGTGCTTTCACGCACCCATTTTAACCAGCCTATCCAGCTTGCACGTTTTAACTCCCCATCTGAAGGGAATGAGTCCGAGATGCTGTGCCCGGTACGGGCGCTTAGGGCTTACATTGCTGCTACTGCCGGTATACGGCAGTCTGAGCAACTGTTTGTGTGTCACAGTGGCCCTAACAGAGGTTGTGCCTTGTCCTAACAGAGGCTGTCCCACTGGGTCGTCGACGCCATCAAACATGCCTATGGGATCAGTGGCCGCCCCCCACAATCTGGGTTGAGGTGCCACTCCACCTGTCCACGCGAAGTGTGTCGACATCATGGGCTGCACTAAGAGGTGTACCCCTGAAGTCGATCTGAACCGCGGCATCATGGACGTCGCCTGGCACATTCAAAAGGTTTTACCGCCACTCCCCACCACACTGATGGGTGTGGTCCTACTTCCAAGCTCTGCTGCCTCCAATGATTGAGGTGGGTGGGTGGGTCATCCAGTGCTTTAAGCACTGGATGACTGGTCAGTAGGGATGAAATAGAGCGAGAGTTACGAATGTATCTACGGTGCTATGAGTTTAGTCACTCATAATCCTTGCGTTCTCGCGAGAAGATTCTAGGAACAGATCCTCTGACGACACTGGAAGATGTAGCCTTCCCGGTGTCACGTTGGGGTCACAGGTGACTATGTTGGTATTAGGTACTCGAAATGCGCATGCGCGAGGTGGAGATATCCAGTGCTTTAAGCACCGCCTCTGGCGGTCATCCAAGATTCATAGAACCGTTGTTACATTCGTAACTTTCGGTTCAATTCTTCTGGAATATCAACATAACTAGCTAATGTTGGTTCCTCTATTACACTTACAATCCAAGCAATTATATTGTACAGTTCAAGTGGCACAACAGATTTTGCTTCGGACACATTTAAATCATCTGATGTGGGTGGCCAGGGGCAGGTCATACCAGGAGAATCACATAGTAGCCGCTTCAATATCAGCGCTGCACTATAAAGTGTCCTTGTGTCCTCAGTAGTTCGCGGACCAGCCGTTGTTCTTTACATTTACATTTACATTTAGGGCATTTAGCAGACGCTTTTATCCAAAGCGACTTACAATAAGTGCATTTGTTACAATAAGTACATTTGTCATAAGAAGTGAAACAATATATCGCTGTCGGTACAGTAATGACGTTCATAGAACCAAGTGCAAGTATCAGTGGCGGACTGGGACAATAATTCAGGCCGGGAATTTGATGCCATTCCAGGCCACCCTTCTCATGCAGACCACCATACCTCTAGTTGTGTATTCTAACACTATTTGATAGTTAAAAGAGATTTAGGAGTGACCGATGAGTTATCTATTTGAATAAATGATTTTCATTGAAAACCCTGTTTTCAAATGTTATAGCAATGGATGAATACTCAAAAACTATTGAGGACAGCAGCCATAGGATACACAAATGTACAAGGCAAGACACACAAAACAATGGGCCTATATTTGTAAAAAGAGAGACAAATACTAGCTTGGATGTTCAATAATTAACTTTACTTTCAAGCATCAAACATATAAAACATTTATCAAAACTGGAATATATTAATTTCTTTAAATTTAACAAGCAACAATGTAAGAACAACAAAGAAGAACTTAGAATACAATATTCACTCATTAGTGTCAATAAAGTAGATCACTAAGAGTAACCAGTCAGCGATTATCCCTAGTAAACCAGTAGGCGGCGCAGTAGCTCACTGCTCTCTGCCATCTTGTCAATAATGTCATCTTTGTCAAGTGCCATTAGAATCTCCTTCTCTGTTGCCATCAGCATGAATGCTTCTAAGTTCTCTTGATTGAGAGAGGTTCTCAGGCGATTCTTCACAAGTTTCAGAGTAGAGAAGGTCCTCTCACAGGCCACCTGTGAGACTGATAGTGTGAGGATGAACTTGTAGCCCAAACCAATGATATGATATGCATCTGTGAGCAGATTGTAGTGTGACAGGAGTAAATAGCAGCATACCAGGCAGTTTTTACAGGTTGAACAACTTGTGCTCACAAACTCCACACTTTCATCAAGATCCTCTTCAGAGTCATCACTGGTGGTGGCAGCCCTGGTGTTGTACTCCTCTTGTAGTGATTGTTTGAGTCTTTCCCAGTGTTGTACAAGGCTGGTCAGTTCAGCCTGCAATGCTTCAACAGTGGCACGGTCATCAAATTTCAACAAGCATTTGCTCAGCTCCTTCATGGCTGTGTTTGGAAGGCCCTTTTCTCTGATTTCAGGAAAGCGTTTAGGATCCATGCAGGAGACATCTGCACAGAGCACTGCATTTGCTGCATAACGATGGTGGATACTTTCCACAACAGTGTCCAGTATCACATTGTGGATTTTGATTTCATAATTTTTGTCAGCATTAGCAATGAGGTCATCTTCTGCCAATTCACCTGGCCTTCTCTTCTTTTTTTTTGTTCTCTTCTCTGGCAGAGCAGTTTGAGCTTCAGCATCACAGTTCTGCTGTTCTTCCAGAATGCCATTGGCCCACTCAACAAAGTTGTCTGCTGCCTTCTTCACACTCTGAAAGTCTCTTGCATACTTTCTCAGATTATCCTCTGTTCCAGTCACTAGGTGTTGTGCTGTCACAAAATCTATCCCACTTGTTTGCAAATATTTCGAGAGAGGGGATGTGTTCTCAAAGATCCTGAGATAAATCTCAGCTGTGAGAATCGTCTCATAACTTAGCAGAGCATCTTTGTACCCTTGGGCCTTGCTTCGGATACAAGGTTTTATGGTCATGTCCTTTTCAATTTTCTCCATAGTGATGATGACATCTGTGTAGAGTGCCTGGTTGGGCTTTGCAAAGCCTCCGAAGACTTTCTTCAATGCTTCATCTTTAGCCCAACAGCGTGTTTCACCAATGACACCTAGCCGCCTGCGTCTCTTGTCCTCAGTGGTTTCCTCCCATAGGTGCATGCGCTTATAGGAGTCTCGAATTAACACTGCAATGTCGTTCAGGAGACAGAAAAGGGATTCGCTTGCAACAACAACCCGAGTGGTGTCACTCAGCACAAGATTTAGGATGTGTGAGTAACAGCAAATGTGGACTTGGTTGGGAGATACTTCTGTAATCAATGCAGAGAAGCCTCTGTATTTTCCCTGCATATTAGCTGCTCCATCTGTTGTATTGCCAATGCAATGTTTGATGTCTATGTCCATCTTTGCCAGTGTCTCTTTTACAAGGTCCACAAAGTACTGTCCAGTTGATGACTCACAGTCAATGACAGCAATGAGTCTCTCATGGACAACAGTAGTGACATATCGCAGAACTACTGCACATTGGTCTTTGGATGTCAAATCCTGTGTTGTGTCCAGTTGTACAGAGAACATCCCTGCCCTTTTCACTTCAACAGCAATTGTCTGCTGAATCAATGACCTGATGACTTCAATAACTTTATTTACTGTCGTTTTGGACATCATTGTTACCAATGACCCTCTTCCTTTACTTCCCATCTGTTTTTTGCTCTTCTCAATACAATTCTTAACGTGCTCTTGTAGGCAGACATCATATTTGCTCAGCAACAAAATTAGTTCAAGAAAGTTGCCATGGTTGCTGGCGATGTTTTCCAATAAATACGCAGCTTCTTGGCTGTGTCCTCTGTAGCTAAGCCCGCATTTACCGATAACTTTTACTACATTTATGACACGTTCCATGACCTGCCTTCTCTTTCTGATCTGCTCTCTTTGAATAGATATTTGTTTGTCACTCAAAAGGCTACAAATGTCTGCCCTGCTGGCTCTGAGAAAAAAGGCTTCTGCACTCTCTCTGTGAGTCTTGCTTCTCTCATGCTCCTGTACCCTCTGATGGGCATGTTTCCAATCATGCATCCCTCCTTTGGCAAATGTACCTTCACTGGCAGAGGGTTTTGCAAATGCTAGACATACTGAACAGAACAAGGAGTGAGTTCCTTCATTGTATGTCAGCCATTTTCTGTTGGTGCCATCTTTGGAATTGAATACATTATGGATGATTCTTTGAGTGGTTTGTTTTGGGTGGTTCTTAAAAAATAAGTCATAGTCCTTGGGCTGAGGGCGGGCAAAATAATCAAATGAATGTTCTGTTTTCCCCCTTTCATTTTCTCCTGTGCTGGACTCTGAACCTGTCTCTCTCTCTCTCCCTCTTCCTCAACTTCAACGTCTGGTTGCTCTGCAGAATGAGATTGACAAGTGTAGCCTGATTCTAAACTTGTATTAGATATTAATCAGTCATCAATTGTATTCTTCCTCATTACACTCTTACTGATAGTTTCATTAATAAATCACCTATTAATCTAAAAGCATACTCTGTGTGCTCTTAAGTGGTATCTGGGAGGTCCTGCTCTGTTTCTGACTGTGTACCAACACTCTCCAGTTCTGCAGGAGCACTTGGGGTACCAGTGCTGCTGCTGGTTCCTTCTCCACCTTTGCAAGGAAAAACCCAAGAGCAGGCCATGTTTTAAGTTTATTGCACTGCTGTTTACATTCAAACAATGTGTATTGCACACACAAACCAGAAAGACAGGTGTCTGTGAACACAGCCTATAAAGTTTATAGTCATACCATATAGAGCCTGTATATATTATTATGATAGTCAAACTATCATTTATGGTGCAGAATTACAATAAAGAAAACTGCCACAAAGCTGCAGCCTAATAGATTAAGAGTAAAAAAAAAGCTAGCTGTATTTAATAATGCTTTATTATTTCAGCATGTATAAACTATCCTGTAGTGGCTCAAACATTATGCAACATAGTTTTCATTCATGTCTAGGTATTCTGGATTGATTGTCGGGCCGTGTGCCTGTGTCAGTGTGTGTATGTGTTTGTGTGTGGAGGGGGCTGTGTTGTAAACTCTGAAACCACCATAAGAAATAGTAGGATCTCTTCTTTCTTCTAGAAAAAAAGTTTGTTTCTACCCTTTTCCGTTCCTTAGTAATTGGCATTAGCGCGTCTTTCACTTGCACGCCATTTAATTCCTATTATCGCATGTCTTCTTTGTGTAATAAAAACTGATAGCTCATCCTCAAAAAGCACTATAGCTGTCCCAAAAGATTATTTTTCTAACGACTAATCTAGCGATTATTTTTTCGATTAGTCGACTAATCGAACGACTTTCTTTTTTTTTTTTTAACGTGACAAAAGTTCTCTTTTCACCAGAGTATACAATCCGAACCCGACAAAGTCTATTCATATTTCATAATATTGTAATGACCACGGAAGAGGCAGTGAATGAAGTGATTAGACAGCTTAGATACCTAATAAACCGTTGGAACACGCAAGACCGGTCACCATATCAACGCTGGTAAACAAACCCTCGGAGCTCGGCTTTTGGCCGAGTTTTATACCATATAAAGGAATGAAGACATTTAATGGTCCAAATATTATTAATAAATATTCGAATATATTCGAATATTAATATTAATAAACATACAAACTTTTATCTTTGGTATACTACTGCGACTGCTTGATAAACGAACATTCCAGGTTGGGGAAGGGGGAAAATCAACAGAACTTGCGGTGGTTTGCGGCCATCCTGAACCAGAGCTCCCGGGTGTTTTCTTTTTAAATGCTCGTGCATTGCCGTAGTGCTGCTGTGGTACGCTAATGTAAATTTGCATAGTCTGCAAATAACCACCTTGTTGGGAGCGTTGAGAGTGAAAAAATCCCACACTTTTGAACACCTCAGTCGTGTTTTTTTTGCTGTTGGAGCTTCTGTGCTCCCGCTACTACTGCTTGCCGCCGCCATTGTTATGATTAAACGATTGGCGATGATCGTTTTTGACTGACCTTCCCTTCTGGTGAACATGTCACTTATTTTGCAACATTTTGCTCCGTCTGTGGCGAGGGCTTTACGTTTTCTGTCCCTCTCTCTCTCTGCTCCACCTTTCCTCTTTTTCTGACTCTCCATTTCTCTCGACTACTGGAATGAAGACAGCGGAGCTAATTGGTTGTTGTGTTACGCCGACAGGTCGCCGAGCGGCGTTATTACGTGACTAGATGGATCGATTTGATTGGCCCGGGCGTCAGTCACTCAGTCCGGTGACTGTTAAAGTCAGGCCAGGAGGACCATCAGGCCACCGGGAAACGTCCCAGTGCTCCCGACGGCCAATCCGCCACTGGCAAGTATTACAATCGCTAGGCTAACCCATTCCCCGTGTAAAGCAGCGATAGCAGCTACTGTAGATGCTACACAATTAAGTACCTTGAATAAGAACAATGTACAAGTGCCAGGACGTACAACATTCAATGGTGGCTGTGCATTGGTTTCTATGCAGAATCGAGATGAACTCTGAACAGGTGAGTTTTGAGTCTTTTGCGGAAGTTGGTGAGCGACTCTGCGGTCCTGACATCGGTAGGGAGCTCGTTCCACCACTGAGGTCCCAAAACAGAGAAAAGTTGTGACTTTGCTGATCGACCTTTGCTTGCTCTTAGCGATGGCGGTACCAGACGTCCAGCTGAGGTAGTTGAGCGGAGGGATCGAGCTGGGGTGTGTGGCTTTACTAATGCTTGGAGGTAGGCAGGGGCAGTTCCATCGACTGCCTTGTATGCCAGTACCATCATCTTGAATCTGATGCGAGCTATTACAGGGAGCCAGTGGAGGTCTCGGAAGAGGATGGTTACATGTGAGAACTTTGGTAGGTTGAACACGAGGTGCGCTGCCACATTCTGGATGCGCTGCAAGGGTTTAATAGCAGAGGCAGGGAGTCCAGCCAGGAGCGAGTTGCAGTAGTCGAGGCGGGAGATGACCAGTGATTGGACTAGAAGCTGAGCTGCTTCCCTTTTGAGGAAGGGCCGGATCCTGCGGATGTTGTAAAGTGCAAATCTGCAAGATCGGGCCACCGCAGTGATTTTTGCGGTGCAGCATAACTGATTGTCCAACACTACACCAAGGTTTTTGGCAGTTGGAGAAGGAGATACAGTGATGTTCTCAACAGTGACCAGTAAGTCCATGTGTTGGCAATCTTTCCCTGGTATTAGTAGGAGCTCAGTCTTGTTGAGGTTAAGCCTCAGGTGATGGGCAGTTGTCCAGGTGCTGACTTCTGCCAGACATTCAGATATGCGTGTTGCAATCAGGGCTTTGTCAGATGAGGGAAAGGAGAGAAATAGCTGAGTGTCGTCAGCATAGCAGTGATAGGAAAAGCCGTGGGATGTAATTACAGAGTCCAGAGATCTGGTGTAGAGGGAGAACAGAAGAGGCCCCAGTACCGAGCCTTGAGGGACACCTGTATCAAGCGTGCAAGGTTTGGACAAGGAGCCATTCCATGTTGACGCAGTAACTTTGTCCGATGGCATAGACTCGCCCCTGTGTGCATCTTGAACTCCAGCCAGCCGTTTGGCCCGTTTCTCTGCAAAATACAAGCGCCTTGTGTCAATGAAACACCGGTAGCATGTCGGGTGAGACCCAGCGTCCTCGGGAACATTTTCATATCCAACATCTATACAATGTTTGAATGTCTTGGCTAATCTTTGACTCTCGCCATGATAACAAAGCCACCGTTGTACACAGCTCTGTAAGCATCCCACCTTGGGAGGGTAAAATCATTTACTTCTTCATTTCTTACAGCCGTGAGATGCATATAGCATATTTTATGATCCTTTTATCAGACTTTTTTTTAGATGTTTAAGATGTTTTAGAGCATTTTCCTCGTTGTCGATACTTGTTGTTGACATGTTGTTGTTGGATTTGCGCAGCTACTTGATTGGTTGAATGTGAAGCACTTGACAAAAATGTTACCACTTGGAACGAAAATATTGTTACGCTAAGCAAGAAATAGTTCAGACTTTAAACACTTATTAAAAAAATACTGCAGGATGTCACTCGTTCAAAACCAATATATCTTTTTGAAGAACCAAAAATTATTTAGTGCCCAGACATGGGAAGGGGATGTAACGAAAAACAGGTTCACCTTATGGCCTACTAGGTGGAATGGGTATTTGTTGAGGCTGGGTCTTTTTTCAAATATCATTATTTCTTTTTATTAACGTTCACTGTGAGGCCTAGGGTTGAGAGAAGCTGTGCAGAAGATCTGGGTGCTGCTGTAAGCCTTCTTTGGTTGGGGAAAGCAGCAGCAGTGGCCTGTACTACGAACCTCGATCAGTGGGTTAGCGAGGTAGGTTGCGCTCAAAGCCTGGGTTAGTGGGGACACGAAAGTCAATCTCTTTTAGCGTCGCTGTATCACCATGGTGACTTATGCTCTCAACCAAACCTGGTCGGGAGCAGGTTTTCAGCTAAGTCTATCGGGTTAGATCGGCGTGCGCAGCTTCCTAGCCCCTCCTCTGACAATGCCGTCACTATTACTGGGTGTTCCCGTGGACCTCGGAGCCTATCGTATCGAGCCTATCGGGGTCTCTCCGACAGAGGCTCATTCGGAACCGATCCCTTGGCATTGCCTAAGAATATTCTTTATGAGAGATACAGGTTCTCATTAGAGGGTATTCGCTATTTGATCGTCCTTGTTGGACCTTTTTCTCTACCACAATGCTTACTGTTGCGCATTGTGGTAGAGTGGAGGAGGTAGCGCGTCAGTCTTGAATTTCTGCGTGCGGGGTTCATCTTCCAAGTGACGCCCATTTATGTGAAGCTTAAAAAGTCCCAATTCTCATATTATGGAATACATTTTCACTAAAGCAGTGGTTCTCAAAGTGGGGTCCGCGGTGCGTTGCCAGGGGGTCCGTGAAGAGCTTGTTACAACATAAATATACCGGTATTTATGGAGAAAGTGCTGGGCCTGTCGTCATTACTCCCGTCGGCGTAACGTCAAACCAATGAACACATGGCTTTTACATTACGTCAAACTCCCTCAGGCTTTGACTTCACATCTCGCAGCTGAATAACTAAATTACAGCCAATTAAACAGGCGCATTGTGTTCAGCCCTCCCCCTGCTTTCATTTTGGGCCAATAGTAACTTTGTTAACATTATGTCAATCTGTCAACGCATGCTCGAGTCTGAAAACTTTTAAGTAGCCTACTGAGGAGGATCCACAATGGATAAATATTTAAAAAGGCCTAATACTGATAATCCTAAACAAAGTTAGGAGGTACGATGAAAACTACATTGTCTTTGGATTTATTGAGAACAGTGGTGGGAAGCCGATGTGCGTTGTGTGTCTTCAATTGTTAGCGAACAACTCAATGAAGCCGGCTAAGCTAAAGCGTCATCTCCTAACCAAGCACCCGGAGTACAGTGATAAATCAAAGGAATTCTTTGTGAGGAAAGGTGAATAATATATCCATCAACGATCAAAACTCACTAATTTGGCCACAACGTCTGAGAGGGGACATAAGGCTTCATTTTTAGTGGCTCAGCAGATAGCAAATTGCAAGAAGCCTCATACCATCGCACAAGAGCTGATCCTCCCAGCAGCAGTGGGTATGTGTGAGATAATGCTCGGGACAGAGGCAGCAAATAAATTAAAAAGCATACCCCTCTCCGATGACACCGTGAAGCAGAGGATCGATGACCTGTCGGATGATATCGTATCGCAGCTTCTGGGGAGACTTCGTTGCAGTGAGGTGCAATTTTCCATACAGTTGGACGAATCAACTGATGTGGCTAGCGCAGCACAGCTAATCACTCTTGTCCGCTACCCGTGCGATGGAGCCATTCTGGAGGACTTCTTTCTGCAAAGAGGTCCCTGGCAGGACAACCGGCGAGGAGGTATTCAAGATCCTGAACGTGTTTTTTGAGTTCCATGAGCTGAGTTGGGAAAAATGTGTCGAGAGCATTGCAGTCACGTTTGTTTGGGCAACTTTGTCAGGAGATGGATGCGGGCCATGACACACTGCTTTACCATTCTGAGGTAAGGTGGCTCTCTCGTGGGAAGGTGCTTCAGCGGGTATTCGAGCTATGCAGCGAGATGTCAGAGTTTCTGAGGACTGAAAAGCCCGACCTCGCAGAGTTTTTTTCCGACCCCGAGTATGTTGCCAAATTAGCATATCTTGTGGATGTATTCAACATTCTCAATAGCCTAAACCACTCCATCCAGGCACAGTACGCATCCATCCTTGACGTAAGTGACAAAATAACTGCTTTAATGGGGAAAACTGAGCTATGGAGAAGAAGACTCCAAGATGGAGTGACCAACATGTTCCCGCAACTCACGGATTATCTTCACGCAAACAACCAGTCAGTTGCTGCAGTGAAAGAGGTAGCCACCTCTCACCTCACTGAACTCAGCAAGCACTTTGATTCGTACTTCGCGGACGTGAATACTGATGCTTGGGACTGGGTGTGAGATCCCTTTGCTCCAGGAGTAACATGTAGCGTCCTCACTAGCATAGCAGAGGATGAGTTGGTGGACTTATCTTGTGATCGGACTCTGAAGGCCCGATTCCAGCAGGTGAGCCATGTAGACTTTTGGCCCTCCCTCTCACGTGAGTATCCTGAGCTCACAGCACAGGCCATGCAGGTACTGCTACCATTTCCTACTACTTACTTTTGCAAGTCATCGTTCTCAACTTTGACTGCAATGAAGACAAAGTACAGAGCTTGTCTCCATGTGGAGAGTGATCTTACAGTCTGTTTATCGTCCATCGCGCCAAGACTGGACAAACTATGTAGTGAGAGACAGGCACACCCATCTCATTAGTGACACATTAATCTTCTTAATATGGGGTCCCTATTCATCTCTCTTTCTGTTTTAGAGTATGCATTATTCTCACCTTATATCAGTGCTTTTGTATTGTCTGTTAACACTACTTGATTTGATTAATCAAAGAGTTCATGTTGCACTTGTTACATTGTGTTAAAAAGTTAGATTCTCTCTGTACCTGTTCAGTACAGTACCTGCATCAGTACATTTTCATTATCTTTTAGCACTATACTTATCAAAAAGCCTGTTGCACTATTGTTGCAGTTCATTTTGACTTGCTCAACACCTCCCCCCCCCCCACACACACAGATTTAGCTTTGATTCATGATTTACCCACTAAAACAATTGTCTTTTTGTTCAACAGTATATTGTCTGTTACATCAATGTTTTTTGCACTGATCGTTGTCACTGTCCTTCATTGTTTTTTGCTGTGATGAATAACCAAATGGCCCAACTATTTGTGTGTATGTGGGCGAAATTTTTATACACACAATTATTAAAAAAAAAAATCTATTTACATGTTGTAAAGTTATGCCAAAATGCAATAAAATGCTTATTTAACACTATTGTGGTATTAGCACTTAATGATTGAAGCATACAATAGCTCAAAAGCATCTAACAGAACAAATAGACATGAGAATATATGATTACATTTGTGTTGCGGTTATGAGGGGGTCCTTGAAAGAAATTCTGCCCTATGGGGGGTCTCCGGCCCCATATAGTTTGAGAACCCCTGCACTAAAGGTTATATTTTTGTGCTTATTTCGAACTTGAACACATATTCTCAAGGCCGTGCTGGCACCACATCTATGGGGTAAAAGGCATGATGATAGACCGGCGAGATTTGAACCCCGGTCACTGGCGTTCGGGACTTACACTAATCCACTACGCCATGCCGCTACCTGCGATTGAAAACATATGCCATGCATTTATTACATAGGGTGTATTTAAAGTGAATTCCCTAAATTCTACAATAAGGCAGGTTGGACGTTGCTTATGCATTTTGAAATCCTCATCACTCTATTGGGATAAATGGCGAACAATTCTGCATTTTGCATAGTTATTTTATAGACAATATGCACTTATTTATTTTCACTTATACGCATTTATATAGACTGCTTGATCTATCCAGTTTGTAAAGTTGAGTAAAATGACGCGATAAACGCCCCTTTCACGTGAACGCGCATTGAACCGAAAGCGGAAACCCGGCTCGACTAATCGAATCCTAAGTGAGCTTCGTAGTACCATTTAACTCTGATTGCGAGTTGAACCTCGTTGAACATACCCAAGCTTTCTCAAGAAAGCTTGGGTATGTTCAGCGAGATTCGTAGTTTACCCCATAGGTCATCTGTAGACAGCAAGTATTTGTTATTTGTGTCTACGAGTGCTATGTCTCTCTCTATCCAAAGGGCTTCAATGACATTGAAAATGTACATTCACAACACAAAATAATGGTAAAATAAAATGTCAAAAAATGATGTACAGTATATGACTGTACACCCTTGTATACCCTTATACACACATACATTTCTGAGTGACTTAAGTATCCACTATATGCTCCAATAGAGTGTCACTTGTCCAGTGCTGGTGGTTGCCCCCGTGGAGGCAGTCCCCAGGGGGAGGAGGCAAGACGTCACAGATCTGATGCTGTTTTTCTCCCAACAGGTGTGGCTGTTCATTCATTCATTCATTCATGCCCCCAGCAGGGGTTCTCACAGTTCAACCAACCCAGACTCACAGTGCTCTGAGCCCACTAGAATGTGGATCTCCTCATGACATCAGAGGAAGCCAAGGAGGCTTTAGAGAACACACACACACACACACACACACACACACACACACACACACACACACACACACGTTATTTACAATTTAATTTAAATCAAGAAGCACTCATTAACCTTTCCACTGCAGGATATTTTTTTATGTTCATATTCTTGTGAATCCACAGAACATGTATATTCACATCCGGAGGCATCCTGTTTCAGTTCCACTGTTAGTTTATTTGTATTGATCATTGATCACTGCTGAATAAATCATATTAAATATAAGTGTCATATGTATGCACTTATTGTATGTTGTACGTCCTTGCACTTAAAAACAGTACTTAGCATCTTATCCTAGCTATCTTTATTGTGAACAGGGAATGGGTTAACCTAACAATTGTTTGGCACTTGGTTGAACATCCTTAATGTGACAAATGTACCTAAGTTTCTTTGGATAAAAGCGTCTGCTAAATGCCCTCACTGTAAATGTCTGTCAAACAATAAAAGCCTTTGACCCAAGGCTCAATCAACCCACGTTGTATTCTTGCTAAATCATTTTGATCATTTTTTGGTGAGTAAGTACAACAGTGTTGAAGAATAAACAACAAATAGGACATGTGTGTATAGGGGTACATTCTTCCGTGCAGACAACCAGGCACTGAAAAGGACATTATTGAAGTAAGTGGATCTCCGGTCTCCACCAATAGAGAGAGAGAATGTATTTATAGTCAACATGGCGCTGCACAGCCAACCAGCAGATAGAGGAGAGAAATCACAGCGGAGGGATCCACAACTAAACAAACAGCAGGGGGGGAATGTACAAAGAGCAGGTACGGAGGAGGAAGGATACAGCAGGAGCAGGCCTCACTACTAGACCGCTGCTCAGTTCCTAGTATGTCCGCAAGGTGGAGACACATATACTTTGCATTAATCTGTATTTTGTGCTGCATGTTTTTTTTGTATAACAGCAAGGTGGAGACAAATATGCATTGCATTCATCTGTTTTAGCAGAACTTTTATATTTGGGGGATTTTGCTGATGCTATTATCCAAAGCGCGTGCAACCATTCATTCACACACCGACGGCAGAGTCAGCCGTGCAGGGCAACAGCCCGTCGAGAGCAGTCAGTATGAGGCGCAGGGGATCGAGCCTGCAACCTTCCGGTTACCAGTCAACCCGCTCTCCCACCTGGGTGCTTATATGATTGAAAATTACACCATGACAAGGACATGTCAAATGTATTATTGTTTCAAAGGGTTCAGCTGTAGTGTTATTGTGCCATGATGGCCATTTGCGCCTCATGGATATCCCAACACCAGGGATGCCTGCCAGAGGCCACATTACACAGAGTTATCCGCACTAACATTGGCCTAAGCCTGCATCAGCTGGTGGCTTGTCAGCTGCTTGCTCCAATCTTCCAATTGAGTAAGATTTGTAGTTATACCTGGTGCGCACGAATGGTTAATCCAGTGACGGTTCCTGTTTTTTCATTTTCTGAAATGTGAACTGCTTTATTTGACCATGATCTTTACGATTTGTAAAAGATAAAACAAAGAAATGTCAATGGCCGAATGGGAAATCGAACTCCGGACCAGAGGGGTATTCCATCAAAGTCGCTAACGGAAGCGGCGCTTAGTTGATTAAGCCCGGTTAGAACTAACGCCAACTTCCACTTGAGGCTAAAGCCATTCCATCAATGCAGCTCAGCCATGCCTTGCTCAGGTTAGTTCAAGCCGGGCTTACGTTATCGTGGGTTACGTGCACTCATTACGCAGATATGTAACTAGCCCAGAACCGTGAATGTCGAATCATGGATCAAATGTCCGAAAAGGACCGAGCAGGCTCTTTTCCAGCGGCGAACAGAAGCTGCTTGTGGAGGTCTATGAGGAGTACAAGCACATAATAACTCAAAACGGGAACATGTAACCATTAAAGGGATACTTCCCCGATTCAGAACCGGCGTTCTATCATTATAAAATTGCTGTTGTAATTTAAAAAAAGTTTTTTTTCCCTCAGTCTAACCCAGTCTCCCCTTGGCTCAGCTTCCCTGATTTAATTTTCTCCCGAGATGACATCAAACGCGTCATTTGACGTCAGACTTTGCTTGCCTGCTACAAGGGCAGAGGACTACAAACCACTGGTTCCGCAAATTTGTGAGCCCACCAATAAGGAATGAGGGGGGGCCGGAGATCGCGTACGAGATGTAAACACAATGTCCGCCATGTTTCTTCACCGCTTAGCTAGAGAACAAATTTGCAATGTGAAACAGCCAAAGTAGATTTTGAAAATCTATTGTTGGATTCGGACATTCAGGGCTCTTTGTGCGAGCCAGAATACAGCCAGGAAGAATCGACACAAATAGAGAAGGAGGCTGCTGCGGCCGCAGCTGAACGAGCCTTGCCTGTTGACGAGGACGAGGAGCCGGAGCGCCGGTTTGCTCTGTTTGCCTATAGACACTAACACAGAGTCCATGTGCTGCAGCAAATTTCAGCAATGCCAGTTTCTTCTAGAAAAAATGGCTGAATCAGGCCATGTGTGTAACCTCTCCCCCAGGCTTTACGCCTCATCTGAACAGGGTATTGGATACATATTGCCGGACCCAGAAAGGGAACTGGAAACGACAGCCAAAGCCCGCCGGGAGAACGTCTGTGCATAGAGTAAGTGTTTGTTTTTTTTACTAACACATTGACTACAATAGTTTTGAGTCCCGGGGAACTTGACAATGTAGTCATCGGAAAGACGCCAATCTTATTGGCAGAGCAAAGGCTACGTTATGTTAGCTTGATGTCCGTGTAATCCTGTATAGGCTAATCTAGGCATTATTTATCTTGCTTTGCTAACGTTGTTCTCTTTCTTTCTTAGCCAGTATCGGCTTCCTGTGTTGTCCAGGCCATCAGAGCTAATAACCCAGCACCACATGGGCAGTACCGTGGCTACCAGGAGACAGTAGATGCTCAAGATGAGCTGTGACTATTTTGACTCTACCAAACGCTCCCTACACGTTTTATTTTTGTAAATAGTTCATATTTTTTCAGGAATAAAACTTCAAATTCATGTTGGTTGTTGTGATTTGTTTACTAACCCAAGTGCTGTTATACTAAAGTAAGCCTACTGTAATAAAATAAACACTTATTTAAACTGGGGAGAAAAGGTTGAGGACTAATACTTGATATGCTGAGCTACTGTAATTAGCAAATGTTTTTATGCTGTACAGTAATATGCAAATAATGCGTTTGAAATGAGAAATGAGAGCAGAAGTCTAAACTAGTCAACTTATCACTGGGATATGTTTACACAAAGTTTGCTCGCGCTACCACTCGCGCTAGGACCATGGGTCCTTCCCCCTCCAAACGGAAACAGGCGGGCGGTGCAGCGAGCGCAATGCACTGTGGGAGTTGGAGGATTTCTTACTTTTGAGAGACACTTTCTGCCTTTCCTCAGGCTAGGATGAACCGATTGCAATTTTTTTTGCACATTTATAATACATAGAATTATTTACTTCATATAACCTTCACATGTCCACCGGTGAAGTATCCCTTTAATAAATACAGGGAGGCTACCTGGCTAAAAAATCGCCGATTTGTTGAATGCATAAGTAGTACTAAGCTTAAAACATTTCAATCCCCACGCAATTCGGTAATTTAGAAGGATTACTGGAGAAATCAAAAAACGTTTCTGTCATGTTCCGCCCCTGGTTTTCCCATTCACCTGCCTGCCACCCTGATCACTCCCAATTAACCCAACCACCTTCACCTATGTTTCCCCTATATCAGTCCTTTCCTCCCAAACATTCCCTGCCAGATTGTCTCTTGTGTTTCACAGTGCTATCCCGCGATTCGAATCCCGACCTACCACCTATCCTGCCTGCTCCTGATCCTCGCCTGTCTGACTATCCTGCCTGCTCCTGATCCCCGCCTGTCTGACTATTCTGCCGGTTCCTGATCCCCACCTGTCTGACTATCCTGCCTGCTCCTGACCCCCGCCTGTCTGACTATTCTGCCGGTTCCTGATCCCCGCCTGTCCGACTACCCTGCCTGCTCCTGATCCCCGCCTGTCTGACTATCCTGCCTGCCGATCCTGAATCCGAATAAACGATTTACACTGTTCCACGCTCTTCGCCCGTCTGTGCACTTGGGTTCAGCCAAACGCTCACGTCACAGTTTCAGCCATTTATTTTCCTTTTGTTTGAATATTCTAAATTGACTGACCATAGTATTTTTCTCAACAAAAGTGGTCTTGGAAGATTGCAGAGAAACTCACCTGAATGGAATTTATGCGTCTGCAATTTCACATGCAGCAGTGTCATTGTGACAAAGGCTTCACTATCAGTAACATTAATATTAACTTACCATGGGTTTTTGCAATTTATATTTGATTTCTAGGGATATTGTAAGACATATTTATTATACAAAAAGTCAATTGTTAGCCCTAATTTCTCTGATATAAAGGAAATTACAAAAATAAGCCAACGGCAAGAATTCAATGACATACCCATGACGCGATCTCGGATCACCCATTATACAGGGTAAATGTTAGACCACTGCCCCAACTACTTGTTCACATTACGATAGAATGAATATGTTTGTTTAAAAATGTGTTGAGAAAATATACACGATAAGAATAGATAACAATTCATTTTAATATTTTATTTGCATCATTTAAACTTAGACCCTTAGTGAAAATATACGCTTTTTGTACTTCATATATGTACATTTATGACAAAATGGTGAGGACTAGGCTTGGCGGAACCTTCTGATGGTACACTTGTTGCCGACAGATAGGACTTCTCTGAAACACAGATTAAGTAAGCCTGACCGTTAGCCTGCTACCGACCAGAGGGGTCTTCCACGAACTGAGGATTAACAAACAGAGTTAACGCTGAACTCTAGGTTGATTGACCCTGTGCCAACTAAACCAGAGCTGTCGGTTCCACCGCATGGGTGATGCATTAGTTCAATCAACACGGGGTTGTTTAACACAGGGTTGTGCGCGTCCACGCCAGACCTATAAAGAATGGTTGTATGGATCATGGAAACCCTGATCGAAATGGCGAAACGGGCAGCTTATTTCAATGAAATGGAACTCCAGGTTCTCCTGGAGAGCTATGAGAGGAGAAGGACATTATCACAAGAAAAGGGAACGCTAAAGTCTCTTTAACCCAGAGAACCAAATCTGGCAGTGGATCGCTGACCGCGTAAATGCGTAAGATGTCAAAAGCATGATCCTTAATATTTGAGCCATGAATCTATTAATATCCCAGTTAAGCATTGTTAACGTTCCTACCACATAACCCTATTCTTCTAAAAAAATATGTACTCCGATGGCTCCCAAGCGGTCAGCGGATCAAGTAAAAATGAAGTACAAAAACATCATACAAACTGGTAAGCTTTTTCCACCATCGTATTGGTATATTTTGTCAGTCCAGCATTTAAATTGTCATACCATATTTGTCACTCCTGCATTTAAATAAGCCCTTTTTTTTAAGCCAATCGTAAAAAGGCCGACAGTCGGCAGACTGGATCTGGCCCTCAAATTGTCTTGACCCTGGTGGAGGAGCTGGCAATAGACATAAATTCAGGGCGCACTGGCATGGAGAGGGTACCTGGAGGTACCTCCTCAGAGAGTCAGGGGCCATGTGAGGGTACCCCACTGGTTGAATGTAGGTGTGGGGGACGTGCGACGTCTGGCCTGCAGGGGGAGTATTGGCAGGTTGGGACCGCACCGGATCGGCTGGGGGGATTGGTCCTGATTGCGAGCAGGTGTCCGCACTCAGGCCAATCAGGGAGTGTGTACTTATGTGCCTGCTTTGTGTTGTAGTAAAGAGGAAAAACCAGAAGCGAACGGACCCCAGAGATCCAGAGCGAGTGGAGCATACCGAGAACCCACATAGAAACGACTCTGGGAGGACCTTCGTTATAGTTCGAGTATTTGTGTTCTCCGTCAAAAGACAATAAAACGATCTCCTGCTGAGGGACGACAACTTTGCCTGCTCGCGCTCATTCGAACCCATTACAGTGGATCCCAATGTGGGGCTCGAGCGCAGGAAAAATGGACCAGTCCCCATTGGGAAATGTACTCTGGCACCTGGCCCAGATGGCCGAGCGGCAAGGCCAGCTCCACCAGGCACAGAACGACGTGCTCACGGAGCTGGCCCAGTCCTCGGCCGCCGATCGGGCCATGCTCCATGAGCTCCTCGCCTCCGGCGGATGCGGCGGAGGACCCCGAGGGCCGGGACCCGCAGCCCAGATACACGTCCCGAAGATGGAGGAGGTGGACGACGCAGAAGCCTTCATTGAGACCTTCCAGGGGGTGGCCGAGGTCTCAGGGTGGCCTCGCCCGGAGTGGGCGAACCATCTCCTGCCGCTCCTAACAGGAGAGGCGCAGCTCGGGGCCTACAGTCTGCCGGCCGGGGCCCAGCGAGACTACGACGCCATCACCAGGGCCATCCGGGACCGGCTTGGCCTCTACCCGGAGGAACATCGGAGGTGGTTCCGGGCGCTGGCCTTCAGCGAGGGGGACCGACCCTTCGCCTTCGCCCAGCAGCTGAGGGACCAGGCAAGGAGGTGGCTGGTCCAAGACCGGAACACGGCGGAGGACGTGGTGGAGCAGGTGGCCCTGGAGAGGTTCGTGGAGGGGCTGCCGGCTAGGACCTCCGCCTGGGTCCGATACCACTGGCCCGAGAGTCTCTCTGCCGTGGTCGTCCTGGCAGAGAGCCACCTGCAGCCACCACCAGCAAGCCAGCGACCACCGACCCCGGGCCAACGTACCGGGGCGGCTGCCCCACGGCGGGAGAGGCCAACCCTGGCGCTGAGGGCAAGATTAGGGGGGGCGGTCCAGAGCGGGCACATGAGTCGCCTCCCCCCCCCCACTCCACAGACGGGCGCTCAGACGGCAGGGGAGGGGTGTTGGCGGTGCAGGCGGCCTGGCCACATCCGGCGGGAGTGCCCTATGATGGAGGTGGGCCAGGTCGTCCGCGTCACCGGTGCCCCGTCTCCTCCCCACGGTCCCGGTGAGGCATACCGTATCCCGGTGAGGATACAGCGGGGTACGCACCAGGCGCTGTTGGACTCGGGCTGCATGCAGACCATGATCCACCAGCGCCTGGTGCGGTCCGAGGCATTGGTGGAGGCGTCGAGCGTTTCGGTGAGGTGTATACACGGGGATGTGCACGAGTATCCTTTGGTCTCCATCGAAATTAGTTGTGGGGGGAGAAAATATAGTGTCAAGGTGGCGGTTAGTTTGAGCCTGACTTCATGACTTCTATGACGAAATGGATGCCCTTCTCAGCTGCTTTCCTGAAAATGGCACACCACTCATTATACTTGGCGACTTTAACATCCTGCCAGAGAAGTTGCACTCACCTGAATTAATTAACTTTTTTGCCACCTTTGACTTAACACTATCCCCTTCTCCTCCCACACACAGGGCAGGGAACCAGCTTGACCTGATATTCACAAGGTCCTGTGGCACGTCTGCTCTCTGTTACCCCACTCCCTGTGTCTTACCATCACTTTGTTCCTTTTTCTCTCCCCTTAAAGTCCTCTCCCCCCCTCCTTTCTAGTCCCCACATTGTCACCACCCGCCACAACCTCAAAACTCTCTCTCCCTCTACGTTTGCCTCAACTGTTCTGTCTTCACTACCTTCTATTGAACAATTCTCCCAACTATCCACAGAGGAATCCTCTGACACCCTGCTATCCTCCCTCTCCTCCTCTTTGGACTCCCTCTGTCCCTTCCACTCCAGACCGGCACGATCTTCACCCACGCCTCCTTGGCTGTCTGAATCTCTGCGGACCCATAGAGCAGAGTTGCGGGCAGCTGAGAGGAAATGGAAGAATTTAGACTATCCTAATGATCTATCTCACTATCTCCTTCTTCTCTCAGGTTTCACCTCCACTGCGTCAACAGCCAAATCTGCCTTCTACCGGACCAAAATTAACTCCTCGCCTCAAACCCCAGGAAACTGTTTTCCTTGTTCTCTTCCCTCCTCAACCCTCCCTCCCCTCCTCCTCCTTCCTGCCTCACTGCTGATGACTTTGTTACCTACTTTACCCAGAAAGTAAAGGACATTAGCTCCTCTTTTATCACTGCCACCATCCTCCCTCCCCCGACCCCCACCTCTTTCTTTGCCCAATTCATCCCTCTCACCTCAGACGAGGTCAACAGGATTATAACATCTAACCATGCCACCACCTGCCCCCTTGACACTATCCCTTCCTCCCTCCTCCAGGCTGTGTCAAACGACATCCTGCCATTTCTAACCGCACTTATTAACTCCTCCCTCACTTCTGGCATTGTTCCAACGTCTTTCAAGACTGCCAGAATAAAGCCTGTCCTCAAAAAACCAACGCTTGATACCACTGACATCCAGAATTACAGACCGGTATCTCTTATTTCATTCCTCTCTAAAACATTGGAACGTGCCGTCGCTAACCAACTGTCCTATCTCTCATCTAGTAACCTGCTTGACCCTCACCAGTCAGGCTTCAAAAAAGCACACTCCACTGAGACGGCTCTCCTCGCGGTGACTGAGTCCCTCCGGGCGGCCAGAGCCTCGTCCCTCTCATCGGTTCTCATTCTCCTTGACTTGTCTGCAGCATTTGACACTGTGAACCACCAGATCCTCCTCGCCAGTCTCGCCGAGCTTGGCATAGCTGAATCTGCCCTTTCCTGGTTCACGTCCTACCTGATGAATCGCACCTATCAGGTAACATGGAATGGCTCCTTGTCCAAACCTTGCACGCTTGATACAGGTGTCCCTCAAGGCTCGGTACTGGGGCCTCTTCTGTTCTCCCTCTACACCAGATCTCTGGGCTCTGTAATTACTTCCCACGGCTTTTCCTATCACTGCTATGCTGACGACACTCAGCTATTTCTCTCCTTTCCCTCATCTGACAAAACCCTGATTGCAACACGCATATCTGAATGTCTGGCAGAAGTCAGCACCTGGACAACTGCCCATCACCTGAGGCTTAACCTCAACAAGACTGAGATCCTCCTAATACCAGGGAAAGATTGCCCACACATGGACTTACTGGTCACTGTTGAGAACATCACTGTATCTCCTTCGCCAACTGCCAAAAACCTTGGTGTAGTGTTGGACAATCAGTTGTGCTGCACCGCAAACATCACTGCGGTGGCCCGGTCCTGCAGATTTGCACCTTACAACATCCGCAGGATCCGGCCCTTCCTCACAAGGGAAGCAGCTCAGCTTCTAGTCCAATCACTGGTCATCTCCCGCCTCGACTACTGCAACTCGCTCCTGGCTGGACTCCCTGCCTCTGCGATTAAACCCTTGCAGCGCATCCAGAATGCGGCAGCGCGCCTCGTGTTCAACCTACCAAAGTTCTCACATGTAACCCCCATCTTCCGAGACCTCCACTGGCTCCCTGTAATAGCTCGCATCAGATTCAAGATGATAGTACTGGCATACAAGGCAGTCGATGGAACTGCCCCTGCCTACCTCCAGGCATTAGTAAAGCCACACACCCCAGCTCGATCCCTCCGCTCAACTACCTCAGCTGGACGTCCGGTACCATCATCGCTAAGAGCAACCAAAGGTCGATCAGCAAAGTCACAACTTTTCTCTGTTTTGGGACCTCAGATGTGGAACGAGCTCCCTACCGAAGTCAGGACCGCAAAGTCGCTCACCAGCTTCCGCAAAAGACTCAAAACTCACCTGTTCAGAGTTCATCTCGACTCTGCATAGAAACCAATGCACAGCCACCATTGAATGTTGTATGTCCTGGCACTTGTACATTACACTTATTCAAGGTACTTAATTGTGTAGCATCTACAGTAGCTGCTATCGCTGCTTTACACGGGGAATGGGTTAGCCTAGCGATTGTAATACTTGCACTTGGTTCTATGAACGTCTTTACTGTACCGACAGCGATATATTGTTTCACTTCTTATGAAAAATGTACTTATTGTAAGTCGCTTTGGATAAAAGCGTCTGCTAAATGCCCTAAATGTAAATGTAAATGTAATGAGCCTCTCGCATCCCCTGATTCTTGGGTTGGATTGGGCGGGGTTTCCACAGGCAGTTAGGGGGACTACGGGGATGCGGACATGACAGGTAGGGACATATAAGTGTTGTGTTCTTGAAGAAAGTAGTTCAATCCGGGTCGCTTTTAACTCACTTTATTTGTTAAAGTATTTCGGTATGGTAACTATGAAGCAAAAGGAGGGAATTGTATTTAACACGTGTGGAGAGAGATACCACAGAGCTATCTTCCAGCCCCGGGGGGCTTTCCCCGGGGCTCGCAACGGGTCTGCCATATGTCTCTGACCTCATCTGACTCCCGCTCCCCGTTTGTATCAAGTAGGCGTGACCTATGTGTCGTATTGGCTCCGGCTTCCTCACCTGTCTAAAGGTGCTGCCATCTGTGGCTGGAGTAGTTATTGCAGCTTATGTTGGGCCTGTTCCCCTTGTGGCTATGTATAGTAATTACAGCTTATATGTTTGATCCTGCTCCCTTGTGGCTATGTGGAGGTAATTACAGCTTATATGGTTGATCCTGCTTCCTTGTGGCTATGAGGAGGTAATGCAGCTTTTGTGTTCGATCCTGCTTCCTTGTGGCTATGTGGGTGCAGCTTATGTGCTTAAAATATGTAACATAAGTCATGTGCTGTGATCTGCGCCAAGGCGGGGGCATCTGACTCTGCTCAGGGATCGGGGGAGGGGGGGTCCTCAACCCGAGGTCCCAGCGCCGAGATTCCCACTGGTGGAGGACTTCCCCCTCGAGCAGACTCGTGACGCCACATTGAGCTCAGCCTATGACCAGGTGATAGTTATTGATGGGAGTCGGGTCCGGCCAGATGCGGCACTGACTTACCCTCACTTTATGGTGGTTAGGGATAGGCTTTATCGGGTGAGTCGTGACACCCAGAGTGAGGTGGTTATCACCCAGTTACTGGTGCCAAGCAGCCGCGGGAAATGGTTTTCCAGGCGGCGCATTATAACCTAATGGCGGGCCATTTGGGGTACGATAAAACACTTAACTGGATAATGGCCCGGTTCTATTGGGCGGAGATTCGGGCGGAGGTGCGCAGGTGGTGCGCATCCTGCCCCGAGTGCCAGCTGGTGAATCCCCCGGCCGTCCCCAGGGCTCCCTTACGGCCCCTTCCCCTGGTGGAAGCCCCCTTTGACCGCATTGGCATGGACATTATCGGATAACAACGTTCCGCACACGGGTATCAATTTGTGTTAGTCCTGATCGACTACGCAACCCGATACCCGGAAGCAATTCCATTGTGCAACATCTCCACGAAGAGTGTTGCGCAGGCGTTGCTCAATGTAATATTGCGGGTGCGAATCCTGAAAGAGATTCTCACTGACCAGGGCACCAATTTCATGTCATAGACGATTAGGGAACTTTACGGGTTGTTGAAGGTCAAGGCCATTCGCACATGCGTCTATCACCCAGCCACGGACGGCTTGTGTGAGAGGTTTAACCGGTCGTTAAAGTCCATGATCCGTAAGTTCGTACACGAGGATGCTCGAAATTGGCATCAATGGCTAGACCCTCTGTTGTTTGCAGTGCGGGAAGTGCCCCAGGCTTCCATAGGGTTTTCCCCATTTGAGTCACTTTATGGGCGCAAGCCCATGGGCGTCCTGGACCTCATTAAAGAAAAAAACAGTGTCATGGACTTGCGTGCAAAGCTTCACTCACTAGGGGTATTGTCATGTGAGCACTTGCACCGAGCCCAGGAGAGTCAGAGACGCCTGTACGACAGAGGGACTAGATTACGTGATCTCACCCCGGGGGACAAGTTCCTGGTACTGCTGCCCACCTCTAGCACCAAATTACTCGCGAAGTGGCAAGGGCCCTTCGTGGTCACGCGGCGAGTCGGAGACGTGGATTACGAGGTAGCACGTTCGGACAGGGGCGAAAACAAGCAGCTCTACCACATCAACCTCCTTAAGAGGTGGAACGATGTGGTCCCTGTCACGTTTGCGTCGACGCTGCCGGAGAGAGAAAAGCTTGGGCCGGAAGTCCCGGGCCCAGGTCCCATCCCTCCGGTAGGTCGGGGCGAGGACCTCTCAAGGAGTCAGGCGCGGGACGTTGCCGGCCTGCAATTCCGGTTTGCCGACGTCTTTTTGCCCCTGCCCGGTCGCACCCCGTTAATTACTCACAACATCGAGACGCAGCCCGGGTTAACGGTGCCGACACGTCCCTACAGGCTGCCCGTCCACAAACAAGATGTGGTGCGGCGCGAATTAGCAACCATGTTAGAGTTGGCCGTGGTCGAGGAGTCTCACAGCGACTGGTGCAGTCCTGTCGTGCTCGTGGGGAAGCCAGATGGGTCTTTTCGGTTCTGCGTGGACTATCGTAGGGTGAACGATCTTGAAGTTTGACGCCTACCCAATGCCTCGGATTGACGAGCTCATGGACCGGCTTGGCATGGCCACATACTACACGACTCTGGACTGCACGAAGGGCTACTGGCAGATTCCGCTGTCTCCAGCAGCCCGGGAAAAAATGGCCTTCTCCACTCGGCTCGGTCTGTACCAATTCAAGGTGCTTCCGTTCGGGTTGTTCGGGGCCCCGGCCACGTTTCAGGAACTGATGGACCGGGTTTTAAGGCCCCACGCTGCGTATGCTACCGCCTACATTGATGACGTGGTCATCTATAGTGGAACGTGGGAGCAGCATGTGCGGCAGGTGGCGGCCGTCCTTCAGTCGCTGAGACAGGCGGGGCTCACAGCCAACCCGAAGAAGTGCGTGATCGGGCGGAGGGAGATCCAGTATCTGGGGTACCACCTGGGGGGGGGAGGTCCGGCCACAGGTCGCTAAGACCGCTGCGGTGGCCACCTCCCCTCGGCCCAGGACCAAGAAGGAGGTGAGGCGGTTCTTGGGGCTGGCAGAGTACTACCGGCAGTTCGTGCCGCACTCCTCGGACCTGTCCAGCCCCTTGACCGACCTCACCCGTAAGAGGGCCCCAGATACAGTCCAGTGGTCGGAGCCATGCCAAGTGTCGTTTGAGGCTATTAAAACAGCCCTCTGTGGGAAGTCGGTCCTATGCGCCCCTAACTTTGATCTCCCTTTCTCCCTGCAGACGGACGTGTCGGATAGGGGGCTGGGCGCGGTCCTGACCCAGCAGGTGGAGGGGGTCGACCGCCCGGTGCTGTACCTGAGCCGGAAATTATCAGACCGAGAGGGTCGGTACAGCACGGTGGAGAAGGAGTGTCTCGCCATCCGGTGGGCGGTCGGCGCCCTGCGTTACTACCTGCTGGGGCACACGTTCACCCTCTACTCCGACCACGCCCCCCTCCAGTGGCTCCACCGCATGAAGGACGTCAACGCGAGGATCACCCGGTGGTACGTCGCGTTGCAGCCCTTCAACTTTCGGGTCGTACAAAGGCCTGGGGCGCAAATGGCCGTGGCAGACTTCCTCTCCCGCTCTGGGGGGGGGGGGGGAGTGAGTTAGTGGCCGGATGTGACCCCGGCCTGTGTTGGGCGGTGGGGGAGTGTGGGGGGACGTGCGATGTCTGGCCTGCAGGGGGAGTATGGGCAGGTTGGGAGCGCACCGGATCGGCTGGGGGGATTGGACCTGATTGCGAGCAGGTGTCCGCACTCCAATCAGGGAGTGTGTACTTATGTGCCTGCTTTGTGTTGTAGTAAAGAGGAAAAACCAGGAGCGAACGGACCCCAGAGATCCAGAGCGAGTGGAGCATACCGAGAACCCACAAAGAAACGACTCTGGGAGGACCTTCGTTATAGTTTGAGTATTTGTATTCTCCGTCAAAAGACAATAAAACGATCTCCCGCTGAGGGACGACAATTTTGCCTGATCGCGCTCATTCGAACCCATTACAGTAGGTTTGTCTGTTTTTCTTCGTAGTTTAGATTTTGTTTGTCTTCGAAGTAACACATGCAAACCATGTGCGTGCCACAGCGCAAATGTTCCAAATGGGTTTTTTTGGTAACTGGGTAGAAAACCTAAAAGTGACAATTCATCAACTTCACAGATCAAGATGGATTTGTGCTTGTGGAGCCGACGGCTATGATCGAACATTCTCCAGTGGATGTAAGTCCATTAGGACTATTTTATACTTTCTGTTGTAAGCGCCTCTCGGCATAGCACTTGGCCAATATTGCTCTTTGTATGATAGGAGGCCGATGAAAATCTTGATCGTGTTCATTTTGGAACGGAAAACCTAGGGTTACCGCAAAACCTGGGTTAACTTACCCGGTTATGTGATAAAACCGGATTTGTGGATTACCCCTCAGGTTAGTTTGGTCGGATAAGTTGCCATGGTTACTTAGCGGAGATTCCCTTTATTCACGTTAATGTAACGCAACTCTAGCTGAGAGAAGCGAGGCTAAGCGATATGAGCCCGGCTTTGCCTTTAGCTTTGTTGATGGAATACCCCCCAGGGACTCAACGATCGGCGTACAAGGAAGTCTCTAACCTGGTGCCTTACTAAAAATAGGAATGTTTACATTGAATTGACCCCAAGGCAGTTACATTATATCTTATTTGAATCACATTCTGTACAGTAGTCAAGTCAGTATTGTAACATGGAATATAATGAAAGGACATGACAAAATCTGAACAGATCTGAGAAGCACCCTGGGATACAGAGTTTAACGGGTTGTGTTTGACCGCAGACTTGTGTGGATGTCTGCAGACAACACTGCTATACATTTACAGTGGGGCAAAGAAGTATTTAGTCAGCCACCAATTGTGCAAGTTCTCCCACTTAAAAAGACGAGAGACGCCTGTAATTTTCATCATAGGTAAACCTCAGCTATGAGACAAAATGAAAGAAAAATCCAGAAAATCACATTGTCTGATTTAAGAATTTATTTGCAAATTATGGTGGAAAATAAGTATTTGGTCACCTACAAACCAGCAAGATTTCTGGCTGTCACAGAACTGTAACTTCTTTAAGAGGCTACTCTGTCCTCCACTCGTTACCTGTATTAATGGCACCTGTTTGAACTCCTTATCAGTATAAAAGACACCTGTCCACAACCTCAAACAGCCACACTCCAAACTCCACTATGGCCAAGACCAAAGAGCTGTCAAAGTACACCAGAAACACAATTGTAGACCTGCACCAGGCTGGGAAGTCTGAATCTGCAATAGGTAAGCAGCTTGGTGTGAAGAAATCAACTGTGGGAGCAATTATTAGGAAATGGAATACATACAAGACCACTGATAATCTCCCTCGATCTGGGGCTCCACGCAAGATCTCAGCCTGTGGGGTCAAAATGATCACAAGAACGGTGAACAAAAATCCCAGAACCACACGTGGGGACCTAGTGAATGACCTCCAGACAGCTGGGACCAAAGTAACAAAGGCTACCATCACTAACACACTACGCCGCCAGGGACTCAAATCCTGCAGTGCCAGACGTGTCCCCCTGCTAAAGCCAGCGCATGTCCAGGCCCGTTTGAAGTTTGCTAGAGAGCATTTGGATGATCCAGAACAGGATTGGGAGAATGTCATATGGTCAGTGTTACTGCCTCCAAACCATTAAATAAAATACTCAGTGGCTCAAATTGGAGACCCTAACATAAAAGGACACCAGAAAATAAGATGTTTTAACAGGTTTTATTAACCAGGTTTTCCCACCAGGAAATACATATCCTTAAATGAAATCATAGCTGAAATGCAATATAAATACTTCACCAAATAAAGAAGTCCGCAAACCAAAAGGGACCTGGAGATGCCGGACAAACTCAGCAAAATGGAGGGGGGGCCAGGCCACCCCCTATAGGGACGTCGAGGCTGGCCCCCCTCCCTGCCTGACAAAACCACATTATAAACTAAATGGTAGGACTGCCGGCCATCTCCAGGCCTAAATCGAAGATCACTGAAAGAAAAGGGTATTTAACCAATCATACTGTGGGACTAAGGTGTTGCCGGGTCTGTTTTCCCCAAGCAACTGACTTTGCTGGCTTTATACAACAGGCTGGTAATTGGGCGGTAGCGATCTCAGATTTGCTGCAGGTGTGTCAGCCTGAGTGCGCCAGCCTGATGAGGAAGGAAAGACATGGGGGTTTAGGCACAGCACAGTGATTGGATGTCTGAGTGAGTGAGTCATGGTCACACGCAACAGTCAGATGAAACCAAAATAGAACTTTTTGGTAAAAACTCAACTCGTCGTGTTTGGAGGAGAAAGAATGCTGAGTTGCATCCAAAGAACACCATACCTACAGTGAAGCATGGGGGTGGAAACATCATGCTTTGGGGCTGTTTTTCTGCCAAGGGACCAGGACGTCTGATCCGTATGACGGAAAGAATGAATGGGGCCATGTATCGTGAGATTTTGAGTGAAAACCTCCTTCCATCAGCAAGGGCACTGAAGATGAAACGTGGCTGGGTCTTTCAGCATGACAATGACCCCAAACACACCGCCCGGGCAACGAAGGAGTGACTTCGTAAGAAGCATTTCAAGGTCCTGGAGTGGCCTAGCCAGTCTCCAGATCTCAACCCCATAGAAAATCTTTGGAGGGAGTTGAAATTCCGTGTGGCCCAAAAACATCACTGCTCTAGAGGAGATCTGCATGGAGGAATGGGCCAAAATACCAGCAGCAGTGTGTGAAAACCTTGTAAAGACTTACAGAAAACGTTTGACCTCTGTCATTGCCAACAAAGGGCATGTAACAAAGTATTGAGATTACCTTTTGTTATTGACCAAATACTTATTTTCCACCATAATTTGCAAATAAATTCTTTAAAGATCAGACAATGTGATTTTCTAGATTTTTTTTTTCATTTTGTCTCTCATAGCTGAGGTATACCTATGATGAAAATTACAGGCCTCTCTCATCTTTTTAAGTGGGAGAACTTGCACAATTGGTGGCTGACTAAATACTTTTTTGCCCCACTGTATGTACTGGCGCAAATCCAAGTCTGTATGTTTGTCAGTATGTGAAAGCGTGCAAATCGAAGACTTGAGCCTGGCCTTGCCAGCCTTAAGCTGAGTTTTCAGCTTCAAGGACCAAGCAAAGCTTGGCGATGGGCCTTTGTAGAGTGTTGGTTTGGTCTTCACCAGGACACTGCGAACAAGACCTTCATGCCCTGGCAGCGTTTTCATCACCCGACCCGAGGGCCAGGAGTTCCTTGGAGCTGTTGGGACCACTATGACTACGATGTCATTCTCCTTGAAATTTGTTTTGATGGGCCCACTTTTGTCGCTGCTGCATCAGAGTGAGGTATTATGTAGTCTATCTTTTCCAGAAAAGATTTGACAGGTATTGTACCTGCTTCCATCACTTTCTGGCATACAAATCGTCTTTCTCAAAGATTGCAGGTGACCGAAGTGGCTTGCTATTTAGCTGTAGAAGGTGGTTTGGCGTGAGTGCTTCAAGGTCATTTGGGTCACCGGATGCAGTTGTGATTGGCCGGTCGGTCAGAATGGTGTCAACCTCACACAAGGCTGTCTGTAACATTTCGTCATCTAGTGTCTGTTGTTTTAACACAGAGAGAAGTACGTTTTCACCAGTCTGATCAAGCGCTCCCACATGCCTCCGAAGTGAGCAGCAAATGGAGGATTGAATAGCCACTGGACATGAGTGGTCAGCAAAGCGTCCTGAATCTTTTGATGGTTAATCTGGGTTGCAGTAGTCTCCAGTTCTTTTTTGGCACACATAAATTGCCGCAATCTGTCCTGATGGTGAGCATTGGTCCTCTCCGACATAATAAGCGCCGGATGGCGTTAATAGGCCATAAGGTGAACCTGTTATTTCGTTTCATCCCGTTCCCATGTCTGGGCACTAAATGATTTTTGGTTCTTCAAAAAGATATATTGATTTTAAATGAGAAAAAAAAAGTTCTCTTGACATCCTGCAGTATTTTTTTAATTAGTGTTTAAAGTCGGAACTATTTCTTGCTTAGCGTAACAATATTTTCGTTCCAAGTGGTAACGTTTTTGTCAAGTGCTTCACCTTTGACCAATCAGGTAGCTGTGCAAATCCAACAACAACATGTCAACAACAAGTATCGACGACGAGGAAAATGCTCTAAAACATCTTAAACATCTAAAAAAAGCCTGAAAAAAGGATCATGAAATATGGTATATGCATCTTACGGCTGTAAGAAATGAAGATGTAAATAATTTTACTCTCCCAAGGTGGGATGCTTACAGAAACTGTGTACAAAGGTGGCTTTGTTGTCATGGCGAGAGTCAAAAAGTAGTCAAGACATTCAGACATTGTATAGATGTTGTATATGAAAATGTTCCCGAGGACGCTGGGTTTCACCCGACATGCTAACGGCATTTCATCGACACAAGGCGCTTGTATTTTGCAGAGAAACGGGCCAAACGGCTGGCTGGAGTTCAAGATGCACACGGGGGCGAGTCTGTGCCATTGGACAACGTTAGTGCGTCAGGCTGTGACTCTCTGCGAAAAAAACGTAGATCCAAGACGGGCCTGCAAATAGTTTCTGCTGGCCCTGGGCTCCCTGCCTTGTGCATAATTTGTAAGAAAACGGACAAGAACGTTACTGTGGGAGGCAAACGCCAGAAGGACCATCTGTCACAGGCAGAAACGTTTTCAGCAGGTAACCACACACACACACATACACACATACACACACACACACACACATGCACAGTACACATAGCACTTACACACACACACACACACACACACATACTGTACAAACTATTTAATAATCTTTTATTTTTAGGGCAGTTGATGAACGCTGCCAGGATAAAACGAGATAGTAGCATTCTCTTGCATATTCAAGACAAAGACTGTGGCCATTGAGGTGCGGTACCACAAGTCTTGTACACCAGGTTCCTGACAAAGCCTGCTGTACCAGTTATTGGGATCTGTGACGAAGAAGTGTGAGTTATTATATTGCATTAATAATTATGTACATATTGCTAGATGCATGACAGATACAGTGTCATGAATTTATGAAATGAAGATAGAATATATAAAAGTTTCACTTCTTGAATGGACTTTTCCATGATATTATTATTTTTTTAGATGCACTTGTATAGGCTGTTTGTATGTAGTTACAATCTTGACCGCATACCTCTTGGCACATATTAAGTGTGTGTGTGTGTGTGTGTGTGTGTGTGTGTTTTCTTTTCAGAAATGAACCAAGGTGCTGAGATTGAACCAGCTATGACAAATGTTTTTAAATACGGTGAATTAGGTAATTGAACAACCAGCAGCTTCTTTGGCAGCGATGTAAAAAACTTTATGCTGGAAAATATCAAAAGAATAATAAATAATTTAAATACATTTAAAAAAAGGCTGTGATAGTATATTAAAACTAAACTCGGTTTCAGTATGAATATATCTTTATTGACATCCTTGTGCTCATCTTTCCCCGTGTTCTTATGCTGCAGGCAGGACAAATTAAAGAGAAGGTTGCCCCTGGACTTTCCCCAGCTGTTGTTTCACTGCCCCAGCAAGCGCAACATCTGTGGACTGGTTTTTGATGAGACATTGTCTGCAGATAATCTGATGGACAGGCTACCTCATCCATCAGGTACAGACACAACAGAGTCAACTGAAGTAAGCCAAACTGAAATTGACACTGAACACATGGCAAGAACAACAGCTGGTCCACGAACTACTGAGGACACAAGGACACTTTATAGTGCAGCGCTGATTTAACAGCGGCTTCTACGTGACTCTCCCGGTATGACCTGCCCCTGGCCACCCACATCAGATGATTTAAATGTGTCCGAAGCAAAATCTGTTGTGCCACTTGAACTGTACAATATAATTGCTTGGATTGTAGGTGCAACAGAGGAGCCAACATTAGCCTGTTATGTTGATATTGCAGAATATTTGAACCTAAAAGTGATATCTGTTTGTCAAGACATTATGTATCTTACATCTAAAGGTAAGAGGCAGACACCGAAATCATTATGTCTTGTTCTAAGTATTCACCATTTAACAGGTTCCTTACAAGTTGTGTCACTGCTGAGTGGAGTAGGACATTGTGCTTCATGGGACACAGTTGTCAGTCTAGACAATAGCCTTTCTCAACTACAACTACTAGAGAGCAGAGACAAAATCCCGGTTGGATTCTCGAAGAAGACTCCCACAATACTGATGTGGGACAATATTGACTTTTGGGAGGAGACCGTGGAACCACTCACCATACAAATGGCATTATGCTGCAAAGTTCTGTCGCTGAACCTGCGTCAAGAACTACCAACAAGACAACCACTGCAGAAGGGAGTGTCCTCATTCAAAGAACCCCCTAGCATTCCTGTACAACACTATCAACAGTCTAAAAGACAAGGGCCACGGAAATTGTTTCATCATCATAGTATTTCACTGTAGCTGGAAACATACAGATTGAACAATGTGTCTGCAGCTCAAACTGAACTGCCATATGTTTTTGTAAAATACATAGAGGCTGAAAGATGAATAGTCCCAAGCTGGACAGGTTTCCATAGATTGCTTCAAGGTGAGGCTACTCTGCAAAAGTCAGCACTGCATTATCTTCCAGTCATTGAGGCTTCACCGACAGAGATGTCAACGGTAAACACAATTCTGAAGCCAAGTGTCCAAATTGCTGATCGGCTTGAACTGGACCATATCGTGTTAGTGTTTGACCAAGCCATAATGCCAAAGCTCAACAAATCTGTTGGAAAGACGAAGACTTAACAAAGCTTCTATTGATAAGACTAGGAGAGTTTCACACATGCGTGTCCTACCTCGGTAATCTAGGAAAAAGGTTTGGAGATGCAGGACTGCAAGACATACTCATAGAGTCTGAAATGGTTGCCCCAGGATCCATCAATGGTGTGATCAGTGGTCAGAGTCTGCAACGCACCAGAGTTAGCACCTTCTTAGAATCTTTGCCACCAGAGAGAGAGATGAGTGTTTGGATGTCAATGATGAGATCAAATGTGCATTCCCAGAGAGAACAATGGATGTTTTGGGTGCAAACGAGAAATTTGACAAAATGTGTTTAAACTATGCAGACTTTGTGGAAAGGAGAAGTGCAGAAAACCCAACATTTGCCTTCTGGAGTTCATACATCGACATGGTGCAAATACTCCTTCTGTTTGTGAGAGCAACGGGGAACTTCACCTGTCAACAGTGCGCTTGATGATGGCATGGTTCTCTGCTTACCATCGTGTGAATGTTGCTAGGTATCTACCTTCATATCGGCTGGAAATGGTCAATTTGCCTGTAACACATCCTTCTTGCCACAACGACCACAGCGTTAAAGGCCAGTGGACTGTCCAACGCCAAAGTGTCCATGGATTTGCTTCGATTGCCTGTGACCAGGCTATTGAGCAAACATGCAACTGAGATTCAAAGACAAAAGGTGGTTGGACAGGGATAACTTAGAATCGATCTGCAGTTTATCACTGTATATTATCACAACATGAAAGGGCTGCTATTACAAGACAATGTGAGTCAATCGCAGGTAAATCTCCTGAAAAACGGCTTTAGGGAAATTCCATCATGGTGTGTGTCAAAAGGGTTCAGCATGGAATCTAGAAGAAGGATTTGCTCGCAGCTCCAGACAAGGAGGAAAAAGCTGTCAAAGAGTTTATGGACCAGCGACTTTTGTCAAGATCTGTCTACATATTTGCATCAATTAAGGCATTAAAACTGAAAACCTTTAGTGACCCGGAAGGTAAACCCAGGCAAAGACGAAGAAGAAATCTGCAGCGGGCAAGGATGTGATTTTACGGCCTGACAAGAAACTGTTCTCCAGACTGCTCATAATAGGCCAGAGTAGAAAAATTGACCTTAGGGAAATTCTATCCTACTCCCTGGGAACGGTTTCCTATCCTCTAGGCAGTACGGATGGTTCACTTCCCAAAACAAACAAATCAGCTCTCATGGATTTATTAGAGGCTAAAGGTGGGGACTGCCTAGTTGATAAAATCCCAGCAAATGGAGATATTCTGTTGGATAGCACGGCGGTCATACAAGCCCTTCAGTCCACACCATCCACCTTTGGAGAGCTCGCTGAGACCCTACTACAGTACTTAGTCAATCTTGCTCTGCAGTACAAGTGTGAAAGGGTAGACTTTGTGATAGGCCAGTTTCCTGAAATGAGCATTACAAATGTAGAACGGTCACCTAGAGCTGTTGGTGGCACACAACAGGTGCACGTTTATGGAAGGGACCAGAAGACGCCAACCCAATGGAAAAAGTTTCTATCTGATGGAACAAACAAAGCGGCACTGGCTGGATTCCTCTGTGATGTATGGAAAGATGCTGATCTAACTGTTGTGGGCAAGGACTTGACTGTGTACATAGCACATAGAGAACTCTGTCACTGCTTGAAGGTAACAGATGGTTCACGAACTGTAAGTGCTGTTAAGGATCTTGAATGTGATCATGAGGAATGTGACACAAGGGTGTTCTTCTATGCACATCCTGCTGCACAGGAACATGAAACTGTCAGGATTCCGATATGGACTGTTGTTTTTGTCTCCCCCTACCTGTTGGAGTGTGATAATTCTGGACTTTGTCTATGTTTGTAGCCATGTGTTGGTCATGTGCCCGGAGTAACACCCATGACCTTATTTGGGCAACTTCCTGCCTTTGTTGGGTTCCCTCCATTTTCTCTGTTCACCTGTCTCTCATTGGGTATTGATTGGTGGAGTATTTAAACACTGCCCTTTCTGTTCACTTTGTCAGATCGTCACGGTATGTACTGTTTGCTACCTGACTGCCACGTGAGTGAGACTAGCGTGAAGCTCTTTAAAGAGAAGTTATAGTTTACTGTTCTTCCCGGTTTTGAACCCTGCCTGTTTTGGACTAAGTCTTCTGCCTATCGGTTTTGGATCTCTTGCCCGTACCTGTCCGTCTGTATCTGTCTGCCTGCCTGCCTGCCTGTTTACGAACCCTGCCTGTTCCTGGACTCTGATTTGCCTGCTGGACTGTTCGGGAATAAATCCTTTTTGATCTGCAATTGATTCCCGCTCTGAGTCGTAACAGCAACAGTCATCATTAAGAGCCCTGATGCTGATGTGGCAGTTATTGCTTTAAGTCTGCAGAGAGATTTTCCATGTAGCTTGTATTTCTTCACGGGAGTTGGCAACAGGACAAGAATAATTGACCTTTCTAAGGTGTCAACAGCCCTTGGAAACAGTGTGTATTTGGCACTTATTGGAATTCATACCTTCTCAGGTGGCGATCATGGCAAGGGGAAAAGGAAGAATAGCTGTCTGCATTTACACATCTGGGAAGCAGTTTTGAAATGGACCAGTCTACATTTGATGTGCTGTGCAAATATTTGTGCCACCTATATGGCCAGTCATCTGCAGAAAATGTTAACGATGCAAGGTACAAAGCATTCTGCATGGCATCATGAGCTTTGCCGGAACTTTCAATGCCTACAAATGACGCCCTGCACCAACACTGCAAAAGGGCAAACTACCAGGCTGCAAAAATGAGACACTCTCAAAAGTATGTCAGCCCCTTCACCCAATGGGCAATTGGCAATGGATGGCACATTGAGGATGGGCAGTTAAAAGTTACATGGATGACTACAAATCCTGCCCCTGAGAGTGTGTTAAAGGTAGTCCACTGCAGCTGCAAGCAGAGCAAATGTGAGACAGGAAGATGTTCCTGTATGTCTGCAAGACTGTCCTGTACTGATTTGTGTCAGTGCCAAAATTGTGCCAATATTTCCATGGAAACAGAGGATATAACCACATGGAAAGATGGCTCTGATGATAGCGATAGAGATAACTAAGAGATCGACAATGTCTCCCTTGTTCAGAATACGCAAAGTGACCATTAATCGGTTAATTCTCTAATCAAAATGTGAGTTTTTGCCAAATTTGAGAAAAATGCCACAGAGTATTCTTTTTTTAAGTTCAATACTAAAAATGATTATATTTTGACCTTCAAAATATAATCAGTTCATCCTCTAATAAAGTGTGAGTTTGTGCCAAATTTGAGGAGAATTTATCAAAGCATTCTTGAGATATGGCTTTAATAATATGCAAAGTTAAGAAATTATAATAATAAAAAATACTCAAGACCTGCTGTGACGTCAACACATTGTTTTCTTCAGGTAATTATTGTTTTATACCATTTTGTGTACAGATTCTGAACTGTAATGCATCTTTTGCTGTATTGTACATTTTTCGGCATTATCCCATATTTTGATTATCAGCTTTTTTGGGCCAAACTGTTCTTTATTTTATTTTTTATTTCCTCTCATAACACAGAAGCTACTGGACTTTTTAATGTATAAAACATCATTGTTTAGCAAAATGTGCCATGTGTATGTTCAATTGTATAGGTTGCTATTCACTTAAGTTGAAGCATTTTTTTTTGTCTATTTCATGGTCTTAATTCAAATTTAAGTATACTAATACTAGGTATATGTATAAATGTCCATTTGTGAGAGATTTTGTTTAAAAAATGAATGTAAATAAATGTACAAGCCAAACCTGCTGCATACGGTTTTCGTTTTTTTGTAATTCACATTTTAATACATTTATGGCTCTTAAAAAAGAACTGCAGGATATTTTGAGGAGAACTTCCACAACATCAAGGACTCTCAAAAGTGCACTGGCATCAGCTGATCACGCATCAGCGGCCAGTAAGTAAAAAAAAAAAGTAGTGCCCAGACGTGGGAAAGAATATCACTTTCTAGCCACTTTTTCCTAGTTCACCTTACGGCCTACAATGCAGGAGTTGGTGTCCAACATGCTCGTCACCTCTAGGTGGATGGCTCGACTTGCTAGACAGGTGAAGGTCACCCCCCATCTTTTCCCATGAGATCTACCTCGTTTGACCTCTATCAGTTCAAAGTAGTCTATTCCCACGTGTGAGAAGGGCGGTAGGCCAGGAGTGATTCGATCCTCTGGCAGGTCTGCCATTTTTTGTTCTCCAACTTTGGCCTGCAATTATCTGAAAAAGACACAAGATTTGATTATACTTCTAGCACATGAGTTAGCAGATGGTAGCCAGAATTTCTGCCTGAGCTTCGAGAACATATGATTCCTTCCTGCATGTCCAACTAGTTGATGGATGTCACGCAGGATCAGTTTGGATACGTGTAAGGTTTTGGGAAAGATGATCGGGATTGGATTCTTCAGATTCACTTCTTCAGATTCACTTGCCTCTAGCCCTTAGGATGCCCTCATCAATGATTGGATCCAGTTTCCATACAGAGCTGTCGTTTTTGACTGGTTTGCCGATTCTGAAGAGTCTCAGCTCTGAATCAAAGTAGCGCTGCTGTTCATAACGAAGTATTGCCTTCTCTGCTTCATCCAATCTTCCACTGTCAAACTTTGTTGCTCAACTTTTGATTTGAAGGCCATGATAAGGACTTTGCCTTTCCTACTTTGAAGCAGAAGATGATGCCTTAGCTTCAACAGCCATGCAGCAGCTCTTTTTAGCTTTCTCCATGAAGAATAGTACTGAAAAATGTTGGTCGCATTCAATTGCAGATTAAGGCAGTTTGCAGTGAAGTCTTTTTTTACCTCTCCATCATTCAGTGGAATGTGGTCAAGATCTTTTGGCATTTTGGGCCACTCACTTTCCTTCCTTGACAGGAAGCTTGGGTCGTGTAGCCATCTGGCGCAGTTCTAGAGTTGTTCAATGTTTAATCCTTGTGAGGCATCATCTGCCAGATTATCTTTTGAGGTTACGTGTCTCTACTGATGTTCTCGGGAGAGGTTGTGGATCACTGCAATTCTGTTGGCGACATAAGTATGAAAACATTTTTTTTTTGTTATGAATGTACTTCAGCACTGATGTACTGTCTGTCCAGAAGGTTGAATCGTTAAGTTCCATGTGAAGTTCTTTGTGTAGCATTCTGTCCATTTTAACAGCAAGGTTTGCAGCTGCAAGCTCCAGCCTTGGAATCGTTATCCGTTTCAGTGGGGCTACTCTGGATTTTCCAAGTATGAAAGAGTGTTGAACGTCTCCTGTATTGTTCATTGAGGTAGGTTACGGTTCTGTATCCTAGCTCACTCGCATCACAGATGCCAATGAGCTAGTGATGATGCTCAGCAGTCCTTATCTCACCAAATTCTTCAGGCTTCATGCATTTGTTCACTTTAAGCCATTTTTGCCAGGGCCTAGAAATTTCCTCTGGAATTGCTTCACCCCATCCACATTTTCCAAGACAGAGCCTCTGCAGGATTTGCTTGGCTTTGAGAATGAAGGGGGAGAGGAGACCTAGTGGGTCACATATTGAGCTCACTACAGAGAGGATTGCTCATCTTGTTGTAGCTCTGTTCTTCACAGCTACCCGGAAGGTAAACGTGTCTTTATGGATATTCCACTGGATACCGAGGGCCCTCTCCAGAGGGGGTTTCTCTCGGTCTAGGAAAAGTGTGGCTCTGTGTCTTTCTGGAATTTCTAACATAAAAATGAGTTCCCCAAGCCTGCCTATGGTCCCCCAGTGGCTAAAACTTCGGTGTAAAACGAGCACTAGGTGTTCTGCTCGCCTTTGAAAAAACGGAGGCTCAAGCGCGCTGATTTGGAATTTGGTCCTATATGTTGTCGTAAAGGATCTAAGCTCCTCTCCTTTCTCTGCCTTGCCCGCCCAGAGAATTTGGCCCGCCAATGAGACACGACCGTGCGAGTGCCACATGTGTGTGTGTGTGATTACACACACTGTAACGCAAGTGTTTGCAGTTGGTGTTATGGCGCATAACACGTCGGTTCTTTGGGGTCTCTTGTATTTCCAACAAGACTGTAGTTGGGGTTATCTCAGCCATGGTTGAGAAGGAATTGGGGGAATGGAACTTTGGCTTTGACTCCCTGAAGTACATGAACTGCGACATGCCACCTGCCGCCGGTTGCCGCGAGGCACCACCACCACGAAGCAGCACCGCCCGGCAGCAGACAGCGTGCGGTTCAGTCTACTTCAGATTGATGTGGAAGTGGAAGAACCAGAGACGTCGGAGAACCCGACGAAGTCGTTTGTGATTCATAATATTGTCTGGAGGTACACACAGCTTTTGGCCATGATAATATCTATTATATGATATAGATATCTATGTATTATATGATATTATTTAGATATAGAGCTCCAGGACTCCCGTGTGTTCTAGAATATTTACAGAACAGGGCTAAAGGCTGTGTGCCCCGCGCCATTGCGATACATCCACTGTAAACAGCGCATGGTACCGTGGCCTCAAGCTGCTCAGGGCCACACCCCCACCCTCCTCCTTGACCCGCCTCTCTCCTCCTCATTTGCATTAAAGCTGCAGACACCGAAACGGCGCATTTGGGGAATGCTCAATGTGTGACTGGCTCATAGTGGCTGTAAATCTGCACCACAGCTGAATTTCGGGAACGTCTTCAAATACTGTGTTTGGGGCCCACTAATATCTATATTAGAGCATCCATAAAGTAGCATGCAATGGGACCTTTAAGGACTTCAGCGCTGTTGTTCACCCATTTGTTCAGAATGAATCCTCCTTGGTCACATGCTTCCCTGAGGTCTCTTGTGAGCTGAATTGCCCTTTTTTCAGAGGCCACCAAATGGAGGCAATCATAGATGTAAAAGTTATGTTTGATTATGTCAAGCACCTCTGAGCTGTATTTGTCTGAATTGTCAACTACTGTTTGTTTTAGGGCAAAGTTAGCAATGCTTGGAGATGATATCACCCCAAAGAGGTGGACATTCATCCTAAAGACTTCCAATGGCTGGTTGACAACCCCTTGTGGCCACCACAGGAATCTGAGGAAGTCACGATGAGGCTTCTGAACACGTACTTGGTAATACATTGTTTCGATGTCGGCCATTAGTGCAATTCTTTCCTGCCTGAACCTAAGCACGACACCTAGAAGTGGGTTGGCTTAGTCAGAACCTTGGAGAAGTTCTGTGTTAAGAGATTTGCCCTTGTATGAAGAGGAGCAGTAAAACACAACTCGAAGCTTGCCCTTTTGCTTGTGGTACACACCATGATGCAGTATGTACCATACCTGTCCATTGTTCCTTTGCAGCTGTTCTTGTGGCCCTTCTTCTGCATAGCCCTTTTGCAGTACATTCTCCATGAATGCTTTGTACTCTGTTACATAAGCAGAATCCTTCCTGAATCTCCTTGAGAGACTCTGTGCGTTGTGCTGCCACATCCTGGTTGTTAGGTAACACTACATTCTTGTCACTTAAAGGTATGGGTAGGTAGTAATGTCCCTGTTTGACTGTGACTGCTTTTGTTCTCAAATCCATGAATTCTTTGTCCTCAACAGACATCTCTCTTTTTTCCTCATAATCCCTTTCGGGAAAGTCATTGTTATATTGATTGATGAGCAAGTCCTTGATATTGTCCATCGAGATTTGATTTACCGTCACTGATGCTGATCCAATCTCCTCTGTAGAAGAACAAGAGTTGAGCGGGCCGTTGACCACCCATTCTAATAGTGTCTTGACTGCATATGGTCCATTCGCTTGACTGTTGACTACTTGCCAGGGTTGCATCGCCTTTGGAATGTTCATTCCAATTAAAATCTCAATGTTGGCGTCAATGCTGTGGAGTTCGATTCCATTGAGATAGGGCCATCTTTCTAGGTCATGCTGAACAAGTACATTTTCTTTTGAAACAGGAATTTTGCATTGGGTGTATACTTTAGGCAGATCAATGTACACAGTTCCATCCAAGTTACCTACTTCCAATCCTGTGAGCTCATAGCTCCTAACGGGTCTGTCTTGACCAAATGTTCGCAGTAGAGTTTAGATTCTCTGCCCGAGCCCGACCCGACCCGACCCGTGGGCCGGGTCGGGCTGATATTTCCCACCACTATCCTCGGGCCGGGTCGGGCTGGGCCTTTGATCGAGCGTTTTCTTTTTTTTTTCTTTTTTAATCATTGCTTTATTGTCCTAATCTGAAGAGAAATCTATGGCATAAACAGAAATATTATAGGCCTATATATATTTAGCAGAGTAGGCCTAAGTAACAAATGTGTACAAGTTACGCAAAGTAAAAAATAAATAAATAAACGCCACACATGTTGCAGCTCACGTTTCTCCTCCACTCGCACGCATCCCATGTGTTTAAAAAAAATGTCGGGTTGAAATCGGCTGGGCCGGTGTTGGACAGAATGTGCACAGGCTCGGGTCCTTTGGCTAAACGCCAAAGGACGCAAAATTGAATTCATCCTGCAAATTAGAGCTTAGGTCGGGCTCATAAAATCAAGCCCGACCTAAGCTCTAATTTGCAGGATGAATTCAATTTTGCGTCCTTTGGCGTTTAGCCAAAGGACGCGATGATGTTTTCAGCGCAGAAGGTGGCCGAGCTGCCCGGGTGAAGGAAGGCATGCGTTCGGATGGTTTTGCTGCCGTTGGCCAGCTTGACTTGAACTGGCCCTATTGCTGAAGCGCAATCCTTACTGGCCCCTGATGCGTGATCAGCTGATGCCAGTGCACTGTTGAGAGTCCTTGATGTTGTGGAAGCTGTGCTCAGCGAGGGCCGCTGATCTAAGTTCTTACTCTCAATGTGTAGCAGGGTGGGATGCTTCCTATTAGAAAATCTGACAGTCCAATTTTTTGTTGCAATTCTTACTCATATGGCCCTTTTTTAGACATCCAAAGCAGTGGCCATTCCTTTTTAAATTGTTCTACTTTCTTGTCATGTGGCTCTGACTGGAATTTGATGCAATCTGAGTTTTACATGTTCTAGAAATGTTCATTAATTGACAGTCCTAATGTTTATTTTCTTATCTTCTGATACTATATTACAGTATGGAAAGGGAGATTTGGAGGTACCTGGTCAGCTCTTGGTCAGCCTACAAATCCCAGGTTTGGAGACTGCGGGGAAACCGCACAGAGAGGACACTAAAGAGCCATCTCTCATTCATCGAGGGGACTCATTGGTTGGCGAATGACCACAAAGACAGAGCCATAGAGAGAGAAGAGTTGCAACGCTTTCTGATCTCGCCGGCGGGGTGGTCACGTGGTTCATGTCAGCCTGTATAGTTCCAAACACGCCGCGCTGCCGTGTTCTTCAATGGGACTGACGGCAGTGATTGCAATATTGAATGGTAAATATAAATGAAAAAAAACACATACCCAAGTACCTTTCTGACTATTGTTGCATATTTTTAAATGCCAGTTGTACATTTGGAGTTGAAGGGTGACAACTGAAAGCTACTTAGATGCGATTTTAAGTTTGAGGGAAAGCTTCCCATTTGTGTTAGCATGGGTAGCACTAGCCTACTGACTTTAGTGGCTTAACCTTAACTTTTACCTTACTACATCTGTTCTGAAATCAAAGTCGATTCAAGATGTTCATTTTTGTGCAGTTGGACTATTGGATTTCCTTGATTTTGCTTTTAATTCCGATTCACTTACCCGGGTCAGAGGGTGATTGACAAAGCAGAGTAGCGACAGTCCATTTAGCATTTAGTTTCCAGGCAACTTCTTCTGATGAGGCAGGAGCTGACTACACAACCGTGATACTTTTAAGACTAAGACATACACAAAGTATCAAATATATTAAAGAATAACAAATCATTACGCTTGGATGAATGAAATAGTATGATTTTTATTAAACAATGAGTGAGACAACAAGAAGGTGTGTGTGTATCCAATTTGAAAAACAAGAGCAAAGTGAAGGAACAGGGATGGATATTGTTTATATATAAGTGTTAACCAGAGAGGAATAAGGTGAGGACAGGAGACAATTAAAAAAGCAATACAAATAAAATGGACCACTGGTTATAAAACCCTCCAGCAAATGCAGATTCCACTGCCTAACATTGTTAAGGAACAGAACGCAGAGACCCAAGTGCTGGACACAGGGAGGCGGAGACAGGGCGAGGGCAACAGGATTTATTGGTACAAGCAAGGCGGGTAGTCAGGCAGGCGGGGGGTCTGGTGCCAGGCGGGCGATTGGGTAGGAAAGGACTCGACAATGGACGGGTAGTCAGGCAGGCGGGGGTCAGGTAGCGGGCGGGCGATCGGGTAGGCAAGGGCTCAGCGATGGACGGGTAGTCAGGCAGGCGAAGGTCCGATAACGGGTAGGCAGGCAGGCAGAAGGAGAACTAGAGAGGGGGAGAGGGGATTACAAAGGGAGCAAGGAATCGGGGCAAGACTGGAACAAGAGCTGGTAGGGCGATACGAACTTGTAGTAGTAAACGACGAACTGGCGCCGGCAGACTGGAAATCCCCGACTGAAGTAGGGTACGATGATTAGCATATTACCGGCAGGTGCGTCGAGGGGATGAGGACCAGAAGCCACCAGCGGCCACTAGATGGGGGTGTTGGACCGCGTAGCAGGACGTAGCATAACAAACATCTGCATGCTGCAAAGGAGGATGCACCATGTAAAGCTGGAGCCAGGAGTTAAAAGTGTTTGAGATGCTGAGTGTTTAGAAAAAAAATCCTCTCCACTTATATATCAGGCCGAGGTTTGTGGAACCAAAAACAAGTGGGAACAAGTATGACTAAGAACACTGAATCAAACATACAGTAAGTGTTAACAAGAACAGCAAAGTAGAGCCAGGGGGTATCAATAAATAAACCATAGTTAGTCATGTGTGGAACAAGAACAACAAATGTGTAAACAGATGTGCGTGTATATCTAACTTAACAAGAACAAAGTAAAACAAGAACAAAGTGAAGGAACAGGGAGGAATATTATAAGTTATCAATAAACAAAGAAAATACTCCACATACATCAGGCTGAGGTTAAGGATAGCAAAGTGCATCAGGTCGAAAGGAAGGACAACAATCGCAGCCGTCGTCGCCGCCACCACCACCACCACCACCAGCAGTCGCCACCACCAACAGCCGTCACCAGCCAGCTCAAGCCACCAGCAGCAGCAGCCACAGCCATCAGCATCCACCATCAGCCGCATACACCATCAGCCGCATCCACCATCGGAAGCAGCCGCCACCACCAGCACCAGCAGCCACCACCTGCAGGAGAGTGAAAATATTCAGACAAGGCCGCTCAGACTGCTCAGGCCTCTGGTAGACGGGAAACCCGCCCAGGCAGGCCTACAGGCTTGAATAGCCTGTAGGTCAATGAGTTTCCCCACACATGGCCAAATTGCTGCCAAGTTGGGGAAGGGGTGGACAGAAGCTTACATTATGAAAAAAAAGAATAACACTACTGTCTTTGTAATAATATTTGAGAGCTCGTCATTAGGTTTTTTGTTGATTAAATAATGATTATGATTAAATAGCTACCTCTTTTGAATTGTCAACTGTCTATATTGGAATGGAGAGGCCAAATACATCCATGGCAACCGGTAAGGTGTTTGGCAGTGGCCTAGACGTTATGACCTTAGGTGAGGAAGTCTTCTTTGTTGAAATTGCCTTCTTAGTCTTACTCTTGCGGCCAAGGTAGCCCTTATTATGGTTGTTTACCTTCCTCTCAGCCCTGATGCACTTTGACTGTCCTTAACCTCAGCCTGATATATGTTGACAGGATTATTTTTTTCAGCTCATGGCATGAGGGAAGGTTGCTGTCCAGACCCATGGCCTCTCTTTCCAGCTGTGCCATTGCACTGGAGGATTCCATGAGGGAATCACTCGTCTGACAGCTGCTCCACGTTCTGCAGGAGAGTGAACACCTCATCGGATGGCCGGTATATTGCACCCCTTTTAAATTATTTTAACTCAAGTAATACAGCTCTCTCACTTGTGACTTCTTCCACCAATGCACACTTCCATTCCTCACAGATTGAGAAGCCTCCTCTTCCCCTCTTCACTATATCCTGTATCCTCCACTGTATCCTGCCAGGTGGTAGAGGACACAGGACTCAGGTGGTGAAGGGTCTACCAGCTGCTCCACTCTCACAACCTCAGAAGCACTGCAGCTGCTGTTCTGGGTGTCGAGGAAGTCTGCTTCGGCACACACACCCCTGGATCACCTGCCCCTGGCAAAGCGGCCTCTTGATCGCTCCCTCTGACTCCTGTCATGTCCCTTTCATTGCTCTCGAAATCCACCTCAATTTCTCCCTCAATCTCTGTAACAATAACAAGGTAATGTTGCTGTTATATGTATTTAGCCTTTGCATTTGCAACTTCTGTCATCTCCAATGTAAGGGTACACTACACTCATATAGAAAATTAATAAAAGCGAAACATTTCCGTAATGTGAATTAAATCATCTGCCACAATCAGAAACCAATAAAATGTATAAATTAATCTACTGGCAATTGTTAATTGGGTAGAAATGTGTAGATTATCTACATTTTGTATGCAAATCCTCAGAGAAACCCTGACCTCTGGTTGTTTAGAAATGGAATGTACTAATATGAATTGGGTAATCTCATTAGGAGTGTAGTCTATCCTTGAATAACATGAAATGGGGAACATTGTTAGCTGCATGGATCATACCGAAGTTTAATTTGGTGCAATATGTGTGGTCCGTTGCACTTTGGATTGGTGCTGGAGGCACCCTCACAGAAGGGGGTTTCCTCCTCTTCGGCTTAGGGCGATGAATGAATATTGTTGGGACTGCATCGGGCCTCAACTTCAACATCCCTCTTTTTGTGGCAGTGAATTGGTCATCTTCAAAGTGTACCCGTAGGTAGGCTTGTAAGATCAGTTTCCATTGCACTTCAAATATCATTGAAGTCATAATTCTCTACACTTAGAATTATTATGACTTTTGATATGCTAGCAAGTGATGTCACCTCTGTGAACATTACATAGTTTTTGCCTGTTGACCTCTGTCATTTGCAGGTTTTGACGGCTGACCATTGCCATCCATTTCTTCCTGCGCTCTTGGTCCTTGGGGAAGCTATACATGCGGTAACCCTTCTTGAACCGATTGGTGCATCCAAACGCTGCACAGCCAACCATGGTATGACCATTGATCTATAAAATCTAAGTTGTAAACAATGATCCATGACACCATTGAACATCAGAGCGGGTGGTTACTTTTCCTCTACCACTTATGCCCTGACTTTTGAGAATAGGTAAGAGTTTGCCCTAAGTATATAGTGCTCCCTGCTGTGTGCATTGTTAAATCTGTTCACACTCACACTCACTTGTTCTTGTTGTCTCACTTGTTTACTAAAAAAAATACTATTTCATTCATTGAAGCGTAATGAGCTGTTATTCTTTAATATATTTGATACTTTGTGTGGCTTACATCTTAAAATGATCATGGTAGAACATATTGAATACTTTGATTTCAAAACAGATGTAGTAAGGTAAAAGTTAAGGTTAAGCCAGTATGCTAACACGAAGGTGAAGCTTTCCCTCGAAAACGTATCTATGGGCGTATTCACACCAGGAAAGTCCTTAGTTCGATCTTTTTGGTCCAGACCAAAACGCAATGTTTATTTTTTTATTTTTTTACTTTTTTTCACATTGCAATTTTTCGCAACAGTTAGAGAATTTGTCAACAACGCACGTTTGTGCATAGATCATTGGACAAGACGGTCGGGGGCGGGGTAGCGCATAAAAAAAGTAAACAAAGAAAACAAAGTCAACAAACTGGAGATTATGGAGATTCAGCCTGCGGCCCTCGTTGTGCTTATACTGATTGGTTTCATACAGTTGCAAACATTTGCAGTACTTTTGGAGCATCAGAGGCGTTTGGCACTGTTAATTGTTAATATGATTGCGCCCTTACTCTGAAGGGACAACGTGATGATGTCAGTACGTTCTAGTGAAGCAACGCGCAGGTCAACTGTCCTGTTGTACGTTGTTGTTGAACTGACTGGACAGTAGTCAGTCATGTATTATAGAGAATAAATACGCCAAAGGCTAAAGAGAATCTATCGCTTTGCTTATTCTTCACCACGCCAGAGAAGAGGAGTTACCTCCATCTCAGCTTAACAGGTTATGGGCCCAGGAAGACTTTGGACACAAGCAAGTTAACAAGCATCTTGGAGGAATTACCGGAAGAAGTTGCCGTGCAGTATAGCCACGGAACTTGAACATGCTAGGCTAACGTGAATGCTTTGTGTACCAACTTGGAGATAAGTGAACGTTTAGATTTCCGGAAGAAGTATAACGTGAGTAGCGACGTATAACGCGAAAGCTAAAGAAGATAACAACCCAGCTTAGCAAAGAAAGTATAGCAAGCTAAGAGACTAGCAAAGAGGCTCACAGCCCCCGAGTGAAATTGGCGCGAAAGCAAAAATGGCAAGCACAACGTCAGGAATCATTGGAGCAAAGCTTATATTCGATGGATCAGAAGACAAATATGAACTATGGGAAACAAGATTCCTAGGCCACTTGCACATTCATAAGCTAAAAGGGACAATATTGAATGAGCCTGCCAGCACCAATGCAGAACAGCTAGCCCAAGATGGCGCGAAGAATGCTGATTGTTATGCTGAACTGGTAAGACTGATAGACGATATGAGCCTATCGCTGATCAGGCACGATGCAGCCGATGACGGCAGGAAAGCCCTGGGAATATTGAGGGAACATTGTTCGGGAAAAAGCAAGCCTAGAATAATAAACTTGTACACGTCTTTGACCAAGTTAAGCATGGCAGAGAACGAGAGTGCTACTGACTATATGATAAGAGCGGAGAACGTCATTACTGCTTTGAGAGATGCGGGTGAGACCATGAGTGATGGACTGACCATAGCCATGGTATTAAACAGACTACCAGACTCCTTCAAGCCACTAACCGTCCATGTAACACAGAATGAAGATAATGTTACATTCACAGACTTCAAGAGAAGGCTACGGATTTATGAAGAGTCTGAGAAAATAAACACAGTAGAATCCGCAGACCACGTGATGAAGACGAGTTTGAGGCCAAGCCGAGGCCCCGCCAAAACGCACGCCAGCCGCAGAAAAAGTGAAGATACCGACGTGACATGCTACAGGTGCGGAATAAAAGGACACAAGTCAAGAGCATGCTCCATTAAAGTGTGGTGCGGTTACTGCAAGAGCAACACGCACCAAGAGTCTATATGCAGGAAAAAGAGAACTCAAGTTGGAGCCAGATGTGTCGCAGAGGAACCGAATAGCGACCAGGACCACCTCTTCAAGGTCAACCACACCAAAAGAAAGAAACCACCAGACAATGTGGACATGAAGGGCATCATGGTGGACAGGGGAGCGACATCCCACATTGTCAATGACATCGGAAAGTTCCAGTTCCTTTGTTGACTCATTCCGGCCCGAGTCCCATTCAGTGGAGTTGGCCGACGGAACCAAGTGCAGTGGAATAGCACAACGGAGAGGAACGGCGTTGATCTACCTACTAGACCACGCAGGACGCCAGCACAGAGCGCCAGCACAGAGCGCAACTTCGAGACGCGCTGTACATTCCTTCATACCCACACGACATCTTTTCGGTTGCAAGAGAAATAAACAGAGGAGCGACGATCACCTTTAAGAAAGAGGACAATCGCATGGTTACCAAAGATGGCAGCAGGTTTGATATCCATGAAAGTTGAAATTTGTTTTACTTGCCAACTGTTGAAATGAATGTTGACCAATGTAAACAATGTGTGTTTCATGATGTACAAACCTGGCATGAGATTTTGGGTCATTGTAACTATGAAGATGTACAGAAGTTACAGGGTATAGTGGAAGGCATGGAGATAAAGGGAGGAGCAGTAAGGCCAGCATTTTGTGAAGTGTGTACACAGGGCAAATTCACCCAAACAAGGAATAGGGAGCCAGACAAGTAAGGCTAAGAAACCTTTGGAACTGGTACACACTGAGTTAGCAGGTCCCATGCGAACACCGAGCATAGATGGACACAAATATATATATGTCTTTTACAGACGACTACTCAGGTACCATATTGGTGTATTTTCTAAAGGTCCAAAAGTGATGCAGTACAAGCCACAGAAAGGTTCTTGGCAGACATAGCACCTTATGGAGAAGTCAAGTGTATGCGTTCAGACAACGGCACTGAGTTTACATGTGGAAACTTCCAAACACTGTTAAGGAAGAATACAATCAGGCACGAGACGTCTGCACCCTATTCACCCCACCGAAACGGCACAGCAGAGAGAGGGTGGCGAACACTGTATGATATGGCCAGATGTTTTCTGATAGAAAGTAAACTACCAAACAAGCTATGGAACTATGCTATCCAGACAGCAGCTTACGTGAGAAACAGGTGTTACAGCAGACGCACAAAGAAAACGTCATACGAGCTGTTAAATGGCAGGGTACCAAATGTGTCTAAACTGCAAAAATTTGGATCAGTGTGTTTTGCCTGCAAGCAAGAAAAGGGCAAGCTAGGCTCTAGGGTTAGCAGGGTGTGTTCTTAGGCTATGACAAAAACAGCCCAGCTTACCTGGTACACTATCCTGACACAGAGAGGGTTCAGAAACACAGGTTGGTGAAATTCCCAACCAAGGCAGCCACAGAGAGAGAAACACAAACACCTGAGTCACACATAGAATGTAGTGATAGAGAGGTACATCCCAAGGTCAATATGGAAGAAAATGTTGATGAATATGTGGAAAATGTACCAGATCAGGATATTCAAACTAGTGCTTCTGAGGTTTTACCTGAACAGATCGTAAGCAGAAGAAGCCCACCGAGGAAAAGGAGGAGACCATGTCACCTGCAGGAGTTTGAGACCGAGGACAAGGTTGAAAAACTGCAAACATGTGTTGACCACTGTTACAGAGCCGTATGCGACATTCTGCAAACCTACCAGGATGCCATAACATCAACAAAGTCAAAGCAGTGGAAAAATGCAATGGATGAGGAGATGCGATCACTGGAGGAGAACAAGACTTACAGCCTCACTCAGTTGCCACCGGGTAAACAGGCAGTGGGGGGTAGGTGGGTCTATGCACTCAAGAGTGATAGACGGATCAGACAAGTACAAGGCGAGGTTTGTAGCGAAAGGCTACAGTCAAAAACAAGGGATTGACTATGAAGAGACATTCTCACCTACAGAAGATATGACAAGTGTGAGGGTGGTCATGCAAAAGGCAGCACAGGAGAATCTTATCTTGCACCAGACGGACGTTAAGACGGCCTATTTGCATGCACCGATTGACTGTGAAATATATATGGAGCAACCACAAGGTTTTGAGAAAGAGCCTGAAACTGGTGGAAAAATGGTGTGTAAATTACAGAAGTCTTATATGGTCTAAAACAGTCAGGGAGAAATTGGAATGTTATGTTACATACATATCTAACTGAGATTGGTTTTGACCAGAATCCTTCAGACAACTGTGTGTACACATGAAAAAAACTGCCCAAAAAGGTTATTTTGATCATATGGGTTGATGATCTAATTGTAGCCGCTAGCGATGAGGATGTACTGAGCCGTGTGAAGAGAATGCTCGCAGAGCGGTTCAAGATGAAGTATCTAGGGAGGTTGAACCATTTTCTGGGGATAGTCTTTAACCAAACAGAGGGTCAGGTTACAATGTCACAGCAGAGATATGCAACCAAGATACTAGAGAGGTTTGAAATGCAGGATTACAGGCCAAGAGAGACTCCATGTGAGCCAAAACTTGAGTACTCAAAGGATGCTAACAATTGGAATGAGCCAAAGAAGTACAGGGAGGCAGTGGGAAGTTTAATATACTTGTCCACATGCACTCGACCAGATCTAAGCTTTGTGGTTGGTCAATTATCTCAGCATTTTGCTGAACCAACTGAAGAACATTGGAACACAGTAAAAAATGTGTTCAGATACCTCAAAGGTACAAAAGAACAGAAGTTATGCTTCAAAGGAAGCAACACAAAGAGACTAGGTCTTAGAATATACTGTGATGCTGACTGGGCATCAGACGTAACAGATAGGCATAGTATGACAGGATATTGTGCCAGTTTGAGTGAGAGAAGCTCTCTCATCTCATGGAAAAGCAGAAAACAACCAACAGTAGCATTACCTACATGCGAGGCTGAGTACATGTCTTTAGCATCAGCCTTACAGGAATGTATTTACTTAGAACAGTGTGTTACCCGCTCCTCGATGTCTCGGGGGTCAAAGTATAGATCACACTGCAAAGTCGGGGTTAAGCCACACACAGCATTTATTACAAGGATCCTTCAAGCCGGAGAACACATGCACTCCACATAGGGTCTCCGAGAGCCTCTATTCGGTTGGGGTCTCCAGCTGTTCCCCCGTGTCACTCGTGTCCCTTCTCCCGTCCTGGTGCCCCTTTTAAAATGGCTCCTGGGCTTTTTCCTCTCTCTGGCCAGGTGTCCCCTATCTCGCTGATTGGAGGCAGCGGCCATCCACTTCAGGGGGGCGTGGTCGGTGACCAGGGTAGACTCCCTCCCTAGGATATAATACCTGAGTTTATCCAGGCTCCACTTGATGGCCAGGGCCTCCTTCTCTACCGTTGAGTAGTTCTGCTCGTTCGGTAGTAGTTTTCGGCTGATGTACGTGATGGGGTGTTCCTCTCCAGCCCAGACCTGGGACAGGACTCCCCCCAGCCCCACCTCCGAAGCGTCCGTGTGCACTATCAGGGGGAAAGCAAAGTCAGGGGTTATGAGCACTGGCTCCGAGCACACGGCCTCGCAGAGTGTCCCAAAGGCCTGGTTGGCTGCCTCCGACTCGATCCGGCAGGGCCTTCCGGGTCAAGTCGTTCAGTGGGCTGGCCAGCGTGGCAAACCCGGGTATAAACCGCTGGTAATACCTGACTAGTCCTAAAAACGACTTCACCTTCTTTTGGTGGCAGGGTCAGGGGTCCCCCCCCCCCCGTAGTGGCGTAGTCCACCAGTACCAGGATTTATCGTGTCCCCGGCTGGTCTTGGGAAGGGGCCCCACAATGTCCAGTGCTATTCGTTCAAAGGGGGTTTTATAATCGGCATGGGGATAAGGGGGTTCCTGACTGTGGCCCGAGGCGCTACCCTCTGGCACTCCGGATACCCCTGACAGTGACGCTCGACATCCCTCTTTACCCCCGGCCAATAGAATCGCGCGAGGACCCGTTCCCGGGTCTTGTCCATGCCCAGATGGGCTCCCAGGAGGTGGGTGTGGGCCATAAACAGCACCTTGCTGACGTACATTCGGGGAACCACTAACTGTTCCCTTACTCCCCCCTCTCCTTCCACAACTCTGTATAATAGTCCCCCCTTAGTACTGAAGTGTGGGTGCGGCAGGTGACTCACCGAGTCCTGGGTCTATTCGTCGTGGACCAAAACGTGGCTCCAAGCATGTTTCAGGGCCTCGTCTTGGAGCTGGGCGTTGGCGAACTGGCCGGGCCGGGTCGAGCCTTCCCCCCTCCCCGGTAAGAAGTCAGAGAACTCAGTGAGGGGGGAACATTCCGGCTCCTCCACATTCCGGGGAGGTTCCTCCGGGTTGCTCGGGCGCCGTGAGGGTTTCCGGGGTGTCGGGGGGGGGGGGTTCCCGGCGACCCGGACCGGACGGGTCTTCTCCCCGTGTGGATCGGGGACCCCGGTGGAGAGGGACCATTCCCCTCAGACTCCTGGTCCTCTGTCTGCAACTCTCCGGGGGACAACGGGAACCGTGTGGCCCCGTAGGCCTGCCGAGCCCCCCTCGCCCCTCTGCGGGGAGACTCTCTCTTGCTCCAGGATTCTCGTGCCGGGTCCCACAGCCGGTGGAATATCGGGCAATCCCTCCCGATCAGGAGCGGAACCGGGAGGTGGGGTACAATCCCCGCCCGAGCCGTGAACACCCCGTGTGGTGTCCGGACGACCACGTGGCAGGTCTCGTAGGTCCGGGTGTCCCCGTGCACGCAGGCCACCTCCATGGGTCTCCCCTCCCTTCCTCCCGCCAAGCCGGGGTGGAGGAGGGTGACCACGCTGCCGGTATCCAAAAGGGCCTGCGTGTCCCGGTTCATGACCCGCGCAGGTATGGTCGGGCTCCCGGACGTCCCCTGCGCCCAACAGGTCGCCAGCATGCAGGGCCGGCCCGTCCCCTTGTCCGCGTAGGCCGACGGCATCGACGTGTCCCGGTCTCCCGGGCAGTAGCGGGCTATGTGGCCGGGCTGGCCGCACTCGTAGCACCGCCTCCCCTCGCGACTCTCCTGGATCACGATCGGTGGGTCGGGTGAGGGTGCCGAGGCCCCGGTCGTGGGTCCCCGTCGGTCTCGGCGGATCTTGGCGGGTCGTGGGGTGGCCCCGGTACTGGCGCTCAGGTGCTGGGCCACCTGCCAGTTCTCCAGCTTTCTGACCAGGTCATCCACTGTGTCAGGATAGTGGTGGGCCAGTACCCGTCGGGCGCCCGGCGGGAGCTGTCATATGGTATTGTCTATTATCACCCTGTCTATAGGGCTGGGTCCTTCCCCGGTCGCTAGCCACCTCTTCACCAACCGACCGTGCTGGGCGATCTGCGTCCGTACGGCCCCCCGGACGTTGAATCGCCAGTCATGGAAGCGTTGAGCACGGGCCGCGAGGTTGTGACCGTAGTTGGCCAGGATGGCCTGCTTGAGGGCGGGGTACTGTCGGGCGGTCTCCGCCGGTAGGTCTTGGCTCACCTGCTGGGCGGGACCGGTGAGGAACGGTGCCACGATGTGGGCCCACTGGTCCTCTGGCCAGTTCTCCCTCTGGGCGGTCCGCTCAAAGACTTCCAGATATGCCTCCACGTCGTCGTCGGGCCCAAGCTTGGTGAGCCGGCCTGTCGGGGCGGCGGTCGGGGCGGCGGTCGGGGCGACGGTCGGGGCGACGGTCGGGGCGACGGTCGGGGCGACGGTCGGGGCGACAGTCGGGGTGGCGCGGACGGCGTGTTGGGTGAGCCGTAGTACAGCTTCGCGGAGCAGGGCAATGCTCTCCATGGTCTCCCGCTGTTGTTGCTGGCCGGCCATAGCCGCGGCCCCGTCCGGGTTCTGCATGCCGGATTGGTGGGTAGTCTACCTTGGGGTTGTAGTGGCGTTCTTCAGGTTGCCTGCATTCTCCACCATATGTGGTACCCGCTCCTCGATGTCTCAGGGGTCAAAGTATAGATCACACTGCAAAGTCGGGGTTAAGCCACACACTGCATTTATTACAAGGATCCTTCACCAATGGGAACACATGCACTCTACATTGGGTCTCTGAGAACCTCTATTCGGTTGGGGTCTCCAGCTGTTCCCCCGTGTCACTCGTGTCCCTTCTCCCGTCCTGGTGCCCCTTTTAACATGGCTCCTGGGCTTTTTCCTCCCTCCGGCCAGGTGTCCCCTATCTCGCTGATTGGGGGGAGAGAAGTGATGCTCTCTGTCGCCGGTTAGTGGGTGGCGGCGGTATACGCCGTCCACCACTGATCCTCGGACCCGCCTGGGCCGAGGTTTAAGGGGCGGGACGCCACAACAGCTCCTAGAAGGCATGGACAAATTGCAAAAGACTATTGCATTAGCCAGAAACCCAGTAAGCAGGCAAAGGTGCAAGCACATAGATATTACGTACCACTTCATCAGGGAAACTGTAAATAATGGAAGGATAACTTTGGAATACTGTCCTACTGAGCAAATGATTGCCAATGTATTCACAAAGCCAGCCACTAAGCTAAAGCTAAAGAAGTTTGCTCAGGATATGTTTGGCACTTAAAAGTATATTTGTGTGTTAAGCGAAAGAGGGAAACTGTTATTGTTCTGTTTTTTCCCAGGTAACCCAGTGAGCTAAGTGCGAGTGGGGGTGTTAAGTGTTAATATATGATTGCACCCTTACTCTGTAGAAACAACGTGATGATGTCACTATGTTCTAGTGATGCATACGCGCAGGTCAACTGTCCTTTTGTACGTTGTTGTTGAACTGACTGGACAGTAGTCAGTCATGTATTATAGAGAATAAATACGCCAAAGTCTAAAGAGAATCTATCGCTTTGTTTATTCATCACCACGCCAGAGAAGAGGAGTTACCTCCATCTCAGCTTAACAGGCACAACGTCGATTTTATGATGTTATGCTACCGCTCGAACACCTTCTCCCCCCATCCTTGTACTGAATGTATTAAATGCATCCGAATTATTATAAGTGTTCTCCAACATACTTTATATGTTGGCGTCTGCCCAAATATCCAAAAGACATTTCGTCTCCTCTTCGCTACATGTTGAGCCACGGCACATTTTTAACGGGTCTGATAACGTGATGCGAGTCTGATAACGTGACGCTGATCTTTGCATTTACCGCACTAATCAAACAATATAAATGAATAAACAAGCAGCAATGGGAGCCTGTTGTGTCCTAAAAGGCATTTTATTTTTAGAACTGGGTCAGACCGAGCGCGGTCGCTTTCACATCTCAAGCGAACCGAACCAGGGTTCGTTTGGAAGCGAACTGAGACCACCTCTCCGAATGGGTCTCGGACCGGCTGTTTGGTCCGCACCAGAGTTCGATGGTTTGTATTTACACCAGCCCAGAAGGTCCGCACCCAAGGGCGTAGGAACCGGGGGGGACGGAGGGGACGTGTCCCCTCCAATATTGGAGACAGGCGCATTTGTCCCACCTAAAAATTATACCGGGGGGAGAAAAATATTTTATTTTATTTTGAAAGCGCAACACAGCGTCTTGTCACCGCTTCTTATTCTAAAAAACTGGATGATTGAGCAATTAAAGAATTGATTTGATATTTATCAGTTCATGACTGCCATTCAAAATGTGTTTTCCTTTACATTTACAAATGTATCTTTTTAGTAGAATAAAATATATTTGTGAATTTTTTCAGTGTAGTTAATTTATGACATATTTCTGTTCAAACCATTAACGGATCTGTCAGGTTCCCGATATGTGTCCCCCCCAATGTTAAACTCATTCCTACGCCCCTGTCCGCACCAGCGATTTTTTTGGTTTGGTTCGAACCAAACAATGCAGGTGTGAATAGGCCCTAAGTCATACTTATAGATAGCTTTCAGTTGTCACCCTACCACTACAAATGTAAAACTGACATTTGCAAATATGCAATAATGCAGTAACAGTCAAAAAAATACTTGGGCATGTGTTTTATCCACCATCAATCGCAAACGTTCCAAAATATGCTGGCACCACATCTATGGGGTAGAAGGCATGATGATAGACCGGCGAGATTTGAACCCCGGGGACTTATACTAATCCACTACGCCATGCCACTACCTGCGATTGAAAACATATGCCATGCATTTATTACATAGGGTGTATTTAAATAATAATTCCCTAAATTATAGAATAAGGCAGGTTGGACGTTGCTTATGCATTTTGAAATCCTCATCACTCTATTGGGATAAATGGCGAACAATTCTGCATTTTGCATAGTTCTTTAATAGACAAAATGCACTCATTTCTTTTCACTTATACGCATTTATATAGACTGCTTGATCTATCCAGTTTGTAAAGTTGAGTAAAATGACGCGATAAACGCCCCTTTCACGTGAACGCGCATTGAACCGAAAGCGGAAACCCGGCTCGACTAATCGAATCCTAAGTGAGCTTCGTAGTACCATTTGTTACGTATTTTAAACACATAAGCTGTAATTACTATACATAGCCACAGGGGGTAGAACACATAAGCTGTAATTACTATACATAGCCACAAGGGGCAGGACACATAAGCTGCAATAACTATTTCAGCCATAGAGAGCAGCACCTTTAGAAAGGTGAGAATAGCGAAACCGGTGCGTTTTATAGGCCATGCATACACAGTATAAAAGCAAGAATTGAAGCCCGAGGAAGGGGTGAAACATCCGGCAAGCCATAGAGAGAGATAGGTAGAGGATTGCTGTTTGTCGCTCCGCACGTGCGTAATACAATTCCCCTCCTTCTGCTTCGTAGTTACCATACCGAAATACTTAAGTAAATAAAGTGAGTTCAAAGCGATCCTGATTAGACTACTTTCCTTGAAGAACAACGCAACACATTTAACTCTGATCGCGAGTTGAACGAGGTTCAACTCGCGATCAGAGCCTCGACGAACCTCGTTGAACATACCCAGGCTTTCTTGGGAAAGCCTGGGTATGTTCAACGCGGTTCGTAGTAGTAGTATACCCCACTGGTGTGTGTTGTCCAGTCCAGTTTATTATCCAGCCACACCCCGAGGTATTTGTATGATTTTACAGCCTCCACCTCAGCTCCTCAGTTCAGTTATGATTATGAAGTCTAGTCTCACGAACAATCTGTTTTTCCGGTTTTATGTCATAGCCTACGAACGTTTCCTGAACACTCGGAAAAAGGGAATGTTTACGTAAAGATACGTAAACATTTTGAATAAAATGGGGCGTGCCTCCGTGAAATGCCGCAAGAAAGCTGGGAGATTTCCCCACTTGCAACTCGGAAGGCTGGTGTCCGAGGCATCTGGGTCACACCATTAGTCTCAGAGCGGGGGCGGGAACAGGACGCTCCACGCACTACGGAACAAAGTTAGTTTCGTAACACAGGCAGTTAGCGGTTCAAAGTGCTATGACTAAAAGTAACATTATGTTAAGTTAACACAAAGAAAGAAGACGGCGGCGGATACATTGCCCATTGCTTAATGTCAACAACAAAACAAACTGTCAGTCTCGTGGAAGCTAACCCCGGAACTAACACGGTGCTAACAGGCTACAGCAGCTAGCTCCGGCTGACAGCGTGGGGACCGTCCCGAACACCAACTTTGACTAGTTTTGAGTTTCTGGAACGGCGGGGAGCAGAAGTGTGAGCAGATCTGAACCACCTGTCGCCTTGAGATGTCTTCGAGGGGAGGCTTCTCCAGCCCTCCGCTGAACGTGGGTATGAACCCTATGATCGCTGGCCACACACCCGGGATGAGGATGGCCGGGATGCCGCATAACCCGTCGGGGTACCACCGGTCCATGGCCGGTGTCCCTCAGTATCACCAGGTAAGAACATGGTTTAATATCAGTAAAAAGAAGAGGCTGGAAGAGAAGCGGAACAGGAGACGGCTCGGGTCCCAATGGTGTTTGTTGAGTTGACCTGAGCGTGTGTTGCACAATACTGTTCAAACTGAACCAGTGTTAGTGTTGGTCTAACACTGTTCAAACTGAACTAGTGTTAGTGTTGGTCTAACACTGTTCAAACTGAACTAGTGCTAGTGTTGGTCTAACACTGTTCAAACCGAACTAGTGTTAGTGTTGGTCTAATACTGTTCAAACCGAACTAGTGTTAGTGTTGGTCTAACACTGTTCAATCTGAACCAGTGTTAGTGTTTGTCTTACACTGTTCAAACTGAACCAGTGTTAGTGTTGGTCTAACACTGTTCAAACTGAACCAGTGTTGTAATCTTTTTCCCATTTCAGGGTTTAAAATTCTGGAAGTTGAATTTAAAAGTAATCACTGGTTTTAAAGTGAGTTACTTTGTGTGTGCGTGTGCGTTCATCTGTACCATGTGTCACAAACAGCGATACATCATTTTGCATTTACTTCTCCATTTGTTCCTCCTTCTCCAATTGCCATCTGAAGTTTTTGTCGAGGGGATTAAATTTTACGTTGTCACTGTTTTTATGTCTCGTCGGATCAGGTAAAGGTTAACCATTAATCAAATGTTAATGTTATGAAAAAATGTCAGAAAAGGAAGAAAGCTTATTTTTGTAACTGTGTACAGTCCTCCCCTAGTCTGATGTAAACTACCTTTCCACTGCTCCAGCGCCCAGGAATGCAGCCCCACAGAGGCGGGGCCCCATTAGGGAGTATGGGGTCAATGGGGGGCCAGATGCCGGGGCCCTCCTATGGTGGAGGGAACATGGCCATGCGTCCATCCATGGGACCGGCAACAATGGATCCCTCCAGAAAACGGTTCCTTCACCAGCAGCCGCCTCAGGGGGCCATGGTGGGGGCCCTTAGACGAGGGTGAGTTGCAGGTGCTATGGCAACATCGATTTTTGTAACCTGTGTGTTGTTGTTGACGTGTATGGCCAATTGTGTTTACTGTATAACATGGATATCAGGGTTATGGAGTCGATCTCCAATGAGTGCTGAGCAGGATGCCTTCATGCCTTACCTTTTCCCTACCTGTTCATTATTTATGATGTCAAAGGATTTAGTTCTAGTTTCACAAAGAATACAGTTTTTCTGGGTTTCATGCAAAGTCTTGGATCATTATCTGTTAAGAATCCCTCAGGGCAGTCTCAACGCTCACAAACCATCTCAGCCTGGAGTTACCCAGCAGTCAATTAAATCTGCAAACGCAATATTCTGAAACCAGGTTCCAGGGGGAAAAAGAGACAAACTTAGCTCAGACTTCATCGTCCCACCCACCAGGTGGGCAACGTTAGGTTAGCGTCCAATTTGTTTTTGTTTCATTTGTATTATTTTTGTAGCATCCTCTGAGTTGAAACCTGTCTTGGTAAATATAATTACTAACTTTAGATAAAAAAATCTTTTCTGCTCAATCTACAAGGTTTAACAACTGCTGTTGTTGTTCGGTTTCGGCTCTTGTTTCTTCTTCTTCGACTATATGTTTGTATACAGCGCGCAGGCTCGATGCCAATGCTCCGCCTTCTCTTCCACTTTAGAGTTCTGTAGCAGAAACAGCGTCACATATATGCCTGGAAAGTAAAGAAGCAGGAGTAGATACTTTGTTTTTGCCCACCCTGCTAACTAGTTTGCGCACGTTCCTCCAGCTCCCAAAGCAGGAAGCCTTCTTTTGGTGACTTTGAAATGCCTGTATACTGTTTAGGCTGCGGTTGGTTTTGATGTTCCCGTCTAAGAGGGTAAAGCTTCCCGGACTCTTCTTGCGTACCACCCGGTAATGTGGCCGTGTGAAGCTCCATTAGCAGAGGTTGATCCAGAGGATTTTCTTCAGACAGTGGGTAAGGCTTTAGGATACGTAACAACATCGCTCATCAACAAGGACGCTAGGCTGCTAAATATGCATTGCAAAGTTGCAGTGAGTTGTAACCATGGTGATAGCACTTCTCCGTAATGATTAAATCATTGCAAAGACGCATCTAGCTGTAGATACGTTGTAGTACATATGTACTACAGCGTTTCTACAGCTAGATGATCATCATTTTTCAACTTTTTGACGGCGTCGAAGGCTCCAACGGAGCGCACGGATCCACAATGCATTGCGCGTCCGTCCCCATTCAAGTCAATGGGGATCCGTCAACGGACGGTGCAGTGGGCACGAGGCGTTAGACGGGAACATCAAAGCCAACCGCAGCCTAAACAGTATAAAGGCATTTCAAAGTCACCAAAAGAAGGCTTCCTGCTTTGGGAGCGTAGAGGAACGTACGCAAACTAGTTGGCAGGGTGGGCAAAAACAAAGTATCTACTCCTACTTCTTTACTTTGTTATTTTAGTATCTGGGATAAAATGGCATAGATCATGATCTTCAACAGACCATGTTGAAGATCGTAGAATATGTATTTCCAAGTTTAAAACGAAACTACAATGATATTGGGTTCCTTTTTGCGAATGAGGCAGGTCATAAATCAACATTAAATTAGACTGTTTTTGACATTTACGGCCCAGGGAAGAGAAGACGTTCAGCCAGACAAACTATGGCTCTGCCAAAAGACCAGCACACATCCCAGTGAGCAGAAGAGTCCTTCAGAACACAAGGGTCCCATGATCACTTCTTCAATGGGAACTGGAGTGTGCCTCTGCCCTATAAATCTGTCATGCCTCCAGGCCCACAAGTGTTTGATCATCTCCATCCACAATGAGGTCTTTTGTGTGCCACGGGTTGGTTCGCTATAACGAGGGCGCTTTCACATTATGGAACCACAGTGGCCATTTTCTATGAACCCCCTGGCTTCTCATCTTCACTAAGCTATGATGATGAAGATGAGTGGGAGCCTGGGTTCCAGTGGCAGCTAATGAAAGACGGCAGAGGGAATTGTTGGAGATTTTTCTCATTGCTTTTCTTTAAAAGGTTTTCTAAGGTCTTACTTGGAGTAAATGTATAATAAGTGAATACATGTGTGTATGCTTTTGGTAAAACCTGTGGAGGGATTGAATGCTTAGGTACTGTAAGTATAGAGTATGAGTTATGAATGGGGATTCCAGATGTTTCCACAGTATTGATCCGTGATGTTCTCAAGGTTTTTCCTAATGATCTCTCTTCTTCGTATTCTAGGGCAAAAAGACGCAAGATGGCTGATAAGGTCCTCCCACAAAGGGTAGGCCTACGGCATCTTCTGAACATTGAATGGGGAATTGTTTGGGTTCATTATGATAATGATTCATTAGGGTGCCAAGCAAAAAGTGCGAAGGCAACCTATTGCAATTGTTTTATTATTATTATTCCACTACGTTTGACTTACACAGCCTAAACCGATCGCACGCTTTTTATGAATCTTGCTACAGCTGTTGAGGCTGACTCAAGATTAACAAGTGTAGTTTGAAAAATGCACCCCCTGCCGGCGACTTTCATTGGTTAATGCTGCAATTTGAAAAAATTGCAGATGCTCTGCCTCATATGGATACAAATCACTTTTGCTACACATGTACCACCTAGACGTGTTGCAAAACTACCTGCAAAAAAACCACAGCTGAGACTTGCAGGAGCAGATTCGAGCAGTTGTAATGATGGACTTGTGCTCGCTCATTAAAATGTTGAATCAACATAGCATTCTATATCATTTTATTTGTGAGGAAATTTTTCACAGATGTGCAACTTCTGATGCATTAGTTCACATTTGGGTTAACGAATGCACACATTTTGGGCATGTTCTCAGATTATGAAACACGGGTGTGCGAATGTGTTTTGCACCAACTGCGCTGCAATGATTGTAGCAAAAGTGTCAATTGCATGACTCTTTTGAAGTTGTGATGCACAGGATAGGATTTGTGCACCTGTAACACAGACTTGTGAACTCGTAGACCTTATTTTGTATTTACAATGGTAGAAAAAATATTTACGACTTCAAATGTACTGTTACACATTTGTGACTTTAGAGTACACATGCAAAATAAATATTTAGGACTTCAAATTTAATGTTACACATTTGTGACTTTAGTGTACGCATACAAAATCTGCATTTACAGGTGCTAAAGACTTTTTCTTCAATAATACCTTCATACTGAACAACGCGCCACTGACTTTAAACAAGGTATTTCCTGGTTTGTGGTGGAATTGTTTTCTGAAACTGCAAAATAGCATCAGGGAACGTTTTCGCCAGAACACGCCTCCACCTTCCGCTGAATCGCCCCTTGGGGTGCAAGACCACTCCCTAATTTAGCGACACGTGCCTGTGGAGGGAAAAGAACGCTCCGCGCCAGTTGCAAACTAGCAACAGACACACGGTGTAGAAAGTCAATTGCGCTGGATGCAAGATAGGGCCCAGAATGATTGATTTGAGTGGGACCAACTTATTGGCTGTTGGGGACCAAAGTTCCAACTGCTCAAGTAAAATTAAGTTGATTGACAAAACAACATGGCCAACAGAGGCTCAAAATCTTCCAAAATTGACTTAATGCCAAAAGGCAAGGTTAATTTTAACCAATCCTCATCAAACTTGGTGTAGTCAAAGGCACATTGGTCAAGATGAACCCCTCCAACTTGTATCCATATCGGGCTATAGGGAGCGGTAAAACAATTAACTGAAAATGCAACCTCTCCAAATTGTACCCAGATCGGGCGATAGGGAGAGCTATATCAATTAACATAGCTGCAGACTTTGGCCGGGAATATTATCTGACCTTTCTCTTCTACAGTCATGAAATCCTGTAGAAATTTGTATCTCCTCATGTTGAGCAAATGTGCCTAGGAAATCCAGAACCCGTAAAAAAATGGCGGTTGGACGTCCAAATTAGCCCAATCAATGTTAGGTGACTAAAGGCGGGGTTAAATTGAGTCAATCATCACCAAACTTGGTGTATTTAAAGAAGCATAGGTCAAGGTTAACAAGGCTAAAGTTCATCAAAATAGGACTATAGGGCGCGCTAAAGCAATCAATTGAAAACTTTAAAGAATCATAACTCCTCAGCCATTTGACGTACGGTCATGAATTTCTGTTTGCCCATCAACAGATCCAAGCTGATGCTATTCCAGCGTTGTCAACCGTATGCAAACAAAAAAGGTCTTAATTGTCTTCCTGTCTTGTATTCTATCAAAACGCTATATATATTTGATAGAATCGGCTAAAAACAGCCAACTGAAGATAGGGTCTATATACGTTTTTTGTGCTCCAAAACGAACGTTTCAACTCGTTATCATACAAAACATATCCCAAATCCATTTTACACCAGAATTACCCTTTAATGGTCTGCGTCACAGTCTTAATGGTCTGACTGGGTCTTATTGGTCTGACAGGGTCTTAATGGGCTGACAGGGTCTTAATGGTCTGCCTCAGGGTCTTAATGGTCTGTTAGGGTCTTAATGGTCTGTTAGGGTCTTAATGGTCTGTTAGGGTCTTAATGGTCTGTTAGGGTCTTAAGGGTCTGTTAGGGTCTTAATGGTCTGTTAGGGTCTTATTGGTCTGACAGGGTCTTAATGGTCTGTTAGTGTCTTAATGGGCTGTCAGGGTGTTCATGGTCTGTTAGGGTCTTAATGGTCTGTCAGGGTGTTAATGGTCTGTCAGGGTCTTAATGTTCTGTCAGGGTCTTAATGGTCTGTTAGGGTCTTAATGGTCTGTTAGGGTCTTATTGGTCTGACAGGGTCTTAATGGTCTGTTAGTGTCTTAATGGGCTGACAGGGTCTTAATGGTCTGACAGGGTCTTAATGGTCTGTTAGGGTCTTAATGGTCTGTTAGGGTCTTAATGGTCTGTCAGGGTGTTAATGGTCTGTTAGGGTCTTAATGGTCTGTTAGGGTCTTAATGGTCTGTTAGGGTCTTAATGGTCTGTCAGGGTCTTAATGGTCTGTCAGGGTCTTAATGGTCTGACAGGGTCTTAATGGTCTGACAGGGTCTTAATGGTCTGACAGGGTCTTAATGGTCTGTTAGGGTTATAATGGTCTGTTAGGGTCTTAATTGTCTGTTAGGGTCTTAATTGTCTGTTAGGGTCTTAATTGTCTGTTAGGGTCTTAATGGTCTGTTAGGGTCTTAATGGTCTGTTAGGGTCTTAATGGTCTGTTAGGGTCTTAATGGTCTGACAAGGTCTTAATGGTCTGTTAGGGTCTTAATGCTCTGTCAGGGTCTTAATGGTCTGTCAGGGTCTTAATGGTCTGTCAGGGTCTTAATGGTCTGTCAGTGTCTTAATGGTCTGTTAATGTCTTAATGGGCTGACAGGGTCTTAATGGTCTGACAGGGTCTTAATGGTCTGTTAGGGTCTTAATGGTCTGTTAGGGTCTTATTGGTCTGACAGGGTCTTAATGGTCTGTTAGAGTCTTAATGGTCTGTTAGGGTCTTATTGGTCTGACAGGGTCTTAATGGTCTGTTAGTGTCTTAATGGGCTGACAGGGTCTTAATGGTCTGACAGGGTCTTAATGGTCTGTTAGGGTCTTAATGGTCTGTCAGGGTGTTAATGGTCTGTCAGGGTCTTAATGGTCTGTTAGGGTCTTAATGGTCTGACAGGGTCTTAATGGTCTGTCAGGGTCTTAATGGTCTGACAGGGTCTTAATGGTCTGACAGGGTCTTAATTGTCTGACAGGGTCTTAATTGTCTGACAGGGTCTTAATTGTCTGACAGGGTCTTAATGGTCTGTTAGGGTCTTAATGGTCTGTTAATGTTTTAATGGGTTGACAGGCTCTTAATGGTCTGACAGGGTCTTAATGGTCTGTTAGGGTCTTAATGGTCTGTTAGGGTCTTATTGGTCTGACAGGGTCTTAATGGTCTGTTAGAGTCTTAATGGTCTGTTAGGGTCTTATTGGTCTGACAGGGTCTTAATGGTCTGTAAGTGTCTTAATGGGCTGACAGGGTCTTAATGGTCTGACAGGGTCTTAATGGTCTGTTAGGGTCTTAATGGTCTGTCAGGGTGTTAATGGTCTGTTAGGGTCTTAATGGTCTGTTAGGGTCTTAATGGTCTGACAGGGTCTTAATGGTCTGTCAGGGTCTTAATGGTCTGACAGGGTCTTAATGGTCTGTCAGGGTCTTAATGGTCTGTCAGGGTCTTAATGGTCTGACAGGGTCTTAATGGTCTGACAGGGTCTGTCAGGGTCTTAATGGTTTGTTAGTGTCTTAATGGGCTGACATGGTCTTAATGGGCTGACAGGGTCTTAATGGTCTGTCAGGGTCTTAATGGTCTATCAGGGTCTTAATGGTCTGACAGGGTCTTAATGGTCTGACAGGGTCTTAATGGTCTGACAGGTTCTTAATGGTCTGTCAGGGTCTTAATGGTCTGACAGGGTCTTAATGGTCTGTTAGGGTCTGAATGGTCTGTCTGGGTCTTAATGGTCTGTCAGGGTCTTAATGGTCTGACAGGTTCTTAATGGTCTGTCAGGGTCTTAATGGTCTGACTGGGTCTTAATGGTCTGACAGGTTCTTAATGGTCTCTCAGGGTCTTAATGGTCTGAGAGGGTCTTAATGGGCTGACATGGTCTTAATGGGCTGACAGGGTCTTAATGGTCTGTCAGGGTCTTAATGGTATGTCAGGGTCTTAATGGTCTGACAGGGTCTTAATGGTCTGTTAGGGTCTTAATGGTCTGTTAGGGTCTTAATGGTCTGTTAGGGTCTTAATGGTCTGTTAGGGTCTTAATGGTCTGACAGGGTCTTAATGGTCGGCTTTAGGCTTGCACCCGTAAAATGCTGCTTGCAGATTTAATGTTAATATTAATGTTGTTAACTTAACCCAGGGTTTATTTTATGTTTTCATTCAATCAATGTCTTTCTTCATGCAAATGTTGAGCCCAAGATCCCTGAAAAGAAGAGTATTTGTTTATGTTTGTGCTCAGATCAGAGACCTGGTTCCTGAGTCCCAAGCCTACATGGACCTCCTGGCCTTCGAGAGGAAGCTGGACCAGACCATCGCACGCAAACGGATGGAGATCCAGGAGGCCATCAAGAAACCCATCACAGTAAGCTGCTCTGAAGACGCACAATCTACATCTTTAAACCAAATTCTCAATTCAATATTACCAAAATTAAGTTGGGTTTCCTAACAATAATTATTGAAAGGAAATAATCATTTTAATATGATGACCACGGTTATCTGGTCATTACATCGCAGCGATTTGGGCTGGTTGCCTGGATCACTGCCAGTTCCAGGGGTTTTTGTAGGAGATGGTCTCGGAGATGTGCCGTACCGTACAGAATTAAGGTGGCTGGGTATGAGCGCGGTTTTTGAGCTTAGTAAAGTTGATGCAATTACTTATGGTTGATAATATTAGTGTTTTTTTTTATTACAGTTTGATCTTTGATTGATGGAGTAATGTGTGTTTCTTAACTTGATAAACGACAGGGATTTATGTTATGTACACAGAGCATTGTGCTTACATATATTTTATAGTGCTGTCAGTTTAACGCGTTATTAACCGCGTTACCACAAAACAATTTTAACAGCGTTAATTTCTTTATCGCGCGATTAATGCTCTTTTGGCTTGGCAAACGTTGTAGTTTTTTCACCTGCTGTCTAGCAACAACTAAAAAATTTGTTGAAAAAAAACAAGAAAAATGACAACACCACACCAAGCACACCGTTATTCGATAGCCTGGTAATGTGTATAGGCCGACGTACGGTAGGAATATTCATACTGGTTTAAATAATAGATGTTATAGTATTTCCCATCTTTGCTGAGCAAGAGTTTTGTTCGGAAGTTCAGTGATTGAAACAAATAAAAGCCTGGGCAATTGAAGTGTTACGGTACCACTGTCATGCACCTACCCGATGTCAAGTGGACCGGGTTGAACTCACTGCGGGTCTCTCTTCTTATATCCATCTTACCAAATATATTTTATTACTGTCCTTCTCAACACTCTGATCTCACTAAAAGGCTAGCAGCACGAAATCAAGGGATATTTAGAATAATGAAATGTGTGATTAATCGCGAGTTAACTATGACATTAATGCGATTTAATTGCGATTAAATATTTGAATCGCTTGACGGCACTAATATTTTACAATTTATTTAAATGTATGTGCAAGTATGCAATTTGTATTTGTACAATTTAATGAATAAGAATCAAATGCAGAGACAGTTATTTAACAACATTTTAAGAAATTGTTAAATTATATAGTCTTACAGTTACAACCGGCCCTTTGAGGGCCACCATAATGCTGATGTGGCCCGGCGTGAAGATGAGTTTGAGACCCCTGCTTGAGACTGGTATGTGACGTATGTATACATGCTTTACGTCTGCTAAGCTAGTAAAATCTAAGTCCAAGCCATGGGGAGTATTGACGCCCACCGAGAACGCCCCTCCCCCAGTAAGTGTGTGAAACCGCTTGATTGCACTCAAACTTCACTCCCGTAACAGTGTGACGTCAGACTGCAGTAAGCAGTTTCGAAGTGCAGTACTCTCGCCTCCTGGCTACCTGCCATATTTACAACTTCTTAGGTGTGAATTTGAACACGTGCAAAGCGTCCGACCAATCACAGCAGATAGGGCATGATGACCAATCAGGGCAGACCGGGCCACAGGGAGGGGGGACTTAAAGCAAGCTGATACAAAACAGACTCAAAAATTAAGTGTGAGAAAAATCTCTTTTGTTAATTTTACATGCAGGCATGTAACCCTATTCTAGTAGAACCCCCAAATGCAATCATTAACCCAAACAAATAATGATATGGGATCTTTAAATTTTGCTAAAGGTTGGAGATTCGAGAGGCTAAACATCTGCAAAGGTTTCTGACTGTCATACCATTTTAATCTGAACAACATAGGGGCTTTTTTTTCCATCCAGCGCCATTTCAGCTGACTTATTTTGACAGGAAGTCTTTAGCAGGCAAGTGAAATCCGGCCACAGAGTTTGCATTGAAGTTCTGAGTGTGGACGTAAGACCTTGGTTCAGATCTGGCACATCCGACCACAACAGTGTCACAGAAACGAGTGTGAGACAAGTGGCACCAAGCCCTGCCTGGTTTACTACCCTAACTCAAATAATTACTGCCACGTTGTGGTCTGTATGAGTCACTGTTCACAAATGATCGCTCCTCATTATAATAGACAAATACAATGATTCCACATTTATAATATGTAGGCCTAGCCTTTATTTAACCACGCAGGCTATTTGAAATACTGTGAACTAAAGATCCAAGAAGTGCTGGTATTGCTATAGTGACTTAACTTTAGTAATATCTACATTCAACCACACAAACCTCAATCTTTCATTAATTTAAAAGTTATATACAATGTTTTATAACACTCTTATTGGAATCATAAGAGTGATTATTGAGATTAAATTATATTGCTGAGATTTGGTTCTGCTCCGTTGACTTAATTAACTTGAGCGCACTCCCCCACTCAGCTGGCCTTGAGGGTGTACAGTTTACTGCCCCGCGACCAGTGGGCCTTATGTGGTCCTTATTGCCTCTTAATGGTGCTGTTCTGCTGGGTGGCCAGAGGGCACTCTGGTTGGGGGGGGCTCTATATTTCTCCATAGGTAGAGCTCCAACATTATGATGGTGACAGAACTTTCGGTCACAAGTCTAATCCCGGTTCTGGGAAAAGTCATGAGATCTGCCTGTTCCCAAGGAGCAATTCTGTGGGGTTGCTCTGTTTTTCATGCTCCCTCAGGGTATTGGTTCTCCACTGCACATTGAGTAATATGAGTGGACTTTATAACAGGAGATGAGGACTGAGTCTTCTAAATGTGTGACTGATCAACGTTTGTGAGTCTTTTCCTCGACTCTCTACTCTCAGAGAAACAAGTTGTCTGTTGAACTTGGGCCAGCCAGACAGAACCCTGAGCCCGTCTGTCGTCTCTTGTGTCCCCACAGCAGAAGCGCAAGTTGAGGATCTACATCTCCAACACCTTCACCGCCGCCAAGCCCGAGGCTGAGGACCATGAGAAGGTGGCATCCTGGGAGCTGAGGGTGGAGGGCAAACTTCTAGAGGAGGTACACACATCCTCATAAACTGTCTACGGTTTTGGTCTTGGCGTACCTTCCTCTGGATCCCCTGGGAGGATGACCTAGTTATGGTCGTTCAATCTTGTGGCCATGTTCAACCTCACTGTCCCGTGGCCATACCCAGGCTCTGGCCTGGTCCTAGCCCCGCTTTTGGCCTACCCAGGGCTCAACACTGCGACAAAAATAGTTGCATTTGCAACCATTTATCATGTGGATGTTAGGGTAGAACATGTTTTATTGGATCAATGCCTCAAAAAGCAAAACTGCAATATCACATACGTGCTGTGTGGAGGAAGTGAGTGTTTTTGGAATCCTCTGCTGTCTGTTTCAGCAGAGTTTCAAGGTGTGTGGGTCACACACCAGACCACGGCCACATCCGTAGCAGAAGTCAAGGGCATGTCGGAGGGTTTGATTGAGGTCTTGTTCCGTTTTTTAATAAAGTTAATGCTGATGGATGGCGATGCGCGCCAGGGTTTGGTTCGGTGCTGGAAGTACTCGTCGGCTGTGTTGCGACACTGGTGTGACTGCTTGATTTGGAAACAAGACCCCCTTAAGTTTCAATGAAGACACGCTGCTTTGATTTAAAAAAATAAAAGGTTTTATACATTGCGCTAAGTTTAAATGAAATTGAACCACAGAATTAGCGCTATAGCATGCAAAGAAATGCATTGCTCTACATAACAGATTGCCAGAAATGAAAAAGATACCTAATTAGAGTATATTTCCCAATAATAATTATGTCATTATTAGTAGAAGAGCTTTTTAAAGTAGAAGGAGGAGCAGGAAGAGTTTGTTCCTGAGGAAGACATGCGGAGGTGCTAAAAACATGCATAACAACTTTCAAATAGTTGTAAATAAACTTCAAAAGCTTTTCAAATCTTATTTGGTGTTGTATTGGTCCTTAATGTGCAAAGTAAACAAGGTGCAAAGTATATAAGGTCAAAGTAAATACGGTGCAAAGTGATTCCGTAAATATTTTTTTTAGAGGACCAATCACAGCCCTTGCCGTCTCCGTTGCGTGGACTTCAGCTCTAGTGCGCGTGTAGAGCTAGGGAGAGGGTCTCCAACGACGGAGACCTCCGTGTCTACGTACAGCACTTTACGGAGGAGTATAACCATCCTTTATCCTCACTGGCTGAGCTGACGAGGAAGTGACATAGTTCCCGCCCAGATGCAATTCGCTGATGGATTGAAAAATCTTTTGCAAAGCGTTTTGTGGATTGAAATGTCACTTGAATTTTGCAACACAGGGAGCGTGGCGAAGTGCATTGGAATCACGGGGGCTTCCCATTTGAATAAAGCCACTCAAATGACTTTGAGTGGCATACTAATATGATGAGGCATCAGACAATCAAGTCATTTTAGCCTGAATACATAGGTAAAAAGCTAAATGGATGTGGTAGGCTACACCACGGGATGTATCTGCAGACCACTGCCACATAAATAAAGGTAAGGCGTGATATTTATTGCTTAAGATTTGCTGGTGCTATGGCGAGGTCTTTTGTGTTTTTTGCACTCAAGTGGTCGGCCGTTTTAACTTGCAATTGATAGTCGGTGGAGTCAGTCTCCTGTTGACACAAAGTGACTTTTGGTCATTCTTGCTTTGCTTGAATTCTGGAATAATTGTGGGAGGAGTGCATGAGTTTTGGTCAGAATGCCTGATGTAGGCTAGGTTTGATGGAATGCGTGTTGTGAATTGACTACAAAAATCTTGACAACTTTTGCAGTGCTGTGTGTAGCCGCACGTTTGGCCCTTCTGAACACGCAGTTAATTTCCTTTCCTAGCTCCTCTTGTTTACGTTGGTGGCTTAGCCATGTCATGTCACGTTGTCAACATTGGATACATGGAGCAGAACATAGTGGGTCATATGTCCGATGCTTTTTGGAAACCGTTTCTTCATAAAACGTGCCAGACAGATTTTGTATACATTTTATTCCTTAGTAATTAGCTACATGGGTATGCCGTCTTTCAGAACCTTTCATTACCGGTGTTACACCGAATTCTGCGACCCACCGAAAGTGTGACCCCAGGAGGCACTGTTGCATATTTTTTGCAATATTCACGAGTTTGAAGCGTAGACAGGCATGACAAAAACATAAATAAAACAAGAAATAAGAGCTCCCCCCAACCAATTACCTTTTTATTAAAGGTGCTTAATAAATACATTTGTTTTGATTAGCATTTTACAGACCCATACAATGATAGGGCGTTTAGTACGGTCCTTTACCGTTGCTGCTTTACCCATAAAAAGCTACAGTCAGTGTTAAATTCTCCAGATTACAGTTAGTAACAGTTAGTAGTTAGTAACAGTTAGTTACAGATCTCCTCCATCGCCATACCCCCACTCGCCCCCTACGCTCCGCTGATTTCAACCTTCTCACCTCCATCACCAAGACCATGTATCGCACCCTGGGGGACAGAGCCTTCGCCATCGCCGCCCCTACCCTCTGGAAGTCAACTTAAAACCTATCTCTTCAGGACCACCTACAACATTTGACAAATCATCCTCCGCCATCTTCCACTCTCTCCCGCTCTCTTAATAATGTGTTGCCTATTGTTGTGGTGTTGTTTATTTTTTCCCCTTTTGTCTGATTGTCTGTACTGTCCGTATGTATTCCTTTCTTATTCGTAAAGCGTCTTTGAGTACTTAGAAAAGCACTATAAAAATTGATTTATTATTATTAAATTACGCTGATTTACCTTTGAGCATTTCCTATTATAGGATACTGTGTAAAACGTTGTTTAGAATTAATGTTAGTATCAAGAAAAGAAAGACCCACCGGTGGGGGGAGATCTTAAGTTTTATTTATGTTTCTGTTATAATGCAAACGTGCATGTTGCAGAACATGTGCAACATTGCCCCCTGGGGTCACTGGGGTTTTCAGTGGGTCGCAGAATTTGGTGTAACCCCGGCACTAAAGAGAGAGAAAGAATAGTGCATTCTCATTGTACCCACCACTTCTGAAAATGCACTTCCGAATGCGTCTCTGTCCCGCGCACATTTCAAACCAAACACACCCATGTATTATCTCCAATGTTTTCAAACTCTAACCATTTAGCTATTTGTTTTAACTCTTCACTTTATGTTTCCAACCATTTTGCTTTTTTTTTTTTTTGATGATTCAATTGTTTACTTTTGAACTCTGTTCAAATCTTTTCAATTGATTTCAACTTTTCTTTAATGAGATGTTTTAAGGTTATTGGCTTAGTGGCAATCATGAGAAAAGTGCTTCCATGTATTTTTCAAGAGTTAAACAAAGTATTGGACTGATATCGGTATCGGCAGCTAGCCAAAGCTGCGGTATCAGTATCGATAGTGAAAATGTGGTATTGGGACATCACTATGGGACACCCGACAAGACGTTTTGCCATGTTGATGATCTTTTGACTACTCGTTGGGTTCTGTCTTTCAGGAATGCCTTAATCCATCCCAAGATGGTGCCTTTTATGCTTTATGCTTCGACCTTGTGTTATATTTTGTTGTTGGGGACCGTATCAAAGGCTTTTTGGAAATCCATGTAGATGCAGTCTTCAGATTGACCTCCATCGATGGCTTGGGTCCATTTGTTAAGTACAATTAATAACTGAAGTGTGGTTGATCATCCTTCCATGAATCCAAATTGTTTGTTGCTGAAGAGGCTGTTTTTGTCCATATGTTTTGTTATGTGATCTCTTACTAATTTCTCCACCGTTTAGCAAATTATTCTTGTTGCTGTATTCCACATCGTTTCCCCTAGCAACAGGTTGTCAACTTTGTTCAGTGCCCTTTTGTAGTTAACCTCCCCTGAGACCTGACTGCCCAGCACGGGAGTTCTGGTTCTGCTTTGACTCTAATTCTGACTATCGTGCCGAGGAACCAGATGTAAATGATCTGCATGTGCTTTGCACGCCCAAACACGCACACAGCGGCGCTCAACGGCGCTCAACCTGTCTGACCACAGGTTTCCCTTGATATAAGGAATTGAAACTGATGGTGGTTGTGTGTCTCTAGCTCTTCGATCAACCGAAAATCAAGGCTGTCTGTCAAATTATTTGAATGTTTTGTGCATTTCTGTTGTCCCACCCACTGCAATTTGTAGATTGTTATAAGTTTATAAATAAAGGCATTTTTCGGTTCATAGTGTTGTTGCCCAACCGACAACCAGGACTGTCTGTTTAAGCAGCATTATGAACAGAAATGGCTTTCTGTTAAATCTGTCCTAGTCCTATTTATTTAATTTAGTTCTGGGGGTGTTAAGGGGGATAGAGCAGCGATGGGCGGGAGACGAAGAGTCCTGTGTGGGAGGAAGGGAGGGGGCTGGGTAGTTTGGCAGGGCTGCAGCGAGCTGGGGCACAGGGGGCAGCAGGAACACTCTGGGGCGCTCTGGGCTCCTCCCATCAGCGTCTCTCCTGCTGTGGTCAGAGCCAGAACAATGCAGCTGGGCTCGCTGTCACAACTCTAACGCAAAACAGCCTTTCTTTTTATATTACTAAACAGTGTTGTTATGCAGCCCAGCGTTGACATGTGGCTCTGTGTTTATTTAGGGAGATAAGCTGGTCAGTTTCAAGTGTTTTCAGCCAGGAATGGAAAAACATCCTAATTATTGTTTATGTATATTATGTGTCGAGATTGGCATTAGGGATTCAGAAGGACTAAGGGGAATGTTATGTTTTTGTTTTTATATTCATCCTTGTCTATTTCCCTTTTTTATTTTATCCTTTTTTCCGTAGTCTGGGAAGCAGAAGAGAAAGTTCTCGTCGTTCTTCAAGAGCCTGGTCATCGAACTTGACAAGGAGCTCTATGGACCTGACAACCACCTGGTGGAGGTACTTGGTTCTTCCTCCTTAAAGGGGCCTACACACCGCTCATACTCAAACCAATGGCCAACTGCCTTATCCGACTACTCCGTTGCCTCTCGTCTGCTCCGTTCGGCAGAAAAGTTGCATTCAAACAAACCGCACCAACTACTGACAACTGCCAACTACACAGTAGCATTTACGCTCTGCGCTTGCGTGAGATGCAATAAGTCTCCTTAACACCGGGTGGCGGTAGTCTGCCCCTCCCACACACCGCGCTGATTCGCTTGTTGTGCTAGCAGCACACAACCAATCAGAGGCTCCGATCCCCAGACGCCAACACTCAGACTTTGCCTGTTGAATCGGACATGACACCGTCCACGCGCTTCAGAAAGCTTCCAACATAGTTGAACACACAGAACAGATTTGTTTCCGAACTCGTCAGTCTCCGCAAACGTTTCAGATGAGCAAATGTTGGGCCAGTGTGTAGAAGCCTTAACACCTCCCTCATGTTCGAACAGGACTCCTCTCCCGGTGGGAATGATGCGAGTATGTGAATGAGGACTTATGGCGTGGAATGATAAAAGCAATGACCTGAATGGACCCTGTCCATGTAACATTCATGCAGTGCTTTGGGTTGGTTTGGGTTCTTCTCCTTATGAAAGTAACCCTATCCATTGTCCGACCAAGAGCATATGTCGGACCTAGTCATGAGGGATTATTGTCATTGGTACTCACTAGTAGAGGGAAGTAATTGGACTCCTAACCCTCCCTGGAATGATCCCCCACTGGATCCCCCCTCTGCGTCCTCAAGAGTTATTCCCTGTTCATTAAGGGAGGTTATTTTCTTGCGCTTTGGGGGGCTAGGATTAGGGAATGTCATAAATATACAGCCTGTAAAACCCTTTGAGACTGGAACTGTTGTTGACAGCTATAACAATACACTTGCTATGACGTGCAAAAGATATCAACCCTTCATGGATTCTTCCTGTTATGACTGTTTAGTTTAGACTCATGGGTCTCTCAGGTCGTGGAGTCTACCTATAATAACTGTTGTTTAGTTTAGACTCATGGGTCTCTCAGGTCGTGGAGTCTACCTATAATAACTGTTGTTTAGTTTAGACTCATGGGTCTCTCAGGTCGTGGAGTCTACCTATAATAACTGTTGTTTAGTTTAGACTCATGGGTCTCTCAGGTCGTGGAGTCTACCTATAATAACTGTTGTTTAGTTTAGACTCATGGGTCTCTCAGGTCGTGGAGTCTACCTATAATAACTGTTGTTTAGTTTAGACTCATGGGTCTCTCAGGTCGTGGAGTCTACCTATAATAACTGTTGTTTAGTTTAGACTCATGGGTCTCTCAGGTCGTGGAGTCTACCTATAATAACTGTTGTTTAGTTTAGACTCATGGGTCTCTCAGGTCGTGGAGTCTACCTATAATAACTGTTGTTTAGTTTAGACTCATGGGTCTCTCAGGTCGTGGAGTCTACCTATAATAACTGTTGTTTAGTTTAGACTCAGTCTTTGGTCTTCTCTCGCTGGCCAGTGGCACAGAATGGCCGCCACTCAGGAGACGGACGGCTTCCAGGTCAAGAGGCCCGGGGAGATCAACGTGAAGTGTACCCTGCTGCTGATGTTGGACCACCAGGTCTCACACACACACACACACACACACACACACACACACCTCTAATGTGAGATCTTTATTTAATACTTGTGTGTGTCTCTCCTTGTCTACCTCCCTCTCATTACATTTATTTAGCTGATGATGGTATCCAAAGCAACTTACAAACCGTGCATTCAACCATGAAGATAAAACCCAGAAATTGCAAGAGTTCTGGGGGTACATGTAATTGATAAAAGAAAAAAAAAAGCTTAAACACTTGGGTACAACACATCTGACGCACTTGAACACATCTGGGAGCATCAGATGAGGCCCCCATAGTGAAGGAGCAGCTGGCGGTCAGAGTCCAGTAGACGGGGTGCACGGTCTGACACTCTCCCCCATTCACCCCTAGCCCCCCCAGTATAAGCTGGACCTGCGTCTGGCCAGGCTGCTGGGCGTCCACACTCAGACCAGAGCCAGTATCATGCAGGCGCTGTGGCTGTACATCAAGACCAACAAGCTGCAGGACTGCCACGAGAAGGAGTTCATCAACTGCAACCGCTACTTCAGACAGGTACCACTAACGCATCCATAGTGCTCAACACATCCACCAACACATCCACCAACACATCCATAGTGCCCAACACATCCACCAACACATCCATAGTGCCCAACACATCCACCAACACATCCATAGTGCCCAACACATCCATAGTGCTCAACACATCCACCAACACATCCATAGTGCCCAACACATCCACCAACACATCCACCAACACATCCATAGTGCTCAACACATCCACCAACACATCCATAGTGCCCAACACATCCACCAACACATCCATAGTGCCCAACACATCCACCAACACATCCATAGTGCCCAACACATCCACCAACACATCCATAGTGCCCAACACATCCACCAACACATCCATAGTGCCCAACACATCCACCAACACATCCATAGTGCTCAACACATCCACCAACACATCCACCAACACATCCATAGTGCCCAACACATCCACCAACACATCCACTAACGCATCCATAGTGCCCAACACATCCACCAACACATCCACCAACACATCCATAGTGCCCAACACATCCACCAACACATCCATAGTGCTCAACACATCCACCAACACATCCATAGTGCTCAACACATCCACCAACACATCCATAGTGCCCAACACATCCACCAACACATCCATAGTGCCCAACACATCCACCAACACATCCATAGTGCTCAACACATCCACCAACACATCCATAGTGCTCAACACATCCACCAACACATCCATAGTGCCCAACACATCTACCAACACATCCATAGTGCTCAACACATCCACCAACACATCCATAGTGCTCAACACATCCACCAACACATCCATAGTGCTCAACACATCCACCAACACATCCATAGTGCTCAACACATCCACCAACACATCCATAGTGCCCAACACATCCACCAACACATCCATAGTGCCCAACACATCCACCAACACATCCATAGTGCCCAACACATCCACCAACACATCCATAGTGCTCAACACATCCACCAACACATCCATAGTGCCCAACACATCCACCAACACATCCATAGTGCCCAACACATCCACTAACACATCCATAGTGCTCAACACATCTACCAACACATCCATAGTGCCCAACACATCTACCAACACATCCATAGTGCCCAACACATCCACCAATACATCCACCAACACATCCACCAACACATCCACCAACACATCCACCAACACATCCACCAACACATCCATAGTGCTCAACACATCCACCAACACATCCATAGTGCCCAACACATCTACCAACACATCCATAGTGCCCAACACATCTACCAACACATCCATAGTGCCCAACACATCCACCAACACATCCATAGTGCTCAACACATCCACCAACACATCCATAGTGCTCAACACATCCACCAACACATCCATAGTGCTCAACACATCCACCAACACATCCATAGTGCTCAACACATCCACCAACACATCCATAGTGCCCAACACATCCATAGTGCTCAACACATCCACCAACACATCCATAGTGCTCAACACATCCACCAACACATCCATAGTGCTCAACACATCCACCAACACATCCATAGTACTCAACACATCCACCAACACATCCATAGTGCTCAACACATCCACCAACACATCCATAGTGCTCAACACATCCACCAACACATCCATAGTGCTCAACTGCAACCGCTACTTCAGACAGGTACCATGTCCACTTACACATCCATTGTACGCATCACATCCAGAACACAACACATCCAAAAACACATCCATAGTGCTGTACCAGGGAAGGAACACCTTTTGAGAAGGCCAGGAATGGACCTTTTATAGGAGGAATATGACTCTAGGGTCTGTTGAGCGTATTGACCGGTTATTTTGGAAATGTGGGCAGGATGGTTGGTTACTGATTGGTTCATGGGTTCATTACTTGGTTTAATATTGATTTATTTTGGTTTGGTTAAAAATAGATTTTGACTGCATTTATCCTATCTTCATTTGACTAGTAAAAGACAAAACGACCAAAAAACACAACCCAAATGAGTTCCAGCGCAATGACCCGTGTGAACTCCATTTGGGTGGTTAACTATATCGATGCTCTCCACCTGCTGGCAGATCTTCAGCTGTGCTCGTATGAAGTTCTCTGAGATCCCCATGAAGCTGGCGGGCCTGCTGCAGCACCCCGACCCCATCGTCATCAACCACCTCATCAGGTAGGATCACATCACTCTATTTCTGAAGTGGTTATTAAAGCCCTCATCCGGGCAATACCCTGCTCTAAATTAAATGGACATTGTTTGGCACAAGCTTTTATCAAAAGTGAATCTATAGTGAGGCTGGGAACCATCAAAGTGTTAAGCTGGGCTAAATGGCCAGGCTAAAAATCAAAGTTAGGTTTGTATAAGAAGCTCTGCTAAAGTTTCAGAGCCAAGCTATAAAGCTAAGCTAAAATATCCAAGCTGGGCCTAAAAGCCCAACAAAGATATCAAAGCCAGGCTATAATATCCGTTGTCATGCATCGTTGCATGTGCTCAAACAAGCAGCAGTGCGACTACCAGCGCTTGGATGGTGCAACGTGAGGTGATGGGCCCACAAGGTCTCCCCACCCAGCTCTGACAGATGTATCGATGTATTCATCAAGCCACATGGCAGATCAGACTATAAGTCACATGATGTAGCCCAGGTTAGGTAGATACAGTGGGGCAAAAAAGTATTTAGTCAACCACCAATTGTGCAAGTTCTCCCACTTAAAAAGATGAGAGAGGCCTGTAATTTTCATCATAGGTATACCTCAGCTATGAGAGACAAAATGAAAAAAAAAATCTAGAAAATCACTGTCTGATTTTTAAAGAATTTATTTGCAAATTATGGTGGAAAATAAGTATTTGGTCAATAACAAAAGGTCATCTCAATACTTTGTTACATGCCCTTTGTTGGCAATGACAGAGGTCAAACGTTTTCTGTAAGTCTTTACAAGGTTTTCACACACTGCTGCAGGTATTTTGGCCCTTTCCTCCATGCAGATCTCCTCTAGAGCAGTGATGTTTTTGGGCCTTCGCTGGGCAACACAGACTTTCAACTCCCTCCAAAGATTTTCTATGGGGTTGAGATCTGGAGACTGGCTAGGCCACTCCAGGACCTTGAAATGCTTCTTACGAAGCCACTCCTTCGTTGCCCGGGCGGTGTGTTTGGGGTCATTGTCATGCTGAAAGACCCAGCCACGTTTCATCTTCAGTGCCCTTGCTGATGGAAGGAGGTTTTCACTCAAAATCTCACGATACATTGCCCCATTCATTCTTTCCGTCACACGGATCAGACGTCCTGGTCCCTTGGCAGAAAAACAGCCCCAAAGCATGATGTTTCCACCCCCATGCTTCACTGTAGGTATGGTGTTCTTTGGATGCAACTCAGCATTCTTTCTCCTCCAAACACGACGAGTTGAGTTTTTACCAAAAAGTTATATTTTGGTTTCATCTGACCATATGACATTCTCCCAATCCTGTTCTGGATCATCCAAATGCTCTCTAGCAAACTTCAAAAGGGCCCGGACATGCACTGGCTTTAGCAGGGGGACACGTCTGGCACTGCAGGATTTGAGTCCCTGGCGGCGTAGTGTGTTAATGATGGTAGCCTTTGTTACTTTGGTCCCAGCTCTCTGGAGGTCATTCACTAGGTCCCCCCGTGTGGTTCTGGGATTTTTGTTCAACGTTCTTGTGATCATTTTGACCCCACAGGGTGAGATCTTGCGTGGAGCCCCAGATCGAGGGAGATTATCAGTGGTCTTGTATGTATTCCATTTCCTAATAATTGCTCCCACAGTTGATTTCTTCACACCAAGCTGCTTACCTATTGCAGATTCAGACTTCCCAGCCTGGTGCAGGTCTACAATTGTGTTTCTGGTGTCCTTTGACAGCTCTTTGGTCTTGGCCATAGTGGAGTTTGGAGTGTGACTGTTTGAGGTTGTGGACAGGTGTCTTTTATACTGATAAGGAGTTCAAACAGGTGCCATTAATACAGGTAACGAGTGGAGGACAGAGGAGCCTCTTAAAGAAGAAGTTACAGGTCTGTGACAGCCAGAAATCTTGCTGGTTTGTAGGTGACCAAATACTTATTTTCCACCATAATTTGCAAATAAATTCTTAAAAAATCAGACACTGTGATTTTCTGGATTTTTTTTTTCATTTTGTCTCTCATAGCTGAGGTTTATCTATGATGAAAATTACGAGCCTCTCTCGTCTTTTTAAGTGGGACAACTTGCACAGTTGGTGGCTGACTAAATACTTTTTTGCCCCACTGTATGCCCCAGAGAGTTCAGTTTAGTTTATAGGATAACAACACAATGTTGTTAGAGCAAAACACACAGGCATATCGTTTTAGTTGTCCCCCCACGTAATTGAAATCTCCATGAATCAATCACCCATTACCCTATAAATACCCCATAGACTCTCCATAATACCTCATAGAAGAACCCAGAAAGTTCAGAAACCAGTATAGTGCTTGTTGTTGTTGGACTTTGCAGTAATACAAAGTCCAGGTCATAGTTATGGAGGTGTATGGACAGAGGCAATTATGTCACAGAGGGGGGGGGCAAGACAGACTGTCCATTTAGCAGCCTGACTGCATGGGGGTACAGACTGTTGGCCAGCCTTATAGTTTTAAAAAAAAGGTGGTGTGCTGGGTGTAAATTGGTTGTCAAGGATGTTTTTCACTTGGCGCATGCAGCGCGAGGTGTACTAAGTCTTAATGTCTGGAAGGATGACCCCAATGATCTTCCCTGCGGCTCACACCACTCTGTGTATGGCCTCCTTCTCTGCACTGATGCATCCGGCAAACCAATCCATTAACCATTAGGTCAGTAACCATTAGGTCAGCGCACTCTCCACTGCACAGTGGTAGCCCTGCTCCACTGCCCAAGACCATCTCAGCTTCCTGAGGAAGTAGAGGCGTTGTTGGGCCTTCGCTGTGGCAGAGGCAATGGTTTTCGTGGGGAGTGGATCTGTGGCTCCAATCCATAATACCTCATTGGTCTTTTTTGTGTTGAGGACCAGGTTGTTGGACTTCTCGCCTTTATGCAGACCAGTGGAGGCTTCTCCAGTGAGGAGAGGGAGGAAGATCCTCCTTAACATTGTTGAGAATAAAAAATGTATATTGTCCAGACTACTGTAATGAATTAATGCCCTTAAATATGACTACTTTAATGCCTTTGTATATGTAATGTTCGTTTCCCTGGGTAAAGGGACATTAGCACCCCCTATCGCCTATTGACCATTGCTTCAGGGAGGACGTTCCTCCCTCAGCCTCCGTTGACTCCCATTCAGTTCCCTGAAAGTGTTGGCGGCCGGTGAATAACATGGGGTTCAATGGGAGAGAGGAGGAAAGTCCTCCTCTGAGTGGGTGTGACTAGCTAATGGATCTGGATCCCGCCTACGCCTATTCATAAATAGGCTGAAGCCCTGGTCCGCTATGAACCAATAAGAGGAGTCCTGGCTGTGGAGTAGCCCGGAGGGAGGGGTTATCCCCTCAAGTCTAGGCTACGAGAACCAACGAACCCGCTCAGTCGAATGCCTCGTCGTTTGCACCGAGCGGTGCGCTACTGGTCGTTGCGGTACAGTGCGGCTCTGTTCGCTTATATTAACGTTTCCGTAGCCCGCGGCCGGGCAGGACTGCCTGCGGCCGGCCGCGGAGCCCCCGAGGAGGGTTGACTTGATGTATAAATGAAGTCCCTCAATCTTAAAGGGGACATATCTTACCACCAGGTGTGAGTGTGATTAGCCATTACAAGCCGTTTTCAAAATGTGCAGCATTGTGACATCACACGTGGGCGTGTCCATCTAGATGTGTGACGGATAGATGGACACGCCAACCTGTGATGTCACAATGCTGCACATTTTCAAACCTGCTTGTAATGGCTAATCACACTCACACCTGGTGGTATGAGATGTCCCCTTTAATTGGCTTAACACCGTGACCAACATTCTGAAACATGCATTAACATCCACATTTGTCCCAAACAATGTTAGGCTTATAGCCCATGTAAATAGTTGTGAAATAATGTTCTTATTGTTTGTTTAATTGTTTGTTACTCTGACCGTTCTGTTTGATATTGTGGAAAGGATGTTAGTGATTGATTCAGAGCATGATGCATTTTAAATGGCATCACTTTTGGTTTTGTGTCTTCATTTTTCTTAAAACAATTGTAGCTGAAAATAAACATTGGTAGTGAAAATAAACATTGGTGGTAATTTGGTGGTAACCAAATTACCACCAATAGCTTCAGTCATTGAGGGCAAAAATAGGCCCAATGACAGGCCCAGATTTTTTTTATTTAGTTTTACAAATCAAGAGTAGCCCTGAGCTGACTAATTGACTTTGCGTCCTTTCCTTAGCCTTCCTTGGCCTGTAGTCCAAGACATGCTGCCCACCAGCTTTCAAAGTACAATGCTGCCACTTGTGGATTTGTATCAATTCACATAATTATCCCTCCCTGCTATTTTGTAGTTCACCAAAACACCCTGAAACAACTTGAGTCTTACATACTTATGCCACCATACGCCACTAACAGTGCAAGCAGGCCAATGACAACCAAGCGCGCAGTCCATCCTCCCTCACTTTAAAAACACCAGCCGCCACTGATGCAGTCTCATCATTCCCGGTGATGAGGTCGGGCACTGTTGTGTCGTCTGCAAATTTTATTACGTGGGTGGATGGGGTGGAAGAGCTGCAGTCGTATGTGAAAGGGTGTAGAGAAGTGGGCTAAGCACACAGCCCTGGGGGGCCCCGTGTTGGGGGTCAAAGTGGATGACGTGTGCTTGCCTACCCTTATATATTGTATGCGGTTTGATTGAAAGTCCAGTATCCAGTTGTGTAATGTCCAAGTCTATGTAGTTTGTTACGGAGTTTGTTTGGCAATTTTGTGTTAAATGCTGAGCTATGATCAACAAAGAGAAGCCTTGCATGCTCCTGTGCTCTACGTGTTCTAGCGGAGTGTGGAAAACAATAGCCATGGCATCCTCTGGTGACCTGTTCTTCCTGTATGCAAACTGGTGTTGATCTAGTGAGGGCGGTATGGCAGCTTTTATGTGTATGATGACCAGTCTTTCAGAACATTTTGCAGCGATGGGGATGAGTGCCACTGGCCTGTAGTCATTCAGGCCTGTGACATTAGACTGCTTGGGGCCTGGAACTATTGTGGCTGATAACTTACCCTAACTTGAGAAAAGATTTACCATTTTTTTCTATGCAGTTTTGCTGCCTAACCAGTATCTTACCCCTTCAGAAGCATTTATATCGAAATTAGAAGATACAATTAACATACCGTGATATAATACCGTTACCGTCTATGCCTCAAATCATTCGATAAGAAGATGGTGGGAATCAGTGTTTTGAAAGGATTGGCATTTAGCCTGCATCGCACTCCCCGCGCTTGCCTCTTTTGTCGGCTGTAGAGGTTTTAATTTGAGGGGTTACAAATGTAAAGGCCTACATTGCTTAGTAGGAAAGTACCCTATTTGGTACCCTATACTTAATATCTTGTATATAATATAGGCATACGCAGATGCAGATAAAAATGAGTGCCCTCATGACCTTTGATCCTTTGCTTCCAGTGAAGCGCATCTATCTGGTGAAGCTGGCTGTGGATGGGTTCATCGCCTGTCTTTTTTCATCTTGCCGGGATGAGAAATTTTTTTCGCACCGATGGACCCTCCAACTTTTCCTAAAATAACTGAAAATCCAAAAGCTAGGCTAAATTATCAAAACTTGTCCATAATGACCTAGCTAAGCTAAAGCTCAAACAGCTGTATGTACTCTGTGGTTATGTTTCAGGATGTTATATGTATTTCTTATTGTTGTGACGCTGACATAGTGTGGAGTCACTGGAGCAGAAGAAGACGGCGTGCTACGACATCGACGTAGAGGTGGACGACCCCCTGAAGGGCCAGATGAACGGCTTCCTGTCCTCCACCACCAACCAGCAGGAGATTGCCGTGCTGGAGATGAAGGTACGCACACATCTCCCTCAGAAACGGAAACGCAGGACATGAAATACAAATGCTATACAAATGGATGGTACATATCAACAGTTTCAGCTTTCTAGTTTGTATATTCATCCACAAAGGATCTACTTTGGAGGCGGACCAGCCCGTGATCCTAAGCACCAGTGGCCCGAGGGCTGGCGTCTGCCCCAGCATCCTAAGCATTTGGCTGAGGCTTTATATAAAACCAACCTGCAAATGATGCTTATAATGTTGTGACCGGGCCCCCCAATGTGTGCCTTCGGTTCACCTTTTCAGGCCCAATCGATGGGTTTATTGTGTGAAGCATAAAAACAAGGAAACCGCTTGGTAATGCTGAATACTGGCTGGTCTTTTTTAATAACATCCTATATCCGCCATGTTTATTCTGTCTCTGTCCCACGGTTCAGATCCATGAGACCATCGAGTCCATCAACCAGCTGAAGACCCAGAGGGACTTCATGCTGAGCTTCAGCAACCACCCCCAGGACTTCATTCAGGACTGGCTCAAGTCCCAGAGCAGGGACCTGAAGGTCAGCCCCGCCCGTCCCATGCCCCGGTCCAATGCCCCTGTACCACGCACAGGGGGAAGGCTTCCAGTGGCGGAGGCAAAGCGGGACCGATGGGTGGCCCTCAACCTAGGGTGTCCTGAAATCAGAACCACCACTATAGGGACATCAAATCACACATGAAACCAGAATTAATAACGCTTATAAGCTAAATACATGAGCCTATACATAGGCTAACCTTAAAAATGTAGCTCTAATTTTAAATAGGTCACATAGTATAATCTAATATGTGAGGCCTATATTGTGGCCTTTTTGTGAAAATGAAATGAGATGTGTGGGTATCGACGTGGGAGCTCTGTGCCTGTCTGTCCATGGTTGGTTGGTACTGGGCCGTATCAAGAGACTCTTCATTCCAAAATGTGTCCCAATGGACCTGTACCGGCCTTTCAGGAAAGACATCCTCCACATGGCTGATAATGTCTTTAGCTAGAACCAGATAGATCCATCAATAAATTAATCTACCACGGGTAGCTTCAATATCTGCAAGAAAATCAATTTTCATATTTTGTGTGTGTGTGTATGTGAGAATGGCTGAAAGGTTGTGAACTACACGTGGGTTCCCAGAATAGGGGGGTCAAATGTTTACCTAACCAACTGTCACCTTTCAGACCTTCTGAATCGCTTGTGAACGTGTTCCTCAAGTATTGTTTGCACATTTGACAAAGGCGGCCAGCTCCCTTTTCTTTACTGGAGGATTTCCTCCAGTGTGCTGTCCTATGATGTGATCCATCTCCCTGTGTCTCTGTATCCCAGCTGATGACGGATGTGGTGGGGAACCCGGAGGAGGAGAGGAGGGCAGAGTTCTACCAGTCTCCCTGGTTACCTGAGGCTGTGGGCCGCTACGTCTACTCCAAGGTAGGTTCCAACCTGCCCCCTGCACCGTTCTCAATATGGCTCAAGAAACATTTACCTAAGAAACACATTTACCCACAATGCCTTTCATTTTCAATTGCTAAGAAACCACTCTGTAGAGGATTTAATCATCTGTTCTATGCAAATAGGCCCGTAAAAACCCATGCACCATTTCCTCAGCTGCCAAGAATCCACCTTTTAGTTAAATTAAGCTAAACTACAATTAAAAGATCTTCCCAGTGATACCGAAGTGTACTAACCTAGCAAACAGTGTGTCTTTTTACAATTTATTTGTTACCAGCATTCGTAGTGTTGATCAGCAGAGAAATAGTCCGCCAAAGACGTTGACGTCGCTTAGCAACCAAGGACGCTGGGGTTGAAGTTACCGGACTACTTGCGGAGTGCTACAACAGAAAAAAATAAATCCACTTCCCTTGACAGCGGTCATTATACCTTAGCAACAAAGAATTATCAAAAAATTATTCACCACTGGAAGTTGAGAGTGAACGGAGAGTTGAAGTCGTGACTTTGACTATTCGATGATCGTTGCCCATCCCTAATATGTGTGTGTATGTGTGTGTGTGTATATATATATATATATATATATATATATATATATATATATATATATATATATATATATATATATATATATATATATATATATATATATATATGATATTTTATTATTATTGTTAAAAAAATGTAACTGCGACTGATTCAGGCAGTCAATAGTCACGTTTCCATCTAAAAGTTGAAGGGAATCTTTATAAAGTTTGCAAAAAAGAAATTCGAATTAAGTGCGTTTCCATCAATTGGTTGGAGCGGAAAATTATATTATAAAAAAAAAATATATATATATATATATGCTATAGGATGTCTATGTACACAAACACTTAAAAATATATATATTGACGCTACAAGTTGATGTCGGCAGTGTTGCAATGGCCGTTCGTTATGCGGATATCGGAAAGACGTTGTCAGCCCTGTGTGTTCAATGTTCGCTACGTCACCGGACCGGAAAGGGAAAGGGGGGGTGGTTGTAGTCTTTTCCCTCGGTTCTCCGTATCAACAGTAGAGCTAGAACCGAGCGAAGACTACAACCAACCCCCCTTTCCCTTTCCCTTTCCGGTCCGGTTTTGGTTTCATTTATGAAATGCCGATTTACAAAATGCCAAATAAAACGACAGAAACTGTATTTCGCTACGATACTTGATGAGGAAAATCAACGAACACCACTAACCACTCGATGAGTTTCACAATTCTGAAAACAAAGGTTAAGGGGTGTTTGTGAATGCCCATAGCCAGCCTTTGTAAAGCAGGCAGGGGCGATTCAAAATTAGCCAAATACTGGAGACAGGACCAATATTAATAATTTCAGTGTTATCCACTCTATTTCATCCCAGACAAACCAGAAAGGGGGCTCAATGTTAAAAATACCGGAATTGTCCTTTAAGTCACCACTAAAACTACTACAACTGCACTGAATGTATGATTTATGACTTCATTTTGGGCCACTATTTTTCAGTTTTGTGCCATCATTGAATGATGTATGTGAGCCATTTGTACTGGAAGAAATCGCTCACGTGGCTACAGGCATATGTTTATACAAATATTTTGTTCTTATTTAGAATTATTTTGTAGCTTTTATCATATCCGATTAGTTGAAGTGTGTGGTCATGTGGCCTTCTAATGGTGATGATGAAAAATTGTGGCCCTCTTTATCATGAAGGCTGATCCAAACTGTGTTTGAATCTTGTCTCTGTGGATCTTGACTCTGTCTTCTGTTTCAGGTGCAGCAGCGGCGGCAGGAGCTGGAGCAAGTGTTGGGCATTCGGCTCACTTGAGCACAAGGCCGATCCAGCGTTCTAGATTTCTCAGGCCTTCTCTTCCTCTTTTTGGGATTTCCACACGTTCAGTGTTTCTGCCAGATTTTTTGTTTTGTGTAATCCTTAATCCGATTTTTGCTTTTAATTGCCAAACAAGCTCACGTCTTACACGGTTATCTTGTGGAACCCAGGCCTGCAGTGTTTCCATGGTTATCTCTCCCGTTGCCATGGTTTCTAGTCCCATGCTAATAATTTGACCACATACTTTTTGGGGGCCATTCTGTGATATTATATATGAAATATATAAAAAATGGTTTGACATGCTTTAATCACTTTTTAATGTTGAAGCGAAGCCAGGTTCAGGCCGACCTGGCCTCGTCTCATATGTCTGTGGTACGGTGTGCTGAGGCAGTGGTGCTTTCTCTCCTGCTAACACTTGTCTTGTGTTGGTCCTACTGTGGAAAAGCCATACTCCGTAGAGGGAAATCCAAGCCAACATTTTGTCATATCAGCGAGCGGGTGGGATGAAATTGGTGTTTATATCAGATATATCCACTTTATTGCAATGTTATGTACATGTTTGTGATTGTTTAAACAGTTTGGTTTATCTACTGATTTTTTTATTTCTTAACAACTCTGTAATGCAATATGCAACAATATTCAAAGGCATCTGTGGAGGGTCTTGTTCTTTTGTATTCTTTGTGAAAATCGGTTTTTAGGGGGGTCCACTTGTGTCCAGCTGTTCTGACTCAATAGAGTGGAGGGGTTGACATTTCTTTGTACCACTTGAATGTTGCCTTGCTGTTCCAGTGTGTTGTGTTGAGTGTCCATGTCTCCAAGCCAGGAAAGGGAGTTCATGCTAGGCTAAGTCTGGGGGGCTTCCTGGAAGCTGTAACGCTTGAGTCGTATCCCCTGAGGTGGAACCGCTTTTGATTACACAGGAATGTAAATGCAATGTCATTGTAGTAATGAACCGTATAGATCAGTGGTTCGGCGTGTTTTGGAATCGTTCTGCTATGTTTGGGGAAGGAATTGTGAAGCTAGCTGGACCCTTGGATGGGTCCAAACAGTCCATGTTGTAGCACTGTCTAAAACTGTTCTAATGAAACCCTTTGGACTTTGTCAAGTGGTGCTGTTTAAGTTCTTTATTTTTCATATAAATGTTAATGACAAATGTTTGCGTGTTTTATGGTTCATCAAATGAACCATATTATCTTTTTATACCTTTTTGATATATTTTAATAAAATATCCAAGCAGAAGATTCTGTCACAAATTATTATGAAATTGACTTATATATCCTATACTGTTTGCTTTCGCAGGTAACTTTGCAGGATTTTTTGTTAGTGCATTTCCAAAACATTAATTGATGTTAAATAAGGATGATAAAGATATGAAGGACGATACTTTTGTGGTTATTTTCTTAGGTTTTTCTTACTTTATTTTTAATCTATTTCTCATTTATGTTGCTTTCTGATGTGTATTCTCACCCTATGAGAATACTACCTGGTGTTATAAAGATTCCAGGTTTAACCACTAAACCGTCTTAACACTGTTTCTATGTGCTAGTTGTAATATAATAGGCTTTCATGTGGCAGTGTTCGTGCCCAGACTAGCTGTTTTTGGAGGTTTCAGAGGACAGTTTTAAATTAGCCAGACTGGTCAAACCTGTATCTGATTCTCGTTACAACTAACAAAGGCATTCTGTACACATTACATTACTGCACCTAATGCATTGGATTAATCTTGATTAATCAGTGCACCACAATTATACACTAATATAAAAAAAAGACTTATATAGTATGCATTTATACTGTAATACTATGGGTCTGTGGGTGGGTGTGAGACCCATTTGAGAACGTGTAGGTATCCCCGCCTGTAGGGGGCGCCGTGGACAACAGTCAAAGGATGTCTTCGGAAGGATAAACCGGATGTGCGGGTCTGCGGCGGAAGTAGAACCGTCAAGATGAAGATGGACGTGGACGGAGTTGATCATGTAAGCGTCTTTATTTTATTTAAAATGCATCATCCTTGCTGGTTTTTCTCCAAGCCAGGCCGGACATGTAGCGTTACACAGGAGGCGGCGGACGAGGCGTTACGGGGCGGGCGGTGCGTTAACAGGGTGACTGGAGGCGGCTCGACGCTGTTTGCTGTATCATGGTAGCTAGCAGGCTAGTGTCAACACAGGCTAACGCCTCAGAGCCACTGGTCGTGTTTCTGCTCAACACTTCAACCTGTTGTTCAAATGAAACGTGTTGAGTGTACACAATATGTGTGTATTGGTGAGTCTGGTTGGTCCTGCTGTCCAAAAACAACCCTTCCACGTATGACGTGAACAAGTATACATCACTTTTATACAATTCTACATCACTGACTATACCAAGAATACATCACTATCACTTTTTATACCAAGTAAACATCACTATTGGAGATGGGCGATATGGCCTAAAATCCATATTGCGGTATACATTGCAGCCTCTTGCGATAACGATCTATATCACGATATAAAATCTGAACAAATTCAGAACAGGTTACATAGAACCTAAGGAAAGCCAAACTGCTAAATGTATTTAAAAAAAAGAAATATAGTATGTCATTTCGACATACTATATTGTGAAACACTGTGATCATACAACATAATGTTGCAGATAAATAAAATGAGTATTGGGTTTCTTTCCTTTAGTGCAAACCAGCCTAAAAGGCACTACACTTAGTTTAAGTCCTTGGTTCTTAAATGCCACCCAAGATGCAGAGAACAGGAAAAACGGGTGACTTTCTAGATAAGGAACAGACACTTTACTGACTATTAGGGATGGGCATGATTAATTGATGATCGATCATTGATTGTTACGATTTTTGTCGATCAAAAGGAGGTTGACCCAGCCGGAGAGGTGGTCTCGGAGACGTTGCTCAACATGGAGCAAAGAGGAGACGGAACGTCTATTGGATATTTGGGTCCGATATCCAAGAGACATTCCGTCTCCTCTTTGCTCCATGTTGAGCCACCACCCGACGGTCCGACAAAAGCAAGTAAAAAGTATGTTGGAAAACATAACTTAAAAATGCCGATGCATTTAACACATTCCGAGTCAGGATGAGGGAGAAGGAGTTGGACCAGTCCGCAGATCAATGTATATCACGCTGGATATCCATGATTGTTTACTTTCACCGGTGCTTCCCCCCCCCCTTTTTCTTTAACGCTTTACCCCGCCCCAGACCTTTTTGTCCAATGATTTAACGTTCTTTGCACACATGCAGTTTTGTTGACGAATTCTGGCACTGTTGCGAAAATTGCAATGTGAAAGGGAACCGCACCAAACCAAAAATTAAACATTGTATTTTGCGTCATCAACATGCATTATCGCGATAGAGCGATATAATTAAAATCTCTATCGTAGGCCATTTTTATCGTTTATATCGTATATCGTTTATATCGCGCATTACTAATCGCTATCCCTATTTATACCAAGTATACATCACTACCACTATTTATACCACCAAGTCTGCATCACTTTCTCTGTTTATATTAGCCTTCATCAATTTCATTATTTATACAAGTCTACCTCACTATCACTTTAATTCCAAGTCTACATCACGATCATTATTTATACAAGTCTACCTCACTATCACTTTAATTCCAAGTCTACCTCACTATCACTTTAATTCCAAGTCTACATCACGATCATTATTTATACAAGTCTACATCGCTATTTATACAAGTCTACATCACTATCAATTTAGTACCACATCACTATCACTATTTATTAAAGTAAAACTATGCTCTAAACTGGTTTTCTGATTTCCAATGTGAGTGCCTGAAGCTCTGTAGCGTTACTGTTCTGAGATGAGGAGTTTGGGGGTCTTAATCTGCTCCTTCATTATTGCCTTTCTTCACCTCTGGCAGATGGAAACGGGAGACTGCAAAGGAGGGTCCGGCCTCCGACAATATTACCTGTCCAAAATAGAAGAACTCCAGGTGAGCGACACGTGAAATGTATTTGTATCCCTTCTCTTGTATGAATTATTTGACGTTTTGACTCAAATATCCATATTAACGGTAATCCTTGCTGTCAATCCAGCTGACTGTCAACGACAAGAGCCAGAATCTGAGGCGTCTGCAGGCACAGAGAAATGAGCTCAACGCTAAAGGTATGTCAAAATAATGAAACTCCACACAGTTTGTCAAAAAGAGCGTTTATGTTCTGTAAATGGTATTGTGTCTACATGAAGATACTGTTTCACGTGATGCCCAAATTTGTAGGTTACGGCTTTTTTAGAGAAAGGGAAAGTAGTTAGTCTGATGCCATACTTTACATTGCCAGATACTTCAATGTAGTGATTTTCTGTTAGTCTGTCAGAGGGGCCATTTTAAGTATACAGTGGAAACTTCTTTATGATTGTCGTATCATAATTCTGTGTAGCCAACACCTTTGCTGCACTAGCCTAAGGATTTTGCCTGCTGTATTAGGGCTGCTTGTTTATTGGAAAAATCATAATCACGATTACTTTGGTCAATATTGAAATCACGATTATTCAAACGATTATTTTTGAGTTTGAAAACATTTTGTATTTATTCAGCATGTCTCTCCCAAAAAAAACGTAACTGAAAACTTTAAAATTTCGCCTTAAAAAAATACCAAAATGGTCAAAAAGAAAATGTTTCAATCTAAAATAATATACGGTTATGTATCCAGCTGTTCTGTCGAAAAAATCGATTATGTAAATATTGTGATCGTTTGACGCAAAAATCGAAATCGCGATCAAAACTCGATTAATCAGCCAGCCCTATGCTGTGTTACAGTGTGTTTTCTGCGCTAGGCTAAGGGTTTTGTGTGCTGTGTTACAGTGTGTTTTCTGCGCTTTGCTAAGGGTTTTGCGTGCTGTGTTACAGTGTGTTTGCTGCGCTAGGCTAAGGGTTTTGCGCGCTGTGTGACAGTATGTTTTCTGCGCTAGGCTAAGGGTTTTGCGTGCTGTGTTACAGTGTGTTTTCTGTGCTAGGCTAAGGGTTTTGCGTGCTGTGTTACAGTGTGTTTTCTGCGCTTGGCTAAGGGTTTTGCGTGCTGTGTTACAGTGTGTTTTCTGCGCTAGGCTAAGGGTTTTGCGTGCTGTGTTACAGTGTGTTTTCTGTGCTAGGCTAAGGGTTTTGCATGCTGTGTGACAGTGTGTTTTCTGCGCTAGGCTAAGGGTTTTGCGTGCTTTGTTACAGTGTGTTTTCTGCGCTTGGCTAAGGGTTTTGCGTGCTGTGTTACAGTGTGTTTTCTGCGCTAGGCTAAGGGTTTTGCGTGCTGTGTTACAGTGTGTTTTCTGCGCTACGCTAAGGGTTTTGCGTGCTGTGTAACAGTGTTTTCTGCGCTAGGCTAAGGGTTTTGCGTGCTGTGTTACAGTGTGTTTTCTGCGCTAGGCTAAGGGTTTTGCTTGCTGTGTTACAGTGTTTTCTGCGCTAGGCTAAAGATTTTGTGTGCTGTGTTAGTGTGTTTTCTGTGCTAGGCTAAGGGTTTTGCGCGCTGTGTTAGTTTGTTTTCTGCGCTAGGCTAAGGGTTTTGCGCTGTGTTTCAGTGTGTTTTCTGTGCTAGGCTAAGGGTTTTGCGCGCTGTGTTACAGTGTGTTTTCTGTGCTAGGCTAAGGGTTTTGCGTACTGTGTTACAGTGCGTTTTCTGCGCTAGGCTAAGGGTTTTGCGTGCTGTGTTACAGTGCGTTTGCTGCGCTAGGCTAAGGGTTTTGCGTGCTGTGTTACAGTGTGTTTTCTGCGCTAGGCTAAGGGTTTTGCGTGCTGTGTTACAGTGTGTTTTCTGTGCTAGGCTAAGGGTTTTGCGTGCTGTGTTACAGTGTGTTTTCTGCACTAGGCTAAGGGTTTTGCGCGCTGTGTTACAGTTTGTTTTCTGTGCTAGGCTAAGGGTTTTGCGCGCTGTGTTACAGTGCGTTTTCTGCGCTAGGCTAAGGGTTTTGCATGCTGTGTTACAGTGCGTTTGCTGTGCTAGGCTGAGGGTTTTGCGGGCTGTGTAAGTGTGTTTTCTGCGCTAGGCTGAGGGTTTTGCGTGCTGTGTTACAGTGTGTTTTCTGCGCTAGGCTAAGGGTTTTGCGTGCTGTGTTACAGTGTGTTTTCTGCGCTAGGCTAAGGGTTTTGCGTGCTGTGTTACAGTGTGTTTTCTGCGCTAGGCTAAGGGTTTTGCGTGCTGTGTTACAGTGTGTTTTCTGCGCTAGGCTAAGGGTTTTGCGTGCTGTGTTACAGTGCGTTTGCTGTGCTAGGCTAAGGGTTTTGCGTGCTGTGTTACAGTGTGTTTTCTGCGCTAGGCTAAGGGTTTTGCGCTGTGTTACAGTGTGTTTTCTGTGCTAGGCTAAGGGTTTTGCGCGCTGTGTTACAGTGTGTTTTCTGTGCTAGGCTAAGGGTTTTGCGTACTGTGTTACAGTGCGTTTTCTGCGCTAGGCTAAGGGTTTTGCGTGCTGTGTTACAGTGCGTTTGCTGCGCTAGGCTAAGGGTTTCGCGTGCTGTGTTACAGTGTGTTTTCTGCGCTAGGCTAAGGGTTTTGCGTGCTGTGTTACAGTGTGTTTTCTGCGCTAGGCTAAGGGTTTTGCGTGCTGTGTTACAGTGTGTTTTCTGCACTAGGCTAAGGGTTTTGCGCGCTGTGTTACAGTTTGTTTTCTGTGCTAGGCTAAGGGTTTTGCGCGCTGTGTTACAGTGCGTTTTCTGCGCTAGGCTAAGGGTTTTGCATGCTGTGTTACAGTGCGTTTGCTGTGCTAGGCTGAGGGTTTTGCGGGCTGTGTAAGTGTGTTTTCTGCGCTATGCTGAGGGTTTTGCGTGCTGTGTTACAGTGTGTTTTCTGCGCTAGGCTAAGGGTTTTGCGTGCTGTGTTACAGTGTGTTTTCTGCGCTAGGCTAAGGGTTTTGCGTGCTGTGTTACTGTGCGTTTGCTGTGCTAGGCTAAGGGTTTTGCTTGCTCTGTAAGTGTGTTTTCTGCGCTAGGCTAAGGGTTTTGCGTGCTGTGTTACAGTGTGTTTTCTGCGCTAGGCTAAGGGTTTTGCGTGCTGTGTTACAGTGTGTTTGCTGTGCTAGGCTAAGGGTTTTGCGTGCTGTGTTACAGTGTGTTTTCTGCGCTAGGCTAAGGGTTTTGCGCTGTGTTACAGTGTGTTTTCTGTGCTAGGCTAAGGGTTTTGCGCGCTGTGTTACAGTGTGTTTTCTGTGCTAGGCTAAGGGTTTTGCGTACTGTGTTACAGTGCGTTTTCTGCGCTAGGCTAAGGGTTTTGCGTGCTGTGTTACAGTGCGTTTGCTGCGCTAGGCTAAGGGTTTCGCGTGCTGTGTTACAGTGTGTTTTCTGCGCTAGGCTAAGGGTTTTGCGTGCTGTGTTACAGTGTGTTTTCTGTGCTAGGCTAAGGGTTTTGCGTGCTGTGTTACAGTGTGTTTTCTGTGCTAGGCTAAGGGTTTTGCGTGCTGTGTTACAGTGTGTTTTGTGCGCTAGGCTAAGGGTTTTGCGTGCTGTGTTACAGTGTGTTTTCTGCGCTAGGCTAAGGGTTTTGCGTGCTGTGTTACAGTGTGTTTTCTGCACTAGGCTAAGGGTTTTGCGTGCTGTGTAAGTGTGTTTTCTGTGCTAGGCTAAGGGTTTTGCGTGCTGTGTTACAGTTTTTTTTCTGTGCTAGGCTAAGGGTTTTGCGTGCTGTGTAAGTGTGTTTTCTGTGCTAGGCTAAGGGTTTTGCGCGCTGTGTTACAGTGTGTTTTCTGTGCTAGGCTAAGGGTTTTGCGTGCTGTGTTACAGTGTGTTTTCTGTGCTAGGCTAAGGGTTTTGCGCGCTGTGTTACAGTGTGTTTTCTGCGCTAGGCTAAGGGTTTTGTGTGCTGTGTTACAGTGTGTTTTCTGTGCTAGGCTAATGGTTTTGCGTGCTGTGTTACAGTGTGTTTTCTGTGCTAGGCTAAGGGTTTTGCGTGCTGTGTTACAGTGTGTTTTCTGTGCTAGGCTAAGGGTTTTGCGTGCTGTGTTACAGTGTGTTTTCTGTGCTAGGCTAAGGGTTTTGCGTGCTGTGTTACAGTGTGTTTTCTGTGCTAGGCTAAGGGTTTTGCGCGCTGTGTTACAGTGTGTTTGCTGTGCTAGGCTAAGGGTTTTGCGCGCTGTGTTACAGTGTGTTTTCTGCGCTAGGCTAAGGGTTTTGCGCGCTGTGTTACAGTGTGTTTTCTGTGCTAGGCTAAGGGTTTTGCGTGCTGTGTTACAGTGTGTTTTCTGTGCTAGGCTAAGGGTTTTGCGTGCTGTGTTACAGTGTGTTTGCTGTGCTAGGCTAAGGGTTTTGCGCCCTGTGTTACAGTATGTTTTCTGTGCTAGGCTAAGGGTTTTGCGCGCTGTGTTGCAGTGTGTTTTCTGTGCTAGGCTAAGGGTTTTGCGTGCTGTGTTACAGTGTGTTTTCTGTGCTAGGCTAAGGGTTTTGCGTGCTGTGTTACAGTGCGTTTGCTGTGCTAGGCTAAGGGTTTTGCGTGCTGTGTTACAGTGTGTTTTCTGTGCTAGGCTAATGGTTTTGCGCGCTGTGTTACAGTGTGTTTTCTGTGCTAGGCTAAGGGTTTTGCTTGCTGTGTTACAGTGTGTTTTCTGTGCTAGGCTAAGGGTTTTGCGCGCTGTGTTACAGTGTGTTTTCTGTGCTAGGCTAAGGGTTTTGCGTGCTGTGTTACAGTGTGTTTGCTGTGCTAGGCTAAGGGTTTTGCGCGCTGTGTTACAGTGCGTTTTCTGTGCTAGGCTAAGGGTTTTGCGTGCTGTGTTACAGTGTGTTTTCTGTGCTAGGCTAAGGGTTTTGCGTGCTGTGTTACAGTGTGTTTTCTGTGCTAGGCTAAGGGTTTTGCGTGCTGTGTTACAGTGTGTTTGCTGTGCTAGGCTAAGGGTTTTGCGTGCTGTGTTACAGTGCGTTTGCTGCGCGAGGAGCTGCAGCTGCTCCAGGAGCAGGGCTCATACGTGGGAGAGGTGGTCCGTGCCATGGACAAAAAGAAAGTGCTCGTCAAGGTAGGGATCAATCCCTCACATGTTTTTTTATCATCTAAAGCATGACTGTGTGAGCTGTGTTTGTAATAAAGCCGTTTAAAAGAACGGCGCTTGGTAACGGCGTTATTTTTTCAGTAACGAGGTAATCTAACTAATTACTATTTCCGTTGTTACAACGCCGTTACCGTTACTGTACGTTAAATGCAGTGCTTTACTATAAATTGATTGAATAAACTGCGTAATCCGAACGCACCCCTGGCTCCAATCACAAACTGCTGGGTTTGTGATTGAGGAGACCTGGTGGGTTAACAACGAGATAAGCGATTATGATTGGCTAAGGCAGAGTCCGATGAAAGTTAGCATTTTCTGTAGTATTCGGCAGATCTTCCAAAGCCTTTGTAACCTATCAAATATCAAACCATTATTCCAGTTTATGATATATCATAAGCTGGAAGTATGTCAGGGCCTTAAATGGGCACTTCAACCTGGTTTTTTTCAAACCAACTTTTTTTATTTTTTGCCCTGGTTAAGTGTTACTTTCATTATAGAGTAATTCAGTTACTGACTCAGTTACTTTTTGGAACAAGTAGTGAGTAACTAACTAATTACTATTTTAAAGTAATGTTCCCAGCACTGTGTGTGAGTAAATATGGAGGTTTTTAACCACAAACCATGTGGTTTGGTTCTAGGGAGAGGACTATCAGGCATTAACTTTCCTCTCTTCTCCCCCGGCAGGTGCACCCAGAGGGCAAGTTTGTTGTGGATGTGGACAAGAACATTGACATCAATGATGTAAGAGCTGTTCTTGTGTTGATCTTTCTGGAATGTAGCTGTGGTTTTTATTTACATTTAGTTAAACGATTTAATGTAACGTGACGTACAAGTTAGGCTGAAAAGAAGAACAAATGTGGAGTAGCTACAAAATATATTTTGTTTTCCGCTCCAGTTGATATCACGATTTTGGGGTCAATGTTTTTGGTCCGGTTCGGTACGTTTCTGGTGAGGCATATATATATATATATATATATATATATATATATATATATATATATATATATTAGTGCTGTCAGTTTAACGCGTTATTAACGGCGTTAACGCAAGTCATTTTTAACGGCGTAAAATTTTTTATCACGCGATTAACGCACAAACTTGTTGGGGAAAGCAAGGATACGGAGCGGGTGAAAAAGTCCTTAAATGTGTGTGTGTATTTGTGTGTCACTCTGTTCGAGCCTGCACGAGAGTTCAATGTTGTCATTAGCTGTTACGTCTTTCTGACCAATCGCAGTTCAAGGCCCACCTGGGCTGTACCACTTGGGAGGGGCCGCTCAGTTACTCCCCCCTAGACAAAATCGACTTGGTTGCGACGTTGACAGTTAGTAATTGTTGCGTCTGTTGAGTGAGTGAGAGGTTGCGGGCGCACAGGAACTTTTATAAACGCAATATTGTAATCCCGCAGTAATCAGCCCAACAGCCCCGAAACGTTAACGGCCCACCGGGAATTCTCCAGACTCTCACGATTACCGCTCCGCCACCGTGTGTGTGTGTGTGTGTGTGTGTGTGTGTGTGTGTGTAGGCGTTATTCAATAGCCTGGTAATGTGTATAGGCCTACGTACGGTAGGAATATTCATACTGGTTTAAATAATAAATGTTATAGTATTTCCCATCTTTGCTGAGCAAGAGTTTTGTTCGAAAGTTCAGTGATTGAAACAAATAAAAGCCTGGGCTATTGAAGTTTTACGGTACCACTGTCATGCACTTGCATTGCATTTGCAGCATTTGACAGTGTTTTTAAATTGAGTGAATATTTTTAAACGACAGATGGATGGTACATGACATGGCAATACTTAACTACTAAGGCCCCGTCCACACGGAGCCGAAACAAACGATCCGGTTTCGTTTTATGCGGTTCAGGAATATCTCCGTAAAGACGGAGTCATTGTGGAACCGCATCGAGCTGTAGAAACGCTGTAGTAAGTATTCAAGGCGCTGGTTCTCCACAGAGAACAGTGGAGCGCATACAGCCTGCGCCATACAGCCTGCGCGCTGTAACAAGCATTCGGTCACGAGGAGATTCAACTTTTCAAACTGAGCAGAAGTACTTTTTAATGTACATTTAGTAATTAAATTTATCAAGGGGCTTTTCAAATTCAACGCAACTCTGACGTCCCCCCGCTGGTGGGGGGCTAATGACGTCATCGTTTGCGTTTCAGGCGTCCACACGAATCCTAACAAAACCGTGTAGGTCTGGATAGATTTCAAACCACCTCCGAGGGTGGTTTCAGATCTGTACGGTTTCGGGCACCGGATTAGCCGGCTCCGTCTGGACGGTCGGCCGAAACGCACACAAGACTTATGCGGTTTCGCCAAACAATTGGCTCCGTGTGGACGGGGCCTCAGAATCGGCGAAAGAAAAGGTGAAACCAATTCTTTCAGGGTGCAACCAAATAAAAAAAGTTAGTCTTGAGCCCTGCTTGGACAGCGACCACACATCCTCAGACACAGCGACCCAAACGGTTCGGATGATGTACTGATGGACCGGTACATCATCCCAACGGTTCGGATGATGTACCGGTCAATCCCTAGTTTGTGTTATTCCTCGGTTTCCTTTAAAGGCATCAGTAGTTCCTAATGCACCCCCCTCTGAGCAGGTGACCCCTAACTGCCGCGTGGCCCTGCGTAACGACAGCTACACCCTGCACAAGATCCTGCCCAACAAGGTAGACCCCCTGGTGTCCCTGATGATGGTGGAGAAGGTGCCCGACTCCACCTACGAGATGATCGGGGGCCTGGACAAGCAGATCAAGGAGATCAAGGAAGTGATCGAGCTGCCGGTCAAGCATCCTGAGCTCTTCGAGGCGCTCGGCATCGCACAGCCCAAGGTCGGCCAAACGAATCAGGAAACGCCTCAGGGGCTGGGGGGAACTGACAGCTTAATAACTCTGTTTAATAGTATTACTGAGCTGGGTCGGACTGACAGCTTCATAACTGTTACATTTTGTAGTATTATGAGGGCTTCATTAACGTTATTTAGCTTAACGACAGCTAAATAACTTCTGGGTGCGACCCATCCCATATAGTCATGCATCACTTGGCCATAGCGCCGCTACGGGCTAACGCTATGGCCCTGCAGTGCGCTGTGGACCGCAGCATAACGTTGTGTGTGTCCCTTCCCCGACCCCCAGGGAGTGCTTCTGTATGGCCCTCCTGGCACCGGGAAGACCCTGCTGGCCAGAGCCGTGGCCCACCACACGGACTGCACCTTCATCAGGGTGTCGGGCTCGGAGCTGGTCCAGAAGTTCATCGGAGAGGGTGAGTGGTGGTGTGATGTCAAGCACCTGGTTTACTACAAATAGATGGAGTTATTAATGTGTATCTCTAGTCACAATTTAAACCTAAAAGACATTCAGACTCCTGCCCACCAGTCGCCATATTCTCTAACAAGATATTCAGATTATTCAGACAGAATCCTCTTTTTAGAGGATGCTAACCCCTGTGTTTCTCCTCCCAGGCGCCCGCATGGTGCGAGAGCTCTTCGTCATGGCCCGCGAGCACGCCCCCTCCATCATCTTCATGGACGAGATCGACTCCATCGGCTCGTCGCGTCTGGAGGGCGGCTCGGGCGGCGACAGCGAGGTGCAGAGGACAATGCTGGAGCTGCTCAACCAGCTGGACGGCTTCGAGGCCACCAAGAACATCAAGGTGCACGACACACCTGCACGCACTCACTTACCTGTGTTCCTGTGTTTAACCCTAACCCTAACCCTAACCCTAACCCTCCAGACTAACAGTGATGTAGCGTGGTTGGACTAAAGCCTGCCCTCCAGACTAACAGTGATGTAGCGTGGTTGGACTAAAGCCTGCCCTCCAGACTAACAGTGATGTAGCGTGGTTGGACTAAAGCCTGCCCTCCAGACTAACAGTGATGTAGCGTGGTTGGACTAAAGCCTGCCCTCCAGACTAACAGTGATGTAGCGTGGTTGGACTAAAGCCTGCCCTCCAGACTAACAGTGATGTAGCGTGGTTGGACTAAAGCCTGCCCTCCAGACTAACAGTGATGTAGCGTGGTTGGACTAAAGCCTGCCCTCCAGACTCACAGTGATGTAGCGTGGTTGGACTAAAGCCTGCCCTCCAGACTAACAGTGATGTAGCGTGGTTGGACTAAAGCCTGCCCTCCAGACTAACAGTGATGTAGCGTGGTTGGACTAAAGCCTGCCCTCCAGACTAACAGTGATGCAGCGTGGTTGGACTAAAGCCTGCCCTCCAGACTAACAGTGATGCAGCGTGGTTGGACTAAAGCCTGCCCTCCAGACTAACAGTGATGCAGCGTGGTTGGACTAAAGCCTGCCCTCCAGACTAACAGTGATGTAGCGTGGTTGGACTAAAGCCTGCCCTCCAGACTAACAGTGATGTAGCGTGGTTGGACTAAAGCCTGCCCTCCAGACTAACAGTGATGTAGCGTGGTTGGACTAAAGCCTGCTCCAGTGTCATCACCATGGCGGTGGGAGTCCGTCTGTGACCACCTTCTTTCTCCTCCAGGTCATCATGGCCACCAACCGGATCGACATCCTGGACTCTGCTCTGCTGCGGCCTGGCCGCATCGACCGGAAGATCGAGTTCCCCCCTCCCAACGAGGCCGTGAGTTCCGCCCACAAACACACAGCGGGATATTTGGCACAGAGAAAGTTTAGTATGATATATTGTGCTCAAAAACACCTGCCCAAAACTATTGTTAACTCATAAAAGATAATGCTAGCCCTTATGAACTCAACGTTATTGATATTGAACATCCCGTACCCTAAGTCACCATAGATAACGTTGGTAACGCAGAACACGATGCGATTAATATGAAATGCGGTTATAGTTGAGATAGCCTACGGTGTTCGACTGGGTACCCCCAGCCCGTTCTGCCATTTGGATTCGCTCTGCAGCAGGGGCTGGAGAGCGAATCATCTTTCTGTTTCCGATCCGCTTTTACTGGAGCCAATCACCAAGCTGGTTTTTCCCCCTGGCGCGCTATTGGCTGGTTTAACACAATGATGACAGGGAAGCGATTGTTGCGATCGAAGCGATCGTTGCTCTGATTGGTTGAACGACTATTATTATTTTATTTTATTATTACATTTATATTGTTACATTATACTATTCATTTTCTTTTACCAAAAATGGTTAATAAAGAACCCCCCCCCCCCGTCAGGATTCCTCGTCCCCCCCGCTGGCATCACACATTGCTTTCTGTCTGTGGGGACACTGCAGTGGGTTCCCTACCGCTAACATCATTGGGTGCTGAGTGAGTCTGATTTCTCCCCCCAGGCTCGTCTTGACATCCTGAAGATCCACTCCAGGAAGATGAACCTGACCCGGGGCATCAACCTCAGGAAGATCGCCGAGCTCATGCCCGGAGCGTCCGGAGCCGAGGTTAAGGTGAGCCCACGATGTACATGAACCCAGACCGGGACCAGACCCAGACCGGCATCAGACCCAGACCGGGACCAGACCCAGACCGGCATCAGACCCAGACCGGCATCAGACCCAGACCGGGACCAGACCCAGACCGGCATCAGACCCAGACTGGGATCAGACCACGATTAGGGACCAGACCCAGACCGGGATCAGTCCCAGACCGGGATCAGACCCAGACTGGGATCAGACCCAGACCGGGATCAGACCCAGACCGGGATAATTTTCTGCAGTATCAATGCAAGAATACCAGCTGTGTGTCTCGCTCTCCTCTCTCGGACAGCGAGACACACAGCGCTAAGCGCCAACATGGCACCGCCTCCAGTCATTCTCTCACGGTCTCGGGACCCGCCTCCAGTCACTCTCTCGCGGTCTCGGGACCCGCCTCCAGTCATTCTCTCACGGTCTCGGGACCCGCCTCCAGTCACTCTCTCGCGGTCTCGGGACCCGCCTCCAGTCATTCTCTCACGGTCTCGGGACCCGCCTCCAGTCACTCTCTCACGGTCTCTGGACCCGCCTCCAGTCACTCTCTCGCGGTCTCTGGACCCGCCTCCAGTCACTCTCTCGCGGTCTCGGGACCCGCCTCCAGTCACTCTCTCGCGGTCTCTGGACCCGCCTCCAGTCACTCTCTCGCGGTCTCGGGACCCGCCCCCAGTCACTCTCTCACGGTCTCGGGACCCGCCTCCAGTCACTCTCTCACAGTCTCGGGACCCGCCTCCAGTCACTCTCTCACGGTCTCGGGACCCGCCTCCAGTCACTCTCTCGCGGTCTCGGGACCCGCCTCCTGTCACTCTCTCGCGGTCTCTGGACCCGCCTCCAGTCACTCTCTCGCGGTCTCGGGACCCGCCTCCTGTCATCAATCGCGGTCTCGGGACCTGCCTCCTGTCATCAATCGCGGTCTCTGGACCCGCCTCCTGTCATCAATCGCGGTCTCGGGACCCGCCTCCTGTCACTCTCTCGCGGTCTCTGGACCCGCCTCCAGTCACTCTCTCACGGTCTCTGGACCCGCCTCCAGTCACTCTCTCGCGGTCTCGGGACCCGCCTCCTGTCATCAATCGCGGTCTCGGGACCCGCCTCCTGTCATCAATCGCGGTCTCGGGACCCGCCTCCTGTCATCAATCGCGGTCTCTGGACCCGCCTCCAGTCACTCTCTCGCGGTCTCGGGACCCGCCTCCAGTCACTCTCTCACGGTCTCTGGACCCGCCTCCAGTCACTCTCTCACGGTCTCGGGACCCGCCTCCAGTCACTCTCTAGCGGTCTCTGGACCCGCCTCCAGTCACTCTCTCGCGGTCTCGGGACCCGCCTCCTGTCATCAATCGCGGTCTCGGGACCCGCCTCCTGTCATCAATCGCGGTCTCTGGACCCGCCTCCAGTCACTCTCTCACGGTCTCGGGACCCGCCTCCAGTCACTCTCTCGCGGTCTCGGGACCCGCCTCCAGTCACTCTCTCACGGTCTCTGGACCCGCCTCCAGTCACTCTCTCGCGGTCTCGGGACCCGCCTCCAGTCACTCTCTCGCGGTCTCGGGACCCGCCTCCAGTCACTCTCTCACGGTCTCGGGACCCGCCTCCAGTCACTCTCTCGCGGTCTCGGGACCCGCCTCCAGTCACTCTCTCGCGGTCTCGGGACCCGCCTCCTGTCACTCTCTCGCGGTCTCTGGACCCGCCTCCAGTCACTCTCTAGCGGTCTCGGGACCCGCCTCCTGTCATCAATCGCGGTCTCGGGACCCGCCTCCTGTCATCAATCGCGGTCTCGGGACCCGCCTCCTGTCATCAATCGCGGTCTCTGGACCCGCCTCCAGTCACTCTCTCGCGGTCTCGGGACCCGCCTCCTGTCACTCTCTCGCGGTCTCTGGACCCGCCTCCTGTCGTTCAATCGCGGTCTTGGGCAAAAAACGACAAAAATACTTTTGCCACTAAACATGGTGTTTACAATCAATGACTAGAGAAGGTTTTTGAGGAAATTGGTAAATTGCCTTCAATCATAGCGCTGAAGCACACATGTCCTTCAGCGCTATCTGGTGGCCATATGGTGTATTTGCGAGTGGTGTTTTTCGAGTGGTGTCAAAATTGTACAAGATATCTACCTGTTTGTGTCTCATAGTACTACAGGGCTACAAACTGATAATGACCAACTGATCATTATTTCAGGTGGAAATGTAATTCTCCACTTATGCGGTATTCTAGCTTAATGCCCTCTTACCAAGTAGTTTCACATTGAATATTTCCTTGCACATCATCCTTCTATTGTTTTCCCTGTGGTATTGAAAATGGTATTGAATATTGATACTTTTCAAGGTATTGTATCGAAGTTAGGAAATCCAGTATTGTGAAAACCCTACTTGTCACTCACCTGACTGCCCCTACGTAGCTTTGCGTCTACGACCGCTCTGCGGTCCACGCGCTGGGGACGACTCAGGCCTGCTATGTCACGTGAGTGCCAAAGCGTAATATCCTGACTGTGGAGCATGCGCCAAACAGTGGGGAAAATTGGAAGAAGTCAAGAGAGATTATGGGGAAGTATCAATAATAAAAAACTAATGAATCGATTTGATTGTTAAGTAAGGGTAAGGGTTATGCCGTTTGGGCCTTGGACTTGAATGGTCAAACACTTGTTAAAGGGGACATATTATGAAAACACCACTTTTCCTGGGATTTGGGTGTTGTTTTGGGTGTCTGGTGCTCCCACACGCATACAAACTTTGAAAAAAGTCTGTACATGATTTTTTGAGTGAGATATGCATTTCTGAAAGTACCCCGCCTACAGTTACCAAACGAGCGAGTCAGTTTCGGCGCCCCCTCCTACGTAGGGAGGGGCACATTTGAACATTACCTTCCACTTCCCCCTAACCCTAACCAGTGCATTCTGAAGGGACTGAAACAGGGGAATAGCGGTAGGCGAGATTATTTTTCCTAAAAGCTATTTCCAGCAAACAGCTTCAAAAACATGTTTTCTGGAACACAAATACTATGTTTACTTGTTGGTAAAACACCATAATATGTCTCCTTTAATAGTAATTATTCAAGGTTTAATCTTGTTTAATATGATTTCTTCTGCCAGAATAGGTGCGACGTAGGTATTCAATTTCATTTGAAGTACTAAAGTCTTGCATTTAGGTTTGACTACCCTGCTCTTTGTGGAGGCGTGATCGTTCAAATGAACCACTGATCAGTGATGCATAAGAGTCATTAAAGGTATAAATGGAAGACGTATGGATCTTCCACCCTTCATGTATTCTTCATCCTGTTGTACTGCGCTTGCAACTAGACAGCTGGTTGACCTCTAGCTGGTTAGGTAGCAGCAGAAACACGAGTTAAACCGGCGTCCAGCAGGGTGTAGGCAACATGTGTGTGACCATAACGTGTGTGTGTGTGTTGTAGGGAGTGTGCACAGAGTCCGGCATGTACGCCCTGAGAGAACGAAGAGTCCATGTCAACCAGGAGGACTTCGAGATGGCCGTGGCCAAGGTCACACACACACACACACACACACACACACACACACACACACACACACACACACACACACACACACACACACACACACACACACACACACACACACACACACACACACACACACACACCTACATTTTGTTCCACCATTTGTGTCTTCATAAAAGGCCACATTGCCCATCAGAAGTGTATATTTAACAAGATAAATTCTACTCGTACGTTTGATTGACCTTTAGTTGACAATAATGTGTAACTGACCTTTTTTAAATTGTCATGTGATCCCGGCAACATTTGACGTTAATTGCTTATACTTGACCCGATCCCCTTATGCAAAACATCAGCTGTACGTTGTGACCCTTTGATCTGAAGCCGTTTTTCAAACCCTCGCTCCCCAGGTGATGCAGAAGGACAGTGAGAAGAACATGTCCATCAAGAAGCTGTGGAAGTAAACACCTGTAGTGTTGAGGCCTCGTGCAGAAACACCTCCGCCAACAAACTAGTGTATATTCTCCTTACTTTTTGTTTATGCTTTGTACTCGTAGCCTTTGATCCATCGCAAATTAAAGTTTGTCCCCAAGAAAAGGATGTGGTCTGTCTTACTTATTAAAAGAACGTAGTCCAGAGACTTGTTCGACTTTTGTTTATTGATGGAAAACGTCCATGATTGGATGTCAGATTAATCATTTGCAGAGGTCCATTGTTACCATTGTACATTGATTGATTATGCATATTGTTTATGGCACAGTATAAGTTTCCTGATAAATAGTGGTACTTTTGAATATTTAATTGAAGTCCTCACTAATACATGCCAGGTACACAACATCCAGGATATGATTCATAGAGCAGGGTTACATTAAAACAAACCGCCGCTAAATCAATCCTCATTCACACAGATGATTCGTAACAGAAGTTTCTAATGGCTTCAAATCTGTCGGGATGTCATTCTCAAGTTAGTATGACCTCACCAGCTTCAACAAATAAGAAAGGGCCAGTTAACTTGTTTTTTTGGTTTGGGACTGGGTTGAGGTGTAAAAACGGACACATTAGTTGTAAAGATACGATGGTAGTGATGTAGATCCAGCAGTAACTTAACTTTAAGCCCCCCCACTGCCCTACGTCAGTGGGGTCCTACTGCAGTCCGGTCCCTCCTCCCGGGTCTAGGTCCTGACCCAGGAGACCCCCCTCCCGGGTCTAGGGCCTGACCCAGGAGACGGCCCCCCCTCCCGGGTCTAGGGCCTGACCCAGGAGACGGCCCCCCCTCCCGGGTCTAGGGCCTGACCCAGGAGACGGCCCCCCCTCCCGGGTCTAGGTCCTGACCCAGGAGACCCCCCTCCCGGGTCTAGGTCCTGACCCAGGAGACCCCCCTCCCGGGTCTAGGTCCTGACCCAGGAGACGGCCCTCCCGGGTCTAGGTCCTGACCCAGGAGCAGCCCTCCCGGGTCTAGGTCCTGACCCAGGAGACCCCCCTCCCGGGTCTAGGTCCTGACCCAGGAGACCCCCCTCCCGGGTCTAGGGCCTGACCCAGGAGACGGGCACCCCTCCCGGGTCTAGGTCCTGACCCAGGAGACGGCCCTCCCGGGTCTAGGTCCTGACCCAGGAGACGGCCCTCCCGGGTCTAGGTCCTGACCCAGGAGACCCCCCTCCCGGGTCTAGGTCCTGACCCAGGAGACGGCCCTCCCGGGTCTAGGTCCTGACCCAGGAGACCCCCCTCCCGGGTCTAGGGCCTGACCCAGGAGACGGGCACCCAGTGGGGCTCGGTCTCTACCCGCTCCAGGAGGCCCTGCAGCTCCAGTAAGGCCCCGGCCGGCTCCTCCTTCAGCAGGACGTAGTCCGCCCAGTGGCCGTAGAGATCGTCCACCTGCTCAGCCGACTGCCTCATCTCCTCCAGGTCCTCCTCCTGGGGGACGGGGGGGACAGGGCAGAGGGTGAGACAGGGCAGAGGGTGAGACATGGGGGACAGGGCAGAGGGTGGGACAGGGCAGAGGGTGAGACATGGGGGACAGGGCAGAGGGTGGGACATGGGGGACAGGGCAGAGGGCGAGACAGGTCAGAGGGTGAGACATGGGGGACAGGGCAGAGGGTGAGACAGGGCAGAGGGTGAGACATGGGGGACAGGGCAGAGGGCGAGACAGGTCAGAGGGTGAGACATGGGGGACAGGGCAGAGGGTGAGACAGGGCAGAGGGTGAGACATGGGGGACAGGGCAGAGGGTGAGACAGGGCAGAGGGTGAGACATGGGGGACAGGGCAGAGGGCGAGACAGGTCAGAGGGTGAGACATGGGGGACAGGGCAGAGGGTGAGACAGGGCAGAGGGTGAGACATGGGGGACAGGGCAGAGGGCGAGACAGGTCAGAGGGTGAGACATGGGGGACAGGGCAGAGGGTGAGACAGGGCAGAGGGTGAGACATGGGGGACAGGGCAGAGGGTGAGACATGGGGGACGGGTCAGAGGGTGAGACATGGGGGACGGGTCAGAGGGTGAGACATGGGGGACACTGACCACGGGGCCGGATCGACATGAATAGGATTATTAAGTTATAAAGTAAAATAATGCAACAATCTGGACAGCAGCATGTGTCCCAAACGTTATTCCGAACATTGTAATGGCCTGGAGAGCGGAGGTCAAACTAACATTGTACGTCATGGCGTCAGACGACAGGTAAATGCCTTCAGGCACTACAGTACTTTTAGAGCGTACGGTCGTAGTGCGTGGTCGTGGCCGTTTGGATTGAACTCGTAACCACGGCAGTGTAATGCTTTAAGAGCTCCCCAGGCCGAGGCAGTGCCCCTCTGGATCCTCGACCCACCGTGACGGTGCTGCTGAGCGAGCAGGTGGAGCCCAGACGCCTGCAGTGGCTGCTGGGAACCCGCGGCCTCACGAACACAACGTAGGGCCGGAACTCGGCCGTGCGAAGGCTCTTCAGCGCCTGGGAGAGGGAATAAAACACATCATTAAGAACGCGTAGCGCTAGGTCAAATAGCTAACTTATGCTTATGACACACGCAGTTAGCATTGACTTATGTATACATACACTAAAGATGTGTTTTACTGTCTGTTTTTGAGTAATTGTCATGTGATCATATGATAGCTAATTCTTCACTGTACCCTGAATGAAGGCCATTAACTTATAATTTAACAAAATGTCATACTTTAGTTGAAACACACCTTCAGCTCTATCATCAACCATCTCGAACGAAAACCAAGCTGTACCGGATCCCTTATCCATTTAAAAACCTGTGATTTACATATCAGCAACGTGCTGGGACCGCAGATCAAACCCCTCGCCCCTGGAGGGCCCTGTCCCGTGCGCGCTCACCTCGGCATGCACGTCCACCAGGCACACTTTGCTGCGGTCCAGCACGCTGCGGATGGATTCCAGGCTGGTGCCGTACAGGTTGTCCTTGTACTCGCCGAACTCGATGAACCTTGGGAAGAACGTCGTGATCACATGCTTCACATTACGCCACCTGGTTTTTCGTTTTGAACATCATATATATATATATATATATATATATATATATTGTGGCGCAGGGGCGGAGCCAGTCTTTGTGTACATCCGGGGCTTAGCCCTGAGGGGAATTTTTTTAATTTCTAAGATGCGATTTCCTGCATTCTAGTCCATTTTAGGGTGACCTGCTGGACATTGGCAAATCCTAAGTCCCTTCTAATTCATAGCCTACATTTTCAGTTGCAGGGCCGGTGTGGGTACCGGATCGACTCGGCTGCCAGATCGACTTGGGGTCCTACGTGCGCAATAATGACGCACTTCCTGTAAAGGCTGTCTTTTAAATGCGCATGCACGTTTCATTCATTCCCATGTTATTCTCAAGTATTAACGATCTCCTTTCGTTTTCTAATCTATGAATAATAATCGAATGTACAAAGATTGATCAGATAATATTTGTGGCTTTAGATTGATGGCTAACGTGAGCTAATAAACGTTAGCAGGGGGGGGGCTTTCATCAATATAGGATTAGTTTTGTAGGTGATAATTACTTAAACATGTGAAAACAAAAATATATGTGTAACCGAGCGTTTTATTGTTGCCTATACTTTGGTTATATATAAAAGAGGAATCGGTTAACTCCATTCACTGAACGGGACGCGACCCACACGCAGACACATCCGTTCTTCTCCTTCAGAATAAGAGCCCCTAACAGGAACTGGGTTACATATGCATTCATCAGTGCTTTTAGACGTGTTTCCAATGGTTTTGTTTGTGCGAAAGAACGGGCTGCGTTCAATGAAATCAAAACCAAAACGGATTGAGCCTTCTTTTTACGCCCATGATTGAGCCCCGTTGATAAACAACCCTCCCGGGTTTTGTCCGTTGGCTTGTGTCGATACGTCATCTGTTAGCGCAGGAACCCGAGTCGATCTGGCAGTCGAGTCGATCTGGTACCCACACCTTCTCAAGACAATACTATTTAATGAAAAAAAAACAATAACCACTTAACTATTGACTTCTAGAGATTTGTATGTATACTGCAATGGCAAAATTGAGACTTATAAATTTGAGACTAACTTTCAGTAGAGAGTTCAAAGTAGGATTGCAGAGATGGATTGTTTGTTTGTTTGCTCTTTTGTATTTTAAAAGTGGTATGCCCAGGGGCGTAGCACCAAATTCTGGGCCTTATAAGTCCAGAAAAAAAAAATAGTTTTACTAGCAGGCAGCTAGGATGATATAGCCATTTTGTAATGTCATGACGTCTGGGGCTAACTAGCCTGTATACCATGGTTTCTCAACGGGGGCGGCGTTCGCACAACCTAGGGGGGCACTGGGAACGTGATTTTTTTTTCTTTTTTTTTTTGGGGGGGGGGGAATTTTAACCTGAAATAAATAGCCTATTTTCATTCATTGGTTTCTAACCCCTCCACCGTCTCAGCTACTTTTTACTGTCTATGCGCAGCGGAACAGTGGTCATACAGCGCGGTTCGGTCCTGCTCGCGCCCGGACTCCCATTACATCAGCTGTCATCATGATCTCTATCGCTGATGAACATAACCCAAGTTCACGGGTTAACAGTTCAATAACCAACACAACACAATCAAAAATGGGCGATTGCAAAAAAAAAGAAAAAATAATTTTGTTTCATAGCCCGTTTTCCTCCTTCCTCAAGCTGTTGTTCGGTTCCAGCTGCTCAGAGCGTAGTCTCCTCGAAAAGACCGTTGCGTTTCAAATACAAAATAGAATAGAATAAATATAGGCCTAATTAGGCCTCTGCGCGCGATCTGTTTTCGCGGTTCCCGGGCCATTCATTCATTCGTCCTTCACCTTAATCACCAAGGCCTCATCATTTGAAAGTGTAGCCTATTGTCTGCCCTTGCTTTGGGTTGTCTCTGTTTGTTTTAGCAACAATAAAGAAGGTAGTTAAGAATGGGTTTTCATCTTGTGTGTTTAAATGTTTGTGCTCACCTTTCTTAGAAAATAAGTTGAACCTGACTTCCTTCATTTTGTCTTCTCTCCCTGTCTTTCTTCACCTTATCTTCTGAGAGCGAGACTTCAATTTATTTAACCGTGGCTGTGACATATTGCCGCTTCTCCATCCAGGTAAAAAAGTTCACCATAAGCAAGGTGCGATTCGGGGTGAAATCAGCTGTGTGGACTGAACCATTTTGCGCTTTTTGAAAGGGGTGTTCACAGAGTAGTCACAGCAGTCTTTGCTTTTAACAACAATATACCAATTTATTAAACTAATACTCTAAGATTGTATTTAGATCGATCTTCATCATGACATTTAGTTATGTTGTTAAACTATTTGAACAACAATCAAAAAATACGGAATAAAAATAATAATAATTGAAACTTCCCATGGACCCCCTCTGCCTTGGCCCCCCCACGGTGGGCATACCCAGTCCGTCGGCCCTGGGTATGCCCACCTACTTAGCCAACAATAGGCCCATGATTTTGTAGCAAAGTTGTATCCATGCTGTTGCATGTCCTTTCCACTAGCTCCGCGCCTGTGGCGTAATGTATCCTGCCCTGCCTATGAAATTGTATTTCTTTATCTCAAAACATAATTGCAGGAATGCGTTGCCTTTGGCTTTGAATCAACGCTGACTATCCGCGCTCTAAACCACGTCATGTTTGTAATCCTTGGGGTCATGGGTAAAAAATAAAATAAAAACTGCTATTGACTTGTCATTAGACATGTAGACGTGTCCGTGGATATGAACATCTGAATAGACAATATGACATAAATATAATGAACGGTGTAAACGGGGCCTCAGAATCAGGGCTAGCGCTGGCCGTTTGGTGCCCTGCCTAGGGTGGAGGGGGGGGCTCGTCGTGTTGTCCTGCGTACGACAGGGAGGGTTTCAGGGCGCCCTAACAGTGAATTCCCCGCCCCCTCCCTTGTCCGTTCAATTTGGGAACATGTTTTGTTTCATTTTGCTTGCTTCGTATATTTTAATTATAAAGGGCGCCACCAGAGGGCGCCCCAGACACATTTGCTGCCCTAGGCGATCGCCTAGGGCGCCTATGCCGATCGCCGGCCCTGCTCAGAATGCACCGTGTTGGACATTAGAAACCCTCACTTGTTGTTCTGCACGTCGAGCTCGAAGGCGGTCTTGGTGATGAAGTGGTACTCTACGCCCTCCCGCTCCTGGCTCTTCCTCGCCCGCGTCGTGTCTGCCGATGCCGTCCAGACACCAGGGAACAAAAGGAAATGCACATTTCTGGTTGCTTTTGCCCCGCCCCCCAGCCCCGTGGCCCCGTGGCCCCGCCGCGCCGTGGGCCACAGCGTGGTGGGGCCCGCCGCGCCGTGGGCCACAGCGTGGTGGGGCCCGCCGCGCCGTGGGCCACAGCGTGGTGGGGCCCGCCGCGCCGTGGGCCCCAGGCCTCTGCTGCAGGGAGGCCTGGGGCCACATCCTGCGTGTCATCAGGCATCAATGGAGGAGTCAAATCCCTTCGAGCTAGGATTAACGGGCAGCCCAAAGGTTTCACCATTACAGCGGTACTCTGATACACAGGGCTGTGTCAATGTATCAACTGCGTCTCCGCCCCCTTACTGTTGAGGGGTTTGAAACGCTAAGAGTGAAATCATCCACCAATGGCTCAATCAACAGTTATTATTCTGGGACTTCAGAATGTTCTGAGGAAAATCTGGGAAATCAAACTGCCATCCAAGTTATGTCTTCAGTAAATGGACTATAGTGCTTTTTCTGTAACCAGTGGCCAACCAAAGAGCTTTACAATATTGCCTCACAATCACCCATTCATACACACATTCACACACCGACGGCGGAGTCAGCCATGCAAAGGCGACAGCTGGCTCGTCGGGAGCAGTTAGGGTTAGGTGCCTTGCTCAGGGACACCTCGACACTCTGAGCTAGGAGGAGCCGGGGATTGAATTAGCAACCTTGCGGTTACAAGCCAACCCGCTCTACCTCCTGAGCTACACTCCATATTTAAATACATGTAGTGTTATAAATAAACATGTAGGTATTCTGAATACCATTTGGAAAGTTCACTGTTAGAAAGCACAGTACAAACTGTAGGCATGAAATCGGTCGGACAGTAGTACTCACGAGGCACAGCCAGACCGTAATGTCTGGGGTTCTCCGCTATAACCTTCTGCTTGAGCTCATTGATCCGGGCCCCGAGGGATCCTGAGGGCCACAACACACAGGAAGACACGCTGTGAGTCAGCACACAACGTTTAAAAATACTACTGACACATGACTTTAATTTGAAGCAAATATCTGAAAGACTAAATGAGGTCACAACGGAGCTGTGACATTACGAGGTAAACTGAGGATATTGGGGTTCGACCCCCAGAGGGACCCCAGACCTCCTACCGATTAGCACGATGAGCCGCGCTCGTTCCCCGCGCCGCGGCTGGTACCGCGTTACTTCCTCGTAGATCAGGAAGTCTGTGTGGGCATCGGGCGTGCGGGGGTCCACCGGGGAGCCCCCCTGGCGATCCCTCTTCAGACGGAAGCTCCTCCGCAGGCCGGCTGCCGTTAGAGGACCGGAGGACAGTTCAGAACGGTTTGAAGCAAGCAGATGTACGGCGAAACAAATCAAATAGAAACACCAGAAGCTGTCAAACAACAACAATAGCAGCAGAAAAAAACACAAACAGACCAATTTCATCTCCGACATTTGTCACCAATAATGCAAAGAAAAGACAAACTGAAAGCAACCAAAAAGGCACACTAACAAACGGCAGCGGTAGAAAGGTCACTGAACAGTACCTGAGTAAAAACCCCATGAGAAGGCACCTCCGCAGGAGACGGAGGCCGTATTGGTGGGAGAAACTACAGCTAATGTTAGCGGGCCGCTCAGCGCTACAGAGCTCCACCACAACAAAGAGCTAGGCTGAAAGACATGCATTACTGCCTCTACCCTCTCAACAAAATGACTGGAGCATGTAGCATGTAGCATGATTACACGCCTGTAGCATGTAGCATGATGACATGCCTGTAGCATGTAGCGCGATGACATGCCTGTAGAATGTAGCACAATGACACGCCTGTAGCATGTAGCACGATGACACGCCTGTAGCATGTAGCGCGATGACATGCCTGTAGCATGTAGCGCGATGACATGCCTGTAGCATGTAGCGCGATGACACGCCTGTAGCATGTAGCGCGATGACATGCCTGTAGCATGTAGCGCGATGACATGCCTGTAGCATGTAGCGCGATGACATGCCTGTAGCACGATGACACGCCTGTACCAGGGACCGCCTTCCATTCCGATATACCCCCACTCCGACATTGACGTCTAATTGTGAGGGTGGCGGCACTTTCATTGTTTTCAAACGTCCCACCACTCCGAAAATTTCTGTTTCCATTGTCAGAGTGGCGGTACTTAACCTTATTGCAAATGTCCCGCCATTCCGACATGGTCATTAATATAAATTTCATTACTATTTTCATTGTACTTTAATTAATTAATTCAAGCACATTAGTGTCCTACACTGACATTCTTCATTGGGGATAGTCAGCAACCCTCATTCCCTGTGGATCCCAAGACATAAGGCCCTTCTTCTTCTGCTAGGCAGGCTGCTGTCAGTAGCCTGCCTCGCAAGTCTTTTTCGGGGGTAAAAACGCTAGTCATAGGCGACTCTGTTACACCTAAAGTTAGACTACACTCGCCAGCGAAAGTTTTTTGCCTACCCGGGGCCAGGGCTCCCGACATTGAAGCTAATCTTAGGGTGCTGGCATGGGGTCAGACCACATACGGAGTTAAATTAGATGCACCAAACACCAACACTAGTTTTGACAACATTGTAGTTCATGTCGGCACCAACGATGCTAGGAAGAGACAAACCGAGGTCACAAAAAGCAACATAGCTAGGCTTTGTGACTTTGCCAGAAAGATGTGTCGGCATCGATTAATTCTCTCTGGCCCTCTACCCGAAAAGGGCAATGATGAGCACTATAGTCGATTATTGTCTCTAAATCGCTGGCTAGCACGATATAGTTCAGAGCAGGGTTTTGGTTTCATAGATAACTGGCCCACCTTGTGGGGCCGCCCTGGTGTGCTCTTGAGAGACGGCCTACACCCTACTGGGTTAGGCGCCTCAATTATGTCAAAAAACATAGATAGATGTCTTAGCCAGGCGTGACTCATCCACTCTCAGCACGCTGGGTTGCAGGAGTTTAGCAAACCTGCTAGCAACATGATAGTTTACGGTGCAGAGTCTGGAACAGCAGATGGGTTAGCTGAACCAGTTCATCAGAAAGATGTATCTATTGCACCAATCTTTTCAGAGATGAGTGTTAACCAGACTCCCTCTGAAAATAACGCTGTTCCTATATGTACGGTGGTGCGGCCTCGCACTGTCTCGAGGTGTAAAACCCGCAGGCGAGGGCCGCGACCAGTATGTCGAAATCGCACCATCCCCTTGATCGCTTCAGAGCTGAGTGTTAATCGGACTCCCTCTGAAAATAATAAAATGGAAGCACTCAGAATAGGGTTCATGAATATAAGGTCGCTTTCATCTAAGGTGCTCTTGGTCCATGATTTAATTGTTCATAATAAGATAGACATACTGGGCCTTTGTGAAACCTGGTTAAAACCAGATGAGTTTCTAGCCCTAAACGAAGCTACTCCCCCCAATTACATTAGCGCTCAAGTATCTAGAGAAATTAAAAAAGGTGGTGGAGTAGCCCTGATATCTAATTCTAAGCTTAACTTAAAGCCAAAGAATAGATATACATTCAGATCCTTTGAGGTGCTTGCGTTCTGCTCCTCAGCTCCCGACAAGCAAAACGAGTTCCAGACTCTTTCGTTTCAGCTGTAGTATACCGTCCCCCAGGACCGTATTCACTTTTTGTTGATGAGTTTTCTGACTTTGCAGCTGATCTGGCTACATATTCAGACAATATTTTGCTCATTGGGGATTTCAACATTCATGTGAATAACCCATCTGATGCCCTCGCAAGGGCTTTTCTGTCCATTACAGATACGCTTGGCTTCAAACAGCTCGTCCAGCACCCAACCCACACCGGTGGAAACACGCTGGACCTCGTTTTGACCCGCGGTGTAGACATCTCACAGCTAGTGGTCTCTCCCTACACCTCAGCTTTATCAGACCATTTTTTGCTCACTTTCCAGGTGGTGGTATCCTGCCCCTGCAACGATCAGCAGGCTACTTTCAGCTGTCGCCGCATCACACCTGCAACCATTACAGCGATGGCAGATAAGTTACCCAGTTCACTTGCTCCTCTTTGTAACTATAGGGGTTCTGTGGAGTGCCTTACTGATGACCTCAACGCTGCCCTGTCTGCTGCCATTGATTCAGTTGCTCCGCTCGTAATTAAAAAACGATCATTGAAAAAACCAGCTCCTTGGTTTAATGCAGAAACGCGCACCCTGAAGCGAAACTGCAGAATCCTTGAAAGCAAATGGCGCTCGACTAAACTTCTTTCATCTTGCATGGCACAATAGTCTGCTCACCTATAAGGGTGCGCTGACTACTGCCAGGAACGCCTACTTTTCCTGTATCATCAACTTGAATAGAAACAATCCCAAGTTTCTTTTTGACACGGTGAAGTCTGAAAACAGACTGAGACAGTAGGTTCTTCCATCGTGGCAGGTGAATTCATGGATTTCTTTGAGAATAAGATTCAATCGATTAGAGAGGAAATAGGTGCTTGCCGTGCAGCTTGTCCTACACATCCTGCGGGGCAGGATGGGGTCCTGCCCAGTAGGATGGGGAACTCTGACGCAACTCTTTTGGAGTTCAAGGCAATTCCTCTGGTGGAACTTGAAGAGGTGATAAAGGCATCGAAACCAACAACTTATATGTTGGATCCTCTCCCTTCCAAGGTTCTCAAAGAAATTCTTCCCACGGTGGGGCCTGCAATCCTCTCGCTTATGAATCTCTCGCTTTCAACAGGAATTGTTCCCTCCAATTTCAAGGCTGTGGTGACAAAAACGCTACTCAAAAAGCCTGGCCTAGACCCTGAATCAGTCAGGAACTATCGGCCTATATCGAACTTGCCCTTCCTGTCCAAGGTACAGGAAAGGATTGCAGCAAAGCAAATCGTCGATTATCTGACGAGGAACAATCTCTTCAAACCTTTCCAGTCAGGGTTCAGGAATTTCCACTCAACTGAAACTGCTGTTACAAGAGTTGTAAATGACATCCTTCTTGCCTTGGATAAAAATACAAGCTCAATGCTTGTGCTGCGTTCGACACGATCGACCATAGCACTCTTCTTCACCGTCTTGAGCACTATGTTGGTTTCGGTGGTACGGCTCTTGGTTGGCTTGAATCGTACCTCACAGATAGAACCCAATTCGTGCTCCATGAGGTTTCAGAATCAAAGCACTGCAAACTACGCTTTGGCGTACCACAAGGGTCGGTCCTTGGTCCATTACTTTTTGCAATCTACATGCTTCCCTTGGGCGACGTTATCCGCAGCTTCGGAATTAGTTTCCACTGCTACGCGGATGACACCCAGCTCTTCATTCCTGTAGATTCAGGGGACTCAGCCTAAATCCAGAAGGTTGAGTCCTGTCTAGCTGCGGTGAAGGGCTGGATGTCACAAAACTTCCTACAGCTTAATACTGGGAAGACAGAGCTGATAATTATCGGCTCGAAGCGGGACTGGAGAGAGTTTGAGGATGTCTCACTGTGGTTGGATGGCCTCGCCATCCCACAGAGTGCATCTGTCAAAAATCTTGGTGTGCTGTTCGACCCTCAACTGTGCTTTAACCAACATGTTAGAAGAATAACTAGAATTGCCTTTTTCCATCTGAGAAACATTGCAAGAATCAGACCAATGTTATCTGCAGCGGATGCAGAGACACTGATTCATACATTTGTTTCATCAAGACTGGATTATTGCAATGCACTGTTCTCGGGACTACCAAAATCTACCACAAAAAGTCTACAGCTTGTAAAGAATGCTGCAGCTAGACTGCTGACCAGAACGAGAAGGTTTGATCATATCACACCTATTCTCGCCTCTTTGCACTGGCTACCAATAACTTTCAGATCGGACTTTAAGGTGCTACTCCTAACCTATAAACCCTTGCTTGGATTATCTCCATCCTACCTGAAGGACCAGATCATTCCTTATAGTCCTTCTCGGTCCCTCCGGTCTTCGGGAGCTGGCCTTCTTTCACTGCCGAAAGTTAAAAAGAAATTGGCTGGACAGAGAGCGTTTGCCTATTGAGCCCCCTTCCTATGGAATAGGCTGCCACAAGTGATCAGGGAAGCTGACTCTGTGGAGCTATTCAAAGGAAAGCTCAAAACGCACCTACACAATCTTGCATTTGGAACATAGGAGTGTGAAAACGACAGATGCGAAGTGAAGACCACTCTGTTTGTTTGTACTTTTGTTAATACAGTATCCATTCCCACTATGTACTTTTCCGTTCTAATTCACTATTCTGTCTGTGCTAGCATGTTGCGGTGACTGGACTGGATGCCTGAACTCTCCTCATGGTCAACCGGCCAGCACCACATCACCATTTTAACATGATGTGCATGTATTTACCCATGTGTCAATTATGGCACCCATTGCACTCCTGACCATCCCTGGAAGAAGGGATCTCCTACTATGCGTTTCTTCTCAAGATTTCTTCCTTGCTAATTTCAAGGGAGTTTTTTCTTGCCCTTGTGGGGGCTTGGGTAAAGGGGGGTGTCATAAATATTTGGCCTGTTAAGCCCTTTGAAAATAATGCTGTTGTTAATCTGTGGCTCACTCAATTTCACCTTACCAGCTGTTCTGATCATCTCCGAGGTCGGGGGATGTTGTTTAACAGTCTATGTTTAACAGATTTTCTTTCTATGGGCAAAAACTGTTTTTTATTTTTATTGCTCCCCTTCAAGAATTTGTTTGAAAAGGGATGGGCTATAGGCTATATTGTCGCCTTTCTCTTTTGTAGAGCGCATTGTATTGCCTTTGGGCTGATATGAAGTAAACTGCGCCCATTCCTTGATTCGTTCTGCCGCGGCACTCCGAACAATTAAATTTGTTCCAATGTTTGTCCAATCCACTCAAATAGTGGTCCTGCATTAAGTTTAAATCCAACACCAACAAGTAAATTGTCTAGTTTTAAATTTCATAGATTAATTAAACGTTCATAGTCTTTGAAACCTTTCATACCGGGCATGTTAAATAAGTGCACGCCCCGTCACTCGTAACACACTTGTAAAATGCAGTCGTCAATTGATGGAATGGGTTATTTAGTACATCATCACAACTAACATTTGGAATTAATCAAATAAATTACAGACAAATAATACTGAAATAATTCATGAACTACTGCTCTGAACCTCAAATTCTGAAAGTAGTCATTTAGAGAAGTGATGGCTACTTTTTGTATACATAGCCAAAAACAGGCCTGTATCATGATGACTTGCCTTTAGCATGTAGCACGATGCTGGGCTGTGGCATGTAGCACAATGACATGCCTGTAGCATGTAGCACGATGACACGCCTGTAGCATGTAGCACGAGGACATGCCTGTAGCATGTAGCACGAGGACATGCCTGTAGCATGTAGCACGAGGACATGCCTGTAGCATATAGCATGATAACATGCCTGTAGAATGTAGCACTAATACATGCCTGTAGCATGTAGCACGAGGACATGCCTGTAGCATGTAGCACGATGACATGCCTGTAGCATATAGCATGATAACATGCCTGTAGAATGTAGCACTAATACATGCCTGTAGCATATAGCACGCTTATAGCCAATAACACGCCTGTAGCTCGATGACACGCCTGTAGTATTAAGCACAAAGATTTGCTTGTATCAAGTAGCATGACACACCTCTAGCCTATAGCATGACACGCTTGCAGTATGGAGCGCGACGACACGCCTGTAGCATGTGGCATGGTGTGATTTAAAAGCTAAATGAGCTGCAGTGAGCTAGGATGAGCTGTAGCATGAAACACCATGTCGGAATGACTACAGTTTACTGTAACCGTGTACCACAGCTGTACAGCTATGTACTGTATAAAGAAACATACTCAATATGCAATAATTGATAAAAACATTGCAATAAAAAATGCAATGAGCATTGTTTGTTTGCCCAGAAATTATTAAAATCAAACCTAAACAATGAACAACAAATATGTTGGAGCTTGTGGCCCAAATCCATCCCACAGCAAACAATCAGTCCCTTGATGGTGTGTGACAAGCTTGTTGATGCTATCAATCATTTATACACACAATAATACAACTCAGGTTTAAATGATAGCCGTGACACAGTGTAGCAGGGATTCACAGAGAGCATTCATCCATTCACTCATCCAATTAATCAAATCAATGAACAAATATCGAAAGTGGCAAAATTAATCAATCAACTATTTTAATTAGCATATCTGTTAATTAATCAATCAACCATAAATGAATTCACTCCTCACCTATGTCCTGA
>NC_136952.1:20496946-20509446 GCF_949987615.1 Pollachius pollachius | reverse complement strand
ACACTTGGCAAATACAAACATTCAAACACAAATTTTTGATTCCTTATCTATCCTTTCTTCATAAGTTTTTTGCAGAAATGTCTGGTTTCTATTGTTGTGAAGATATTAATCTCTTCTACCTTGTGGATTGAACCGTTTCTTTGATACAAATAATCAAATGTTTGTTTGTGCGTGCATCTGTGTGTGTGTGTGTGTGTGCGTGTGTGTGTGTGTGTGTGTGTGTGTTCGAACTGTTCATTCACTCATTACCGCTGCGGTCGGCAGCCCCTCCCCTCATGATGCGTGCCACGATGACCGCGCCCGTCACCTCGTCCCGCCGTATCGTAGCTCCCTGCAACACGCAGCCAATAAGCTCACAGCATTACACCCTGGGGAACCCAACCAGCCAATCAGCATACAGCGGTGGTTCCCAAGCTTTTCATACACAAACAACACAAACCCTCCATTGTGTATCTTTTGAAGGGCTCCTCTACACGAACACGGCAGGCCGTCATTCAGGTTAGTCGGTTCAGGTGAGGGGGCGTGGCCTCTCACCAGGGGCTCCTTGTTCTTCACCAGACGGACGATCTTCACCGACTCCTCGTCCAGCTCCTCCTCCAGCTCCTCGGGGAGCGGGAGGAGCACCGGGTCGAAGCTCTTCTGGGCCACCGTGTCATGGGCGGCCAGGACCGCCTGGGTGCGCACGCACACACACACACACACAGCAGGTGTAGTGTAAGCAGTATTACTATAATTATTGTGTGTACAGGTACTGAAGGAGCCGAGTTTGTTAATTGGGTGTTTGGCCACGCCCATGTGGGGCTGATTGGAGCGAGGTGACAGCCCTTATATAGGGAAGTAGTGTTAAAGGACAAGGGTTTTGGAGTGAGGAACAGATTGTTTTGTAGCCATCTTGCATCTCACACCTCTTTATAGAATATTAATCTCTCCATCAATAGCCGGTCCTGTTATTTTCATATGTGATCCCAAACACATTATCTACTGCACACAAACATTTGGGACAGGACATAATATAACAATATATCGCAGCCTACGAGAGCCCCAGGAACATCGTTAATACCCATACCTTAGTATGGGTATTAGTAGTAGTACTAGGGTACCTTAAGGTGGTCTGTGTTCAGTAGTAGTACTAGGGTACCTTAAGGTGGTCTGTCTTCAGTAGTATCAGTATACTGGGGTACCTTAAGGTGGGCTGTGTTCAGTAGTAGCAGTATACTAGGGTACCTTAAGGTGGGCTGTGTTCAGGAGTAGTACTAGGGTACCTTAAGGTGGTCTGTGTTCAGTAGTAGTACTAGGGTACCTTAAGGTGGGCTGTGTTCAGTAGTAGTACTAGGGTTCCTTAAGGTGGTCTGTGTTCAGTAGTAGCAGTATACTAGGGTACCTTAAGGTGGGCTGTGTTCAATAGTAGTACTAGGGTACCTTAAGGTGGGCTGTGTTCAGTAGTATCAGTATACTAGGGTACCTAAAGGTACTGTGTTCAGTAGTAGTACTAGGGTACCTTAAGGTGGTCTGTGTTCAGTAGTAGTACTAGGGTACCTTAAGGTGGGCTGTGTTCAGTAGTAGTACTAGGGTACCTAAAGGTGGGCTGTGTTCAGTAGTAGTACTAGGGTACCTAAAGGTGGGCTGTGTTCAGTAGTAGTACTAGGGTACCTTAAGGTGGTCTGTGTTCAGTAGTATCAGTATACTAGGGTACCTAAAGGTACTGTGTTCAGTAATAGCAGTATACTAGGGTACCTTAAGGTGGTCTGTGTTCAGTAGTAGTACTAGGGTACCTTAAGGTGGGCTGTGTTCAGTAGTAGTACTAGGGTACCTTAAGGTGGGCTGTGTTCAGTAGTAGTACTAGGGTACCTAAAGGTGGGCTGTGTTCAGCAGTAGTACTAGGGTACCTTAAGGTGGGCTGTGTTCAGTAGTAGTACTAGGGAACCTTAAGGTGGGCTGTGTTCAGTAGTAGTACTAGGGTACCTTAAGGTGGGCTGTGTTCAGCAGGTAGAGCAGCTCTCTCTCATCACTCTCCATGGGTCCGCTGTGCAGCTCGTCCGCCAACTAGTCAGATAAATAACCCGTTTCATGTCTCCATACGTCTCCATGATCGTGCATGTTGTTAATGTTGTGTGATTTGCTTTGTCACAACAAACTGTACTTACGTCCTCCACCAGACAGGAGGCATTGTGGAGGACCGGCGCCGGGCTGTGCTTCTCATACAGCCTCAGTTTGTCATGAATCTGGATGAAGTAGAGCAGACAGACAGGGGGGTGAGGCATGACGTTATGAGTTGAGCTTGTGACGTAATCCATCATGTTTCAGCTGGATATCAAACCAACAACAGTTTTTTTGTCAATACTATGTTAACTTCTTCATCACCTTGGATTACAGCATCTGTTAAATGACTCGAAGTAATATCAGTGTAAATGTTGAATATTTTTGACGCCCTCTTTAAAAAAACCCTGACCCCGCCTTTGATCGACACTGAGGTTTTTTCCATTCATCATGCTTGCTGGCTCCCATGAAAAGCCTGGGTCAGTTCAGTGGGCAGTCGCCTCAACACTTAACAAGCAGGCCCTGTCAGCCAATCAGAGGTCAGAGAATCATTATAATGCCATTACCATTACTTTCACAAAATATGGCGGGTTACTATAATTGAAGCTGTTTTTTCATTAGACCAACTAGATCTCTCTTTACTGTTCTGCCTTGGTTAATGAGTACGAGACAATCGCATAAACGATGACGATTGGCTGAGGTACAGTAAAATTTCATTTCAGAGGTAGAGTTTGGCGGGTGTTGTTTTCACAAATTTGAAAGAGCACATAGTCGGACACACAACGACAAGTGAGTCAATGAGAAACAAGAATGGTGAGCCCAAATAATCCCAAAAAAGCCTTCTTTAAATGGAATGATAGCCATTACTTTTCCCTTCAAGGAATTAAAGGAACGAACATAATCGTGAAATGCACATTATGCCCTGGACAAAAGTGCCTCTCCACGTCGTTCTCAAGTAAGTCAAACTTATTCAAACATCTTTCAAGGTAACATGCTTCCATGCATTCCATGCTTCCTTGCTCATGCACATGTATTTTGTGTCCAAGTTCTTTGACACATTTGAGCATTTAAAAATGTACTTGGAAGTAACGCAAAAGTTACATTTAGTTTGTAACGAGTAACTAATTGAGTTAATTGTTGGGAGAAGTAACTAGTTACTGTGACTAATTACTTTTTTTAAGTAACTTGCCCACCACTATGTACAACATGGGGACCATACCTTCATGAGGTAAGCAATGCTTCTCTCTGAGAACACGTCCTGGAGGAAGACCAGGTCCTGGTCGGGGTTTGCGTCGGGGAGGAGCTGAGAGGTGAGCAGAGCCAGGGTTTCATGGAGACCTGGAGACGAACCCACAGTGGTTAGGTTCTCAAAGTCCAAAATGACTACATATATATCAAGTAGTTACATGTAAATAATTATACATCTTATACTACATATCTGTATCAGTTGGTATCTTGGCCAACATACTGAAACACCAGTGGACACACTGATAATAAAATGAGAGAGAGGGGGGAGGGAGGGGGAGAGAGAGAGAGATGAGCATCCAATACATTTCACGTCCTGTGGAAATGTGACCCTTGGCCCAACATAAAGAAAATGGATTCCCAAAAGCCAAAACCCATGAGTCTTGTGATGTTCATCCCACACATGGCTAAGAAATCGATGCAGAGAGCAGTCATGGTGGGGCTGAACTCTGACAATGACAGGAGATAGCCTTCCTGGATGAGGTGACGGACCTGACACTCTGGTGTCTCTTCATGAATGTCACAAAGACCAAGGAGATGATTGTGGACTTTAGGAAAGGCCACCAACTGAGGATGTATACCCCACTGTGGATTAATGGGACTACTGTGGATATGGTGAGCAACTTCAAATACCTGCTAGTCCACTTCACAGATGTACTGACATGGTCAAGACACATTGACACTGTGGTGAGTAAGGTCTCCCTGGGGATCCTCAGATCCTTTTGCTCTGGAGCTGTGGAGAGCATCCTGACAGTGATACTGCCCCCGGACAGGAGGGCTCTGTCAGGGTTGTGACCATGCACACACGCAGACACATAGATATAACATAGACTACCTCAATTTAATTATTATTCCTTTAACTGTACAGAATACCTATATTCATTGTTTTTTGCACATTTTGGTTTACTTTATCATTTTATCTGCTGTAGCCACCATTCTGTGGTCAAATCCTCGTATCAAGGATTTACTGAGTGAGGAACCCATTCTAAACCAAGAAAAATAACAATAGATCTAGAGCAAAATACCTCCCTTTTTATAAGGTATCCAATATCAGCCGTTCTCCTGTCTGTCAGTATTCAGTGTTCACTGTGAGAGCGCCAGGGTCAAATCACCCGTGTGTTTAAGGTCCATGAAGCTGATTCTGATATTACCTGTAGCCTCAGCGACGCACTTGAGGACACTTGTAACATCAGGACAAACTCTTAGCTCACATTGATGATACTTGGAGGTTAGGGTGTGTTTGTGCATTACGTTGAATTTGATATAATAAAATGAACGATACAATACTGCTCCAAGGTGGGAGAACGAGAGAATGACTCATCACCTCCTGTTTCTTATTCTGAACGCCCGGTCAGGCCTGCTAGTGTTGATACTTGTAGCATCTGAGAATACTTGAAGGTACTCAGGATACTTGTATCCTCTGAAGTTCTAGTAAGGCTACTTCCATACTACTATCACAGGTTCTGTGTATGGTTCTCATAGTGTGGTACTTGTAGCACCAGAGCATGTTTTCAGATTCTCCTGAACTTGTAGCACTAGAAGTTCTATTAATGCATGAAATTGTAAAAAAAAAAGAGGATACTGGTGGACTTAAACTAAAGAGACTTGTAGCATTAAGATATAACACCGAGCGAGAATATCAGAAACATGACTCCACGATTAACCTCCGTGACAAATCCTCTCCCTTTACTAATCCCACAATGGTATAGGTTCATTAGACAAATGATATTCATAAACGCATGCGCTCACACGAGCAATCCCACACACACACAAACAAACACACACACACATACACACACACAAACACACACACACAGACACAGACACACACACACACAATACGTTTTTACTCTGCCAAATATGCCCGTCTTATGCACACCTTTTCCCAGCATGGACCGCGCGTTATCACTGCCCGAGGTAAATCGCCGGCTTGAGCTAGCACCCCAATTTACCCTCCCGGACCCTACACACATTGGCGGTTTCATTCTGATGTAAATGCGATTAGACGGCTCCGTGGTTCCAGGGGCGGGACTCTGGTAGAGGTGTTGCTGCGCTGTCTAGACAGAGTCAACGCAGCGATATCAACATGATTGGTTGTAACCAGTGTTTGGAATAACGCTGTTTAAAGTAATGCCGTTATTTTTTCAGTAACGGGGTAATCTAACTAATTACTATTTCCGTCGTTACAACGCCGTTACCGTTACTGAACCTAAAATGCGGTGTGTTACTATGAGCTGATTAAATAAACTGTGTAATCCAAACGCAGCCCTGGCGCTTCACACACAAACTGCTAGTGAGGAGATCGGGTGGGTTAACGTCCGAGATAAGAGGTTATGATGGGCTAAGGCAGGGTCATGTTTCATCGTAGCCACGCGCGCCACACACAAACAGCAAACATTCGGTGCAGCAGGAGAAATGGCGAGTCCGGAGCAATCTGGTGAAAATTTGGCATTTTCAAGGTGGCGATACAAGCACTACTTCCAATTCATTGAGGTCAAGGGCAATTCATTGAGGTCCACGACACACGCATCAACAAAGCTAGTGGCCAACAACCCCGATACCTCCCCCACAGATGATGATAGTTCGTCATCCACTAGCAAATAAGGACGCGGAGCTAAGTCGTCCAAGCAGCAAAAGCTAGATTTTTCTGCCCTACAACAAAAACCTATGATGCAGGCTGAAGCCAGGTATGTGGTTAAAAATATGTTGCCATTATCGACGCTGGAGGATGATTCATTCAGCCATTATTGCTAAAATACCTAAGAAAGGAGGGGCCTGTACGCCTTGCACAAAGACGTTCGCTAAATACCTAGATGCTAATTACGCCAAAATGAACACAGAGCTTTAAAAGAGTTTTGAAGAGTTGTTTTTTTTGTCAACAACTGCAGATATTTGGACTGCTCACAAACGCAGCTACCTCGTTGTGACCGCCCGCTGGATAGATCCAACCAGCCTAGAGTGAAAGAAAGCAGTCTTGGCCTGCAGACGGTTCAAGGGCCGTCATACGCATGACCACATTGCTACTGAACTGGACAATATCCACTCATCCTTTGCTATTTCCAACAAAATCACAGCTACTGTCACAGACAATGGTTCGAATTTTGTGAAGGCCTTCAAAGTTTACCAGCCCGTTCAGGGTGATGACTCTGGGGAGGAGGAAGCCAAGTCAAGATATACAGGAGAAGTATGCAGACGTGTTTGGTGGACTGGGCTGTTTGAAAGGAGAACAGCACATCAAGATCAGCGCGGACGCACAACCCATCGTCCATGCGCCAAGGAAGGTCCCCATGGCCTTGAGAGACAAAGTAAAGGCAGAACTGAGAAGAATGGAAAACCTGGACGTCATTGAAAAGTAACAGAACCCAGGCAGTGGGTAAGCAGCATGGTCATAGTATTGAAACCAGAAAAACAGAAAATCCAGATATGCATAGACCCCAAGGACTTGAATGCCACTATTGAAAGGGAACACTACCCCATGAGGATGATCGAAGAAGTGATGGCTCGGATGGCTGGGGCAAAAGTGTTCAGCGCACTAGATGCTCAATGTGGGTACTGGCAGGTCAAGTTGGACAAAGAAAGTTCAGCGCTGTGCACTTTTAACACCCCTTTCGGTCACTACGCATACAAAAGGCTACCCTTTGGAATAAACACAGCTGGAGAAATATTTCAAAGACCCATGACTGAGATGTCCGAGGACATGGAGGAAGTGGAGGTGATCGTCGATGACATCCTCGTATGGGGGGAATATGAAGAGCAGCACAACCAGAGGCTGGAAAGGGTGCTAGAGCGAGTGAGAGAAAAGAACATAACACTCAACTCAGAAAAATGCACATTCAATGCACAAGAAGTCACATGCATGGGGCACATCCTAACAGCAGAAGGAATTAAGCCAGACCCGAAGAAAGTGGAGGCAGTCAGGAAAATGCAAAAACCCACTAACAAGACCAAGCTTCAAATATATTTAGGGATGATAACATATTTAGCAATGTTCATTCCGCATCTATCCACTGTAACTGCCCCACTCCGGATCCTGTTAGAGAAGACCACAGAATGGAGCTGGATGGAGGAACAAGACAAGAGCTTTGAGAAGCTGAAAGAGATGGTCACAGAAGCTCCAGTACATAAATATTATGATGCATGAAAGCCAGTCAAACTGAGCGTGGACGCCTCTAGTTGTGGAATAGGAGCTGTGCTTTTTCAAGATGAGTGTCCCATAGCTTACACACCAAAAGCCTTTAACGACGCACAAAAAAGATATGCACAAATAGAAAAGGAGTTGGCCGCCATCATGTTTGGCTGTGACAAGTTCTACCAGTATCTGCCAGCTCCTCAGGATCGAGAAATACAACATGACTGTGAAATACAAAAAAGGAAAGGAACTTTACGTGGCTGATGCCCTGAGCAGGAACTATTTAAAGGATACAGATGGAAATGAAAATAAGGATGATATACAAGTGTGTGCAGTGATGTGCTTACCCATAGCACCCACCAGACTCCAGGAGATACTCACAGAAACCGAGAAGGATCCAACCCTCATAGCAGTAAAACAATTAATCCTCCAGGGATGGCCAGGTAAAAGATCAGAAACACCGGACGAGGCCAAAGTGTACTGGGACTACAATAGTGAAATGACAATTGAAGATGGACTGATATTCAAAGGCAACAAACTAGTGATACCGAACACCCTGAGAAGAATGATGCTGAAAAAAGTGCACCCCAGCCATCAAGGGATCGAAAAAACGAAGAGGCTAACAAGAGATGTCATATTCTGGCCGGGGATGCAAGCCCAGATAGCTGACACAGTCTCAAGATGTGCCATATGCAACACATACAGAAGGCAGAATAGAAAGGAGCCCATGATCGGACATGACCTACCGGAAAGGAACTCGATGGAGAACACTACTTCGTCCTGGTTGACTACTATTCGAACTTCATCGAGGTAAGCAAACTAAACACCACAACAAGCCAGGCAGTCATCAACATCTGCAAACAGCAATTCGCCCGACATGGCATACCCGATGAAGTCCGCTCTGACGATGGCACACAGTATTCCTCTGCTGAATTCAGGACATTCAGTGAAGAGTATTCAAACATACAACATCATCTCCTACATACTCCCAATCCAACGGGAAAGCTGAAAAGGGAGTACAGATAGCAAAAAACCTCCTCAAGAAAGCCAAAGCTGACAAACAAGACCCTCACCTCGCCCTCCTGGACTATCGAAATACACCCCTGGATGGACTACCCTCCCCTGCACAGCTGCTTACGGGCCGCAGAACAAAGACAAGACTGCCCACAACAAAATAACTGCTCCAACCGGGAACAATGGAAGGGGTGCAGGATAGAATGAGGGTCAACCAAGACAGAGGGAAACACTACTACGACAGAGGATCACGCATGCTGCCAGCCCTCAGCCCAGGAGACACAGGGAGGTTAAAGCAGTGGAGACCAGCTAAAGTAACAAAACCAGCTCCCCAACCACGGCCATACCTAGTGGAAGCAAACGGACAACAGCACAGGCGACATAGAAGGGAGCTCATCAAAGCGGAAGACGACACCCCTGCATGTACAGGGGGGAAAGGAGAGACCACTGAGATGAAAGAAAGACGACACACATCCAGAAAACCCCAATTTGTAACAGAGAGACTGAACTTATTACAGATACCCGAGAACAATTTAACTCCTTACTTTTGTTATTCCTTTACAGGTCCTCTACTGGACATCAAAATTTTGTGTTAGTGCGGCCCGAATGTTGTTGTCGAACGCACATTTCTGCTGTGCACGCACATATCCCGGTTTCCACCAACGACTATGAATTGTCCCCTGTTGTCAGCAATTACATAGCAAACGTGATCTAATTATAGCCCGATCATTAACTTAGATTGGGTCAGTTGTGCTCCTTTTTTCTGTGGAATACTTGATGCGGCCCAGCCTGACCCAGACTCTACCTCCAGCGGCCCCCAGGTAAGTTGAGTTTGAGACCCCTGCTTTACAGGTTACCCGGGAACGTTCTTACTTAAATACTGCCTTACTGAATGTTACATTTGTTATGAATGTTATTCCCTAAGTTACAGAGAACATCCTGTTCTATGACTTTCAAATGCTGCTATTTTAAGTTAAAATTTACACAATACTGTTGCCCTTTATTCCAGTTAAGTCACCTTAGAAAAGGGAAGATGTAATGATATGATGAGGTCCCCAGGACACAAGGGGGCGCTGTTGTATAATGAATGATCACACTTGTAGCTGGAAGCAGATGTATTCGTTTCATTAAAGCATTACTGTTTAGCAATCAATGGAGTCACTCACAGTCTCATTACAGTTGTAAAGTAGTAACTTCGGGCACATCTGTCAAAAATAGACGTTTTTTTTCTTTATTCTTGCGCCTTGACCGAACTGACAGGGTTATTCTCTGATATTATTAATCTTAAAGACTGATTCCGGTTCTCCGACTCTCTGGTACTTCCAAAAGAAAGACTCGTAGTGGGAGTTATCTCGGCCATGGTGGAGAAGGAATTGGGGGAAAGGAATTTTGGCTTTGACTCTTTGACTCCAGATTGAAACGCTACATGGAGGAGAAAGGGATGGTTGCTGTATGCGGGACAGCTGTCAGTTCACCTTGGGTCCATGTCATTTCTCAGACACTCCATTGTTCCGACCTCTCGTCGTATGCGGACTGACAGCGTGAACTGACAGCTGTCTATTGAAAACATCTTTCTCGAATGCCGCCTGTGTTTCTTGTTTCTGGGACGTAGAGGTCAACCAGAAGTGACTCTATAACCACTTGTTGAAAGGGCTACAGCGCCACCTAGGGTAGCGGATTCAGCCACGCTCCGGCCATTATCCGATCTCTTAAAGGCCATGTACGTTCGGATAATTGACACGGTCCGTTCGGGTAGCAAAATCGGTGTAAGGCTTAATCCGATCTAGCTGTCCCATGTAAACGCACTGTGAAATCCGCGAGTTGCTGATCATGTGAGAGAAGGTCATGCAGTGGCATTAGACGAAGACAGTAAAAGATGGGATCTACGAGAAAGAAAAGTGGTCAGCACAATAAAGAATATGTTGACGTTTTTGAACTTGAAAATAGTTAATCGCGTTTTTAGCCTACACTCAGATGTATGCTCATTCTTGCATGCGAGTGTCTTGAATCAAATAAAAACATTTGTTGCATGCAAATTATTCTGAAGAGGTCTACTCTCGCCTTCTCCAGTGAACCAAGAAAGCCCGCTCCATGACGACGGGGGATTTTACCCCCTCGGATTTACACAGGCAGGTTTGGTCACTGCCAAGCCGCGACCGAACCTGCTTGGCAGCGTGAAAAGGCCTTCACACACACACACACACACACACACACACACACACACACACACACACACATATCACAAATGCACACACACACACACGTATAACAAATGCGTGAACACAATTACACAGACACGTTCCTGCACACACCCGTGCACACGGAGCCGACGGACATGGCTGCCGGCCGTTAAGGAGCAGCTTGGGAATCCAGAAGGATGGCTGCAGGGAGGTAAACAAAGATGGACCCTTATCCCGCCTTCTGCCTCCTCCTCCCCTGGCGCCTAGCGGCCGCGAAGCTGTAGAGAAACAAGAGCCATGGAGGAAACGCGGAGAGGTTGTTTTGTAATTTACTGACAGATAAAGATTTGGTCTAGGATTAGGAAGAAACTTTGTCGGTTATCCTAGATGTGCCTCATCAACTCTTCTGTGTGTGTGTGTGTGAGTGTGTGTGTGTGTGTGTGTGTGATATACAGTTTCATCATGAGGAAACTGTATTTATATTTCTATTGGGGCAAGCAGCCATGTTTTACAAACAGTGACAGCAGCTCTGGGGAGCCCCCACACATCTGGGCACGGGTTAAAAAACTAGACAGACTTCCTGCCGTGTTATAAACAAACGAGAATAAGTAGAGCTTTATGTCCTGCTGTAAAAATAGTTGCAGTTATTATCTTTTAGTTTGGTCTAAAAGGTAAAAAGACAAAGTTTGGTCCTTGTAATGAATAACGTTTAAATAAAGGTTGAATCTTGAATAGGACATGAGGTTCCAGCACAAGCAGCAGTTAAAACAGAACGTTAATGAGGAAACGGGAGTAGAAATATAGAGAGACACTAATGCATGTACTTGTGTACGACTGCAGGGTCTGAAGGATAATCGCCCCATCGTCTGAAAAACTGGTGTTTCATTATGAAAACTAGGCTGGAAATCCTTGGACAGAGATGAGCTGGGAGCCATTATCATTACGGATATCATTACACTAAAACACAGCGCATTATGGACAGGCCGTCATGTGCCTGTGAGTCAGTTCTTCTTCCTAGTGGATGTAGGGCGATGATGATTATCAGATACACCATTTTACTCAATGAACACAGGCAGAGGTATGATAACAATGACACACACACACACACATGTCTTTCCAATGGCACAGAGATAAGACAATACATAATATATGCATGTCTTCGGTTACTATTTAAAAATTATTATATCATATTATTATAATAATAATTATTGTTATTTGTATTATATGTGAGGATGTAAATTACTCATGGTTATATTTAAATTTCTTAAAATATAGTATCATAAACTCAAATATTTGTTCTGTTCCAAGTGTTTTTCAAAGTGTGGCGATGGTGTTTAGCCCATGTCTGTTTACAGCCTCATAGTGGCCGCCGTAGTGCCAGGTTTGTTATTTGTCGATTCAGCGCCATACAGCAAAAATAAGAGCACATCGTAGCATTTTCATATCGGTATATACCTGCACTGCAACAAACTATACTACTGTGTAGGCCTAGCATAGAGCTAACTGAAGCTATGCTATTAAACCACGTCTAACCTGACGTGAACTTTGATGTAAATCCGCCTGAATTAAAAAACAACACACACACACACACACACACACACACACACACACACACACACACACACACACACACACACACACACAGTCATTTCCCAGATTGCATAGGTTAAGCTGATCTCGAACCCTCCGCACAAGAACACTATCGCCTCTTCACCATCCCTATATCTCTCTATCCATCCATCTATCTATCTAACCATCAAGCACGTGCTTCTCACAGCTACACAAAAACAAATACAGTAGCTTTTCAGCTTCATTTCCTCTGGTTGGGATCAATGATGAACTAATAACTTCATCTGCTCGTCAGGTCAATCCACGGTGGCTACGAGATGATGTTC
>NC_136952.1:20404446-20491946 GCF_949987615.1 Pollachius pollachius | reverse complement strand
ACAGGACATCACTCGGTCTATGAAGGACTTGGAGACTGTTATAGTGGAGTTGGAAAAGATGAGTGAGTCATCTGGAGAATGGGGATATATTGAAATCCTCAAAGAAAAAAAGCTAGCTTTAGCTAACCTGCTGGACACCAAAGTACAGGGTGCGTTAGTCAGGTCCCGAGTTCAGAACATCTCTGAGATGGACGCTCCCTCTAGCTTCTTCTTCGGCCTGGAGAGGAAGAACGGACAGAGGCAGGTAATCCACACATTGCTCTCAGACACAGGCCAGGAGCTGACAGAGCCAGGGCAGATAAGAGCGAGAGCTGTTGGTTTTTATTCCTCCCTCTACTCTTCGGAGTATAAGGAGAAGGACACACTGGAGGGGTTCTGCAGTGGGCTACCTCAGGTCTCTATGGAGACCTGTTCACAGCTAGAGAGGCCTCTGCACATTGAGGAGCTTCTAGCCGCCTTGCAGAGCATGCAGGGGCGGAGGGCTCCGGGCATCGACGGTCTGACAGTTGAATTTTATAAAGCGTACTGGGAAATTTTATCTGCAGACTTGTTGGATGTTTTTAATGAGAGCCTAGCCTGCGGCTCCATGCCAATGTCCTGCCGTAGAGCAGTCATTACACTTCTACCGAAAAAGGGGAATTTGCAGGATATTAAGAACTGGCGGCCTGTGTCTTTGCTTTGTGTGGATTACAAGCTTCTGTCCAAAGCCTTTGCCAACAGGCTGAGGGAAGCTATGGAGCAGTCCATCCATCGGGACCAGACGTACTGTGTACCCGGCAGGTCCATGGTAGACAACGTCTACCTGATTTGAGATGTCTTGGAGGTCTCTAAGTCTATTGGCATTGATACTGGTTTGATTTCCCTAGTCCAGGAGAAGGCATTTGACCGCGTTGAACACAACTTCCTATGGAAAGTTATGGCGAAATTTGGGTTCAGCGCTGGTTTCATAGCCAAGATCAAAGTTTTGTACAGTGAGGTTGAGAGTGTGGTGAAATTCAACGGCGGTCTGTGTGCTCCTTTTAGAGTGTTTAGAGGCGTCAGGCAGGGCTGTGCTCTGTCTGGGATGCTCTATGCACTCTCCCTAGAACCCCTCCTCAGCAAAATACGCTCCAACCTACAAGGTCTGGTTTTACCTGGTTTTAGGGAGAATGTTGTTTTATCTGCATACGCTGATGATGTCATTGTTTTTACTAAGAACCAAAGAGATGTGGACATTTTAACAAGTATCATTAGTGACTTTACAGCTACATCGAAAGCGAGGGTTAACTGGAGAAAGAGCGAGGCCCTCGCTGTCGGTGAATGGCGTGGCGGTCTCCCAGTTCTTCCCCAAAATTTGGCCTGGAAGAGGGATGGCTTAAAGTACCTTGGTGTCTTTCTTGGGAAGGAAACCATAGCCCAGAAGAACTGGGAGAACGTCACAGAAAAAGTTGAAGGTAAACTTAAAAAATGGAAATGGCTACTGCCGCTTATGTCCTATAGAGGTAGAGTTCTGGTTTTAAATAATCTAGTAGCCTCCCAACTGTGGCACCGCCTTGCATGTGTTGACCCTCCCTCAGGCTTATTAGCCCAAATTCAAAGAAAGATGGTGGATTTTTTCTGGGATGGGTTGCACTGGGTGCCACAGGGAGTGCTGTTTTTATCTAGAGAGGAGGGGGGACAAGGCCTCATCCACCTGGCCAGTAGAACAGCCACTTTTAGAATTCAGTTTTTACAAAAGTTTCTGTCTGGTCCGACAGACTTGGTATGGAGGAATGTGGCCAGCTGCATTCTCAGACGTGTAAGTAACCTGGGGCTGGATACTGCTCTGTTTTTAACTGATTCTAAATTCATAGAATTAAGTGGGTTTCCTCCGTTTTATCAGGGTGTTTTTAAGTCATGGGCCCTTTTTAGTCATAAAACGTGTCAAGAAGCTAACTCTCTGTACTGGTTGTTAAAGGAGCCACTAATCCAAGGGGCCAGGCGGGACATCACCAACAGTACCACCCCCGGCCTGACGGGGGCACTGTGCAGTTCAGGGACCGTTTGCCTACAGCAGCTGTTCGATGTAGTGGGGCCAGCGCTGGACAATGTTGGGGCCCTGGGCACTCTGCTGGGCCTTCGATCACACCGAGTGGCTGGGAGACTCCTGGAGCTCTGGAGACAGAGACTGTCTATCAAAGAAAAAAGACTTCTGATGGACTACAACCTAGGGAGAGCCACACCAGACCCCGCTGACCCCTTCCCTGATGTCCACCTGAGCCCCGTGGTAGGGGAGCTGACAGGCTCCCTGCTCACTCCCTGTCGCCCAAATAGGCTCTCCGTAAACAGGGCTGATAAAAAAAACTCTATGGAAACTGTGTGAAGAGCATCAACCGTGCCGGGCTGAGCAACCGCCCCCCCACCGTGTGGACCAACAGGTTAGGGGGCCGCAATGGGCCCGGCCCACAGTGGAAGTTGTTCTATAAACCCCCCCTCAAGAAGCGGACTGCCGACCTCCAGTGGAGAATTTTACATGGCGCCATCGCCTCCAATTCTTTTATTTCTGTTCTTAATCCAGCTGTTTTGAGCATGTGTCCTTTCTGTAATCTCCGTGAGACTGTTTTTCACGTTTTTTCTGAGTGCAAGAGGCTCGCACAGTTTTACACTCTCTTAGCATTGGTTTTTAATTTGTTTGGTGTCAATTTCTCTGAGAATGTTTTTATCATGGGGGCTGAGTACGAAAAAGAAAGGAAGGACAAGTGGCAATTATTAAATTATCTCTCGGGGGAAGCAAAAATGGCAATCTACATTAGTAGAAAAAATCTCTCCCCCCCCCCCTCTCTCTCTCTCTCTCTCTCTCTCTCCCCTCCCCCCTCTCTCTCTCTCACTCTCCCTCTCACCCTCTCTCTCTCTCCCTCTCTCTGTCTCTCTCCCTCTCTCTCCCTCTCTCCCCTCCCCTCTCTCTCTCCCTCTCTCTCTCTCTCGCTCTCTCTCTCCCTCGCTCCCCTCCCCCCTCTCTCTCTCACTCTCCCTCCCCCTCTCTCTCCCTTTCTCTTTCTCCCCTCCCCCCCTCTCTCTTCCTCTCTCTCTCTCCCCCTCTCTCCCTCTCTCCTCTCTCTCCCCTCCCCCTCTCTCTCTCTCTCTCTCTCTCCCTTTCTCCCCACCCATCACTAGTTCAGGCATGGTAGAGAGCGGTTGAGTGGGTCTCTTGAGGCTGCAGAGGACCTCTCGTTATGGGAGACAGAGAGAATAGAGCAGAGAGGGTGACCAACACACAGCTCAATCAGGAGAGACTGTTTGGATCCAGAATGATAATTTATTATTAAATCTAATCGTCGATAGGAGTCGATATAAAGAATTTGAAGGGTGGAGTTGATGTGGAGATAGATGACCATGGGGGTGTGGGGTGAGTCTGTCAGGTGGAGATGGGGAACGGGCTTTGCATTTACTTAAGGTGTGTCAAGCAGAGGTCTGTAGCGTCACGTAGTCGTCCTGTCTGACCTTTAGCTTCATTACTTCAGTAATAGGGTAAAGATGTATGTATGGATATGCAGGCACTGAGGCCTAGAGAGATGGGGTGAGTCTGTACCGGTCCAGTCCGCAGTTTATTTTATGGGAGAAGTTATCCCCAGCAGTAACAGGGATTGATAATAGGTGGCAGGATAGTGGATAGGGTGTTAGACTACAAAACAAAAGGTATGGTTGAATAACAGCACCCCATAATCCTATAACGTATGAGTTCATCTGATACAAACAAGCTTTCGTTCCCCATCTATACTCTCTTAGCTCAGCTCATTGCTCCTGTTCATGCCTGCTTTTCTGTTAGCAGAATATCTAAATTGACATTATACTTAGCTTGTTCTTCTGATTGCTATGGCAACGCTGCCTTCTGTCCAGCTGTTTCCTTTACTTAGTTGTGCAGCACTATAACTTTCTTTGTAGCTAGTCAGTATACAATGTCAAAAAACAATGCACAATACAACCATAATATTAGTTTGGATGGTATGTGTTGACGGGTTGACCAAAACCCTTCATATCAAGCAGAAATACATTTTCTATTTCTTTCTTGTGGTGGCTAAAATAGACGTGTAATATTAAATATAGACTATGTAATATAACATACAGATGGTGTAATATAAAATATAGACTGTGTAATATAACATATAGACTGGGTTATATAAAATAAGGACTGTGTAATATAACATAAGGACTGTGTAATATAACATATAGACTGTGTAATATAAAATAATGACTGTGTAATATAACATATAGACTGTGTAATATAAATTAAGGACTGTGTAATATAACATAAGGACTGTGTAATATAACATATAGACTGTGTAAAATAAAATAAGGACTGTGTAATATAACATAAGGACTGTGTAATATAACATATAGACTGTGTATTATAAAATATGGACTGTGTAATATAGCATATAGACCTGGGCAGTCTGTATCTATCCCCATGGAAACTTCCTCCATCTGTAACTATGCGCAGAGCGTATACAGTTTTTAATGATGCACACAACATTGCACTATTTGGAACCATGGAACGATAGCGGGCAGACAGGTGCTGACAGCATCGCGACATTTCACCACGATAGCTCGACGTTTTTGAATAATATATATGCGAGATAGCTCAGCAATGACGATATTTAGAACGATCTTCTAAAGCAGTGGTCTCAAATGGGGGTACTTGTACCCCTGGGGGTACTTGAGGGCACTCCAGGGGATACGTGAGATTTAAAAAAGATATATTTAAAAAAAGCATTAACTAAAAAACTATTATTTAATAAATATTTTAATAAAATATAAGTTGAAGTTCAAAAAAAGATTTTATATTCAGGCTGTTATTCAATTTCATTACCCTAAAAACCCAGAGTCTACCCCGCACCAGGATGTTAGGTAACCCTTCCTTTTTCAGCCCCCTAATTCCTAGGTATTTACCTGGTAAATACATGGTAAATCATAGAGTATTACTGGGTAATTACCACTGGTAATAAGAAGGTAAATAGAGGAATTACAGCTGAAGTACGAAGTAAAACGTCCACTATTACACATCAACTCAACTAAGTACCGTGTAGTTGTAACTGTTTTAGGTTGGTAATAACAGATATTATTGTGTACTTCCTAGGAAATTAGGCAACCAATTCTTAGAAACATCTATTAATTCAAGTTACAATTGTAGTTATCCAAGGTTTATGTTGGTAACAGCCCAAGTTTAATGATGTACTATATAGAAATTAGCATAGTACTTTCCAATGAATTACTTTTTCTTGCAGTTATATTCATAGCTACACCCATTTAGAAAGGGTTTATTCGATTTACCTTAGAAACTATGGAATTACTTACCTGGTAACAACCTCTGCAGGAACAGTTTTCCTCTAGTGTCATCTTAATTACGAAGCCGTTTGTTTCCATGTTACTGTTACGGCTGTTTGTTTGTGTGTAACTGCCACTGTTGGTAGTGGTATGCTAATCAGGCTGTGTGGAACTGGTCTGGCCACTGCCAGCCCCGCCTAGTTCCTGTTGGTCGCCCATTGGAGCAGCATCCCTTCACCTTCTCCATTCTTGATACCTGATAAGTTTTCCCACAACTTGTTTGACAATGTCTGTTCCTATTAGATCTACTCTGCGGCATACAGAGTCATTTGACAAAGGCACAGTCTTTAGTTTCTCCGCTGCACTTTTGTCTAGCGCCGTCTCAGCCAACACAACAGCAGCTGGGAGGAGCAGGTCTTCACCTATAGTGAACGGTTCCTTTGCTTTAGCTATAAGCAAAGACACCGCATAAGAGGCCTCCAGGGCTTTGGCTGATGTCGTGGATGCTTTCCGCATCAGGTCTACAACCTGAGACAACCTGAATTCAGAGAGTTTCTCTTAAAAAACTCAAGAGGCTTACCAACATGACACAGGTGTTTAGATTAGAGATGACGCTTAAGATGTGCCGGCTTCATGGCGCTGTTAGCTAGATTCTCCCCACAGAAAAAGCACAGTGCCAAGGGTGGGTTACAGCTTCAAGACGTGAATCCCATGGAAACATATTCCTCTGAATATTGATGGAATTTAACTGGCTGTATTTTAGCCTTCTTTGCCACTTTTCCCTCCTGTATTTTCAGTAGCATTACAACTGTGCTTTAACCACGACTCCATCCTTTGAGTTGTCAAGGCACCAGCGACCGACAGTAGATAATATGTGGCGTGTGCTATGTTTGGTCATAACATCCGGTAACCCTACCTTTTACAGTCCCCTAATTACTAGGTATTTACCAGGTAAATCATAGTGTATTCCTGGGTAATTACCACTCGTACTCTACTGGTACTCCACTATTACCCATCATACAGCGTAATTACCCGGTGAATATATGTTAAGTCATAGTGTATTACTGGGTAATAACCACTGGTGATAAGAAGGTAAATACAGAGGAATTACCCGGTAAATACATGGTAAATCATAGTGTATTACTGGGTAATTACCACTGGTAATAAGAAGGTAAATACAGAGGAATTACCCGGTAAATACATGGTAAATAATAGTGTATTACTGGGTAATTACCACTGGTAATAAGAAGGTAAATACAGAGGAATTACAGCTGAAGTACGAAGTAAAACCTCCAGTATTACCCATCAACTCAACTAAGTACCGTGTAGTTGTAACTGTTTTAGGTTGGTAATAACTCAGATATTATTGTGTACTTCTTAGGAAATTAGGCAACCAATTCTTAGAAACACCTATTAATTCAAGTTACACTTGCAGTTATCAGAGGTTTATGTTGGTAACAGCCCAAGTTTAATGATGTACTATCTAGAAATTAGTATAGTACTTTCCAATAAATTACTTTTTATTGCATAGTTATATTCATAGCTACACCCATTTAGAAAGGGTTTATTCGCTTTACCTTAGAAACTATAGAATTACTTACCTGGTCACAACCTCAGCAGGAACAGTTTTCCTCTAGTGTCATCTTAAGTACGAAGCCGTTTGTTACGGCTGTTTGTTTGTGTGTAACTGCCACTGTTGGTAGTGGTATGCTAATCAGGCTGTGTGGTTCCTTGCTGAGGAACTGGTCTGGCCACTGCCAGCCCCGCCTAGTTCCTGTTGGTCGCCCATTGGAGCAGCATCCCTTCACCTTCTCCATTCCTGATACCGGTGATGCTGATTGGCTCGGCGCTCCACCGGTTCCTCCAATCCAGAAGCTGCCAGCAAGACGCTCCCCCTTCTAAATGGCTTCAGGTCTGCTGCTCACGGCCGCTCTCATTCCCATGGTTAGCTTGCCTTGTTGCCACGCGTGTGATTCGGTTGACTGGGTTTGAGTGGAACTGTGTGTTAGCCGTGCTGCTAGTTAATAGACCGACTTTGTGTGGTTGTTTTGTAACCTCCCCTCAGGATCTGGGCCAGGACTTACTTTTGTTACTGACTCTGTTTGCACACCTGTAGTCACTTCATGTTAGTCTCACTGGCTTTTTAAGTCCATAATCTGGTTTTTGTAATATTGTTTTCAATGGTTTACACAGCACCAACTTGCCCATTTCTGAAAGTTGGAAATCCTTGGTTAAACTCTGTACAAATAAATAACCTTAACTTACCAAAAACCATCTGATTGATGTTGCTTCCCTTTCCCCTTCCAAGCCGGGTCGTAACAGTTACCATGTTATTACCATATAATTAGTAATAGATACATTCGCTTGTCCATGTAGTAAACTGGAACTTGTACCATGTAAGCCATGTAAGCTGAAACTGTACTGTAAAAGGAAGCCTTCTTTGTTTCCACGGTATTACCAGGGTATTACCATATAATTTGCAATAGATTATTCCCTTTTCCATGCAATCAACACAAACTTGTACCATATATGTTCTGCAACGTCGTTCACCAGTAGTTAAGCACTTTCATTTTACTTATAAAACCCCAAACCACTGTTGATGAAAGGCATATTAAAATTAAACAAAATCAAAGACTATCTCTCAAACAATGCATATCTCACAAACAGGCACTGAACACTGAAAAGATCGGACAAAAAAAGAGCCGTCCACATCAACTCAATTTAAATGTTACTGATGGTGTTTTGATAAAACACATGACAGTGTTATGGCAAGTGACCAAAATGCAGACTGCTTCAACCTCTACAATTTGAATAAGTGGCGAATGCCATGCAGCAATCTACCAATGGGAGCATCTTTGTGGACATTCACAAACCAATGAGTCCACTCGATGAATGAGAGATGGCTCTTTAGTGTCCTCTCTGTGCGGTTTCCCTTCAGTCTCCACACCTGGAATTTGTAGGCTGACCAAGCCCTGACCAGGTACCTCCAAATTTCCCCTTCCATACTGTAATAAAGTATCAGAAGACAAGAAAATAAGAATTAGGTCAATTAATGAACATTTCTAGAAAATGTAAAACTCAAAGATTATTTTTTTGCCAGTCAAGAAAGGATGCTGGTCCTCTGGCCATTGTGTTTGGTGATATTAAAAAGAAAAAAAGGAATAGAAAAAAATACAGTTAATAGGACGGGAGGAGACAGGCTGTTAGCTCCGGTTAGCGCTGTAGCATCGAGCATTCAAACAACTCACACATATTGTTTAAAACCTATAACACCCAACTTATTAAAATATCCGGATTTAATCGGGCTCTGTCCCATAAACACAGTTAATAGGACGAGAAGCGACAGGCTCTGTTAGCCCCGGTTAGCGCGATGCTAATGAGCAGCTCTAGCAGAGCATGCTTAGCAGGTACAAGTTAGCATCCGGTTTTGGTTTACCACGCAATAGGATTCATCAACACAATCGGACTACATTACAGGTGTAGTATGTTGAGGACAGTTTAGGACACCGTGTCGCGAAAAGAAGTGGCGATTTGTCCTCAATAAAACAATAACTTGAAAATTAAGAAATCAAACAAAGCAACGTAATCAAAATAGCCACTGAGGCACTAGGGGGACGAATCTCACGCAGTGCAGGGAAAAGAGTCAACTGTCCGGTCGTGTTTTTGGGTTTCTGAAGGTTTATTTTCCGATCTTCCAAGCAAACAAAACAGTGCGACAGTGGGAGCTGGCCGCCTCATCTCCGTCGTCTCTCCCGTACAGCTGGTAACAAAACATGACATCCCAGTGCCTGTCTTACCTATGCCCGCCTACCTCTATGTATTGGCTAGTAATAATTTCAAAACAAAAGCATAAACAAACTCAACTTAACTTTAATTTATAATACAAACGAGAAAATAAACATAAAATAATCATATTATTTTATATTAAGCATCCAAACTAAATAAATATATTACAATTAAATATTACGACTGCATTGCTCCAACATTCTGTCCCTAATTGGGAAAAGTGTAAACACCCAATTACTTAACCCATTACCGGCTGCTGTGTGGCGCAACATTGTATCTAGTAGATACAATGTTGCTCCGCGCAGCCGGTACAAATGGGTTAATGGTAAACACGCATTGATGCGCAATCTGGTTTTAAAGGTAAACACGCACAGATGCGTGATCCGGTCTGAATGGGTTAAATACATAAGGGGAGCGATTCTCTCTACCTGCCCCTAACTCTTAAGACTATATTCTACAGTCTTCTTCCCAATAGCTGGATGGGTTGTGTTGGAAGAAAAATAAAATTAAACTAAAGATGGAAGACGGGACAAATGGAGAAAAATAAAGAATATTGTCCATTGCCTTATGCCGTAGCCTCCAGGAGCAGGCATATCTTGATCACAGGTCTTTCCAGGTCTTGGTTTGGATGCAGACGGAACGGACCAATCCTTTGGTCCTTTTGCACTCAGAACTCTGCCAATCAACCAAGATCCTCTTGGGGCTGTAGCATCAGCAATGATGACAATATCTCCTTGAGAGAAGTTTCTTCTTGGAGAAGCCCATTGTGGGGGGACGTGCAACGTCTGGCCTGCAGGGGGAGTATGGGCAGGTTGGGAGCGCACCGGATTGGCTGGGGGGATTGGACCTGGTGGTGAGATGGTGTCTGCACTCAGGCCAATCAGGGAGGGTGTACTTATGTGCCTGCTTTGTGTTGTAGTAAAAAGGAGAAACTCTGCCATATACTGCACTTGCTTCCATCTTCTTCGGATGTAGAGGTCACTCTGCTCAAAGAGTCCTGGTGGAAAGATGGGTTTGGCTTTTAGCAGAAGCATATGGTTTGGTGTTAAGGCTTCAAGGTCATTGGGGTCATCCGAAACCTTTGTGATGGGTCTTTCATTTAGTATTGCCTCTACCTCACAAAACAGCGTCTGCAGGCCTTCATTGTTCAATACCTGCTGTCCAAGAACTGAGGTGGGTATGCTTCGTACTGAGGGAATCAGGCGTTCCAAAACACCATCTTGATGTGAAGCAGCTGGTGTGTTAAAGCTCCACTTAATTCCATCTTGAATCAAGGCACCTTGGTTTTACACATTGTTTAGCTCTACAAGGCTTTGTTTTAATTCATCCATCTTGAATCAAGGCACCTTGGTTTAACACATTGTTTAGCTCTACAAGGCTTCGTTTAATTCATCCATCTTGAATCAAGGCACCTTGGTTTTACACATTGTTTAGCTCTACAAGGCTTTGTTTTAATTCATCCATCTTGAATCAAGGCACCTTGGTTTTACACATTGTTTAGCTCTACAAGGCTTTGTTTTAATTCATCCATCTTGAATCAAGGCACCTTGGTTTTACACATTGTTTAGCTCTACAAGGCTTCGTTTAATTCATCCATCTTGAATCAAGGCACCTTGGTTTTACACATTGTTTCGCGCTACAAGGCTTCGTTTTAATTCATCCATCTTGAATCAAGGCACCTTGGATTTCCCCATTGTTTAGCTCTACAAGGCTTCGTTTAATTTGTTGTTCCACGAAATTTGTGCCATTGTCGGATCTCAAACTTGACACAGGGCCTCTTCTGCAAATGAATCTCCGTATGGCATTAATGCAAGAGTGTGTGTCAAGGGAGTCTGCCACTTCAAGGTGCACCGCACGACTGGTCAAGCAGGTGAAGAGCACTCCATACCTTTTTAAAAGGCTTCTTCCTCTTTTGACTGCGATTGGGCCAAAATAATCAACTTCCACGTTTGTGAAAGCGGCCTTGTCTGGCATAACCCTCTCTTCAGGTAAGTCCGCCATCTTTTGCTCTCCAAGTTTTCGTCTGTGGCGTCTACACACATTGCATTCTGTTATTGTCCTACTTGCTGCAGAATTGGCACTAATGATCCAGTGTTTCTGTCGAAGTCTGTACAGCATGTGGTTTCTACCAGCATGTCCAAGTTGTTGATGAATGTGGCGTATAATAAGCTGGTAAACATGCAGGTCCTTTGAAAGGATAACAGGATGCTTGGTCTCCGATGGTAATGCAGATTAATGCAAGCAACCACCAACTCTGATAATTCCATCCTCTAGTATAGGATCTAGCTTGAACAGAGGACTGTCCTTGGATACGTTTGAGTCGCCTTTCAATGAGGTGATTTCAAATCATAATCTTGTGGAGTCAAGTTTTTTTCTACAAGAGTCGCTTTAAAACTCTGAAGTTTCTGTTCCACAGAACATTAAACTCTGGCGTCCTCATCGCTCTCAGTGGCTTTGAGTTCTTTCCTCTTTTGGCTCAGAAGCGATAGAACTCTTTAAGCTGAAGGAACCAGGCAACAGACACTTTAAGTTTCCTCCATAATGAGAAGTAGTAGTAGATGAAGTGGTTTGTGGCATTATCTGCGTATTTGACAATGGTATTCACTTTTGTTTCTCTTTTGACCTCGGGGTCATCAGCAGGAATCACAGCTGGATCCATGTCAGCTACAGACCATTTACATTTAGATTTACATTAAGGGCATTTAGCAGACGATTTTATCCAAAGCGACTTACAATAAGTGCATTTGTTACAATAAGTACATTTGTCATAAGAAGTGAAACAATATATCGCTGTCGGTACAGTAAAGACATTCATAGAACCAAGTGCAAGTATGACAATCGCTAGGCCAACCCATTCCCAGTGTAAAGCAGCGATAGCAGCTACTGTCGATGCTACACAATTAAGTACCTTGAATAAGTGCAATGTACAAGTGCCAGGACGTACAACATTCAATGGTGGCTGTGCATTGGTTTCTATGCAGAGTCGAGATGAACTCTGAACAGGTGAGTTTTGAGTCTTTTGCGGAAGCTGGTGAGCGACTCTGTGGTCCTGACATCGGTAGGGAGCTCGTTCCACCACTGAGGTACCAAAACAGAGAAAAGTTGTGACTTTGCTGATCGACCTTTGCTTGCTCTTAGCGATGGTGGTACCAGACGTCCAGCTGAGGTTGTTGAGCGGAGGGATCGAGCTGGGGTGTGTGGCTTTACTAATGCTTGGAGGTAGGCAGGGGCAGTTCCATCGACTGCCTTGTATGCCAGTACCATCATCTTGAATCTGATGCGAGCTATTACAGGGAGCCAGTGGAGGTCTCGGAAGAGGGGGGTTACATGTGAGAACTTTGGTAGGTTGAACACGAGGCTCGCTGCCGCATTCTGGATGCGCTGCAAGGGTTTAATCGCAGAGGCAGGGAGTCCAGCCAGGAGCGAGTTGCAGTAGTCGAGGCGGGAGATGACAAGTGATTGGACTAGAAGCTGAGCTGCTTCCCTTGTGAGGAAGGGCCAAATCCTGCGGATGTTGTAAAGTGCAAATCTGCAGGATCGGGCCACCGCAGTGATGTTTGCGGTGCAGCATAACTGATTGTCCAACACTACACCAAGGTTTTTGGCAGTTGGAGAAGGAGATATAGTGATGTTCTCAACAGTGACCAGTAAGTCCATGTGTGGGCAATCTTTCCCTGGTATTAGGTGGAGCTCAGTCTTGTTGAGGTTAAGCCTCAGGTGATGGGCAGTTGTCCAGGTGCTGACTTCTGCCAGACATTCAGATATGCGTGTTGCAATCAGGGTTTTGTCAGATGAGGGAAAGGAGAGAAATAGCTGAGTGTCGTCAGCAGAGCAGTGATAGGAAAAGCCGTGGGATGTAATTACAGAGCCCAGAGATCTGGTGTAGAGGGAGAACAGAAGAGGCCCCAGTACCGAGCCTTGAGGGACACCTGTATCAAGCGTGCAAGGTTTGGACAAGGAGCCATTCCATGTTACCTGATAAGTGCGATTCATCAGGTAGGACGTGAACCAGGAAAGGGCAGATTCAGCTATGCCAAGCTCGGCGAGAGTGGCGAGGATCTGGTGGTTCACAGTGTCAAATGCTGCAGACAAGTCAAGGAGAATGAGAACCGATGAGAGGGACGAGGCTCTGGCCGCCCGGAGGGACTCAGTCACCGCGAGGAGAGCCGTCTCAGTGGAGTGTGCTTTTTTGAAGCTTGACTGGTGAGGGTCAAGCAGGTTGCTAGATGAGAGATAGGAGGACAGTTGGTTAGCGACGGCACGTTCCAATGTTTTAGAGAGGAATGAAAGAAGAGATACCGGTCTGTAATTCTGGATGTCAGTGGTATCAAGCGTTGGTTTTTTGAGGAGAGGCTTTATTCTGGCAGTCTTGAAAGACGTTGGAACAATGCCAGAAGTGAGGGAGGAGGGGATGGTGTCAAGGGGGCAGGTGTTGGCATGGTTAGATGTTATAATTCTGTTGACCTCGTCTGAGGTGAGGGATGAATTGGGTAAAGACAGAGGTGGGGGTCGGGGGAGGGAGGATGGTGGCAGTGATGAAAGAGGAGCTAATGTCCTTTACTTTCTGGGTAAAGTAGGAGACCACTCCTTTTCTGGCAAGTAGAGGAACTCTGGGCTTTTAATCCATCGTGTCAGAAATTCCTCAACTTCCACGAGATGCTTTATCTGAAGGGTTGACCTTGATGTTTACCTACTTCCACTGGTCCCCGTTGGTGGCTTCTCTGATAACAGAAACTCAAAAAGCGCCTTGTTTCATTACAGATGTACTGCAGAACAGTTGTGTTGTCTGTCCAAAACACTGACTTTTTTAGTTTCATCTGTAGCTTCTTTTGAAGCATTAAATCCATCCGGACAGCAAGGACTGCTGCTGTGAGCTCCAGGCGAGGTGACCTGCTTCAGGGGTGTTGCTCTGGCCTTCCCCACAATAAATGACAGATGCACATCTTTCCCATCTTCCAGTCTCAGATAGGATGCTGTACCATACCCAGCTTCACTGGCATCGGAAAAATTGTGAATTTGTGCTTTCACAGATGTTTCAAAGTTTTTGGGTTTAATGCATCACTCTACTTGGAATCCAGTCATTTTTTGGAGATCATTGAGCCAATCAGACCATTGTTTAAAGAATAGGGGGGAAATTGGTTCATCCCACTTCAAGCTTCTTCTGCACAACTCCTGCAACATCAATTTGGCTGGCATAATAAAGGGGGCCAAGAATCCTAATGGATCATAAAGGGAGCTGACCACAGACAAAATGCCTCTCCTGGTCTGTGGACGTTCCCGTAATGCAGTCCTAAAGCTGAACTGGTCAGATTCCACACACCATTGCAATCCGAGTGCTCTTTCCATTGGAAGCTGGTCTGTGTCCAAATACAGTTCTCTTACATCTGTTGATCTGATGTCACCTGGGATTGACATCAACACAGAACGGCTGTTTGTCACCCATTTTTGGAGGCTGAATCCATCTTTGTTACAGAGTGCTGTCAAGTCCTTCACAATTTGTATTGCATCTTTCTCGAGGCTGTCATCTACGTAGAAGCTGTAGTTCACTGTGCTTATCACTTCAGGAGGAAAATCAGATGCATTGTCCTCAGCAGTGCTCCTCAAGGCATAGTTGGCACAACTTGGGGACGATACTGCTCCAAACAGGAGTACTCTCATCTGATGTTCCACTGGCTCTACAGCAGTGTTGCCATTAGGCCACCAAAGGAAGCGGTAGAAGTTCACATGTTTTTTTTCCTGAACCGAATGAGGACCCCTACAAGAGAGTTGGTGAGATCCGGGCCCTGCAGAAGCTGGCAATTCAGGGATGTTCCTTTATATGTGGCTCCACAGTCAAACACGACCCTTAGCTTTCCTTTGGTGGGGTGATGTACTCCGTGATGAGGGATGAACCACACTTTTCTATCATCCTCTTCCAGCTGACCCGTGGGTAGTACTTCTGCATAGCCTTGGTTCAACATATCATTCAGAAATGTGGTGTACTCCTACTTAAACTGTAGATTTTTTTTCCTCTTCAAACCCTGGATCTGCTGTTCCGCCACACAGCGATTATTTGGTAGCACAGGGTCTTCTTCTCTGAAGGGAAGTATATGCAGTAATGACCATTTTTCATTTCTGTAGTACTTTTCATAATCCCCATAAATGTATATAAATATACAAATATATATAAATATATATATTTATATATATATAAATATATATAGATGTAATGTAATGTCTTCTCTTGACTCCAGCTGCTCCTCTGATGCGTTCTCGTTAAAGTCTTAGTTGTATTGTTTAATCGGGGTATATGCAGGAATCATAGAGATGAATTTACTACCTTTTACTACCTTTTTTACTACCTCCACAATATTTTTTACTACCAACATGACATCAAGCAGCGGGGCGGGGGTTAAGCAAAGCACAACTTACTATAAGGTGACACTGTCATAACCATCACGTGTTGAGTCGAGTTTCAGTTGTCTTTTCCTTAACCTAGCCCTTACGTGAATTATATCCTTGGCACTTTTATTTTTATAACAAAAGACTTAACCATAAAAAATAATAAAGATTAATAATAAAGTGTGTCTCATCACAGACACTTACCCACAAACACACATTCTCACACACACAGACTTAAGCAGTGAATTACTGTCCCAAAGGAGCATTTTATTTTAACAATTTAACTTATGTAACAATAAATTAGACTGGACTTTGGACTTAAAAACTGTCCAAAGAGTCCATGGAGTGGTAATGAATGGAAATCATGGTTAATAATTGATGTGACACATGACAGTTTGAACATGTCCGAAAACTAATTTTAAGAGAGAAGTTAACAATAACAACTTATATAACAATAACAATTTTACCTGTATTCATCAGGTGATAACTTTAGCTGGCACACAGAGAGATATAGAGAGAGACAGAGGGAGAAAGCACAAGGGGGGCTGTGGGAATTGAGATGGCAGAGGAAAGGAGAATACATGGACACATATGTAGAGAGGGAGAAAAGAGATGAGAGAGGCAAGAGATGAATGGTCAAGGAGAGAAATGCGAGATTATACAATCACAAAAGTTTCAGTTGTGCAGACTTTTCTTCAATCCTTTCCTCCAATTGGTGGAGTTCTTTTTTTTTTCTGTTTACCTTCTGCGAAGTGTTTTGGACTTGGTGATAAGTTTAGCCAACTTGTCCGCGTCATTTCCAAGCGACTCACAAACACGGCTTAGTACGTCACGCTGGGTTCTGTGTGGTCCAAAAGCTCCTCCTCCACTGCCTTCCTCATGTGCGGCACTCTCCTTGTTTTTTCTTTCATTCTCCAGGTACAGTCTATGCTGAGATCTTGCAGATGAGGCAGAGGCAAGGAGCTCCTTTGTCAGAGGGACTTTAACCCCCCCCCCCCACAATTGCACAGACTAATCGCAGTGATTCCAGCGATCTATCGTGGAGATTGCATGTTTCCACCTCTTTGTTGTCAGAAAATCCTTTTTCAACAGTGGCTTGGCCATGGGATAGAAGGTTAAGGCGTGCTGAGAGTTGTGTGAAGAAACACATCAAGGCGGTCCTTCATTGGTTTAAAGGCCAGGAAACGTTCATCTCGTCCTTCCACTGAGGTCAAGGACGCAAACTGCTGAATGATAACATCCCCTACAATATGGACAAAGAAATTAAGACAAAATCATTGATAACATTTAAGTACATTTCAGTCTGCTTAACTGCCTATTATGAAAGTACAACATCCTTAAAACATGGCCTTCATTTGAATGACCTTTCCACTTCTACTGACCCTACACATACTGTATATATTTATGGTATATAGTATATACCAGCTGGAATGCCACCTGCCAATTTCTTTCCCTGAAGGAATGTCTGCACTACACTCTTGTTGGATCAAGGCAGGCAATTGGCCTAACCAATGGAAATTTTAAGGGGGATTTGTCCTGCAATTTCCCGACAATCCTAACAAGGCACTGCAAGCATTCTCTCCTGAAGGTTAGCACAGACAGCTCCCCTATCTTGCTTCCTGGCTTGCTCTGAAGGGCCTAACAAAAAGAGACCATTAATGTTCATACAAGGATATTTATTTGTCACATACATAGAGATAGTTGTGTAAAACATGGTGAAATTATGTGGGTTGTGTGTGATGGGATATGAGTATGAGTTCAGGATGCATAATGCAAATGAAACTGACAACTTACACATTTAAAACAATTCTAACAGTTTAACCAGAGTAAGAGGTTTGGAATATCGTCATGGCTGTGGTTCAGTTTAAGCCACAGTGCCAAGGCCTGGTGGTGAAGACAACTAAAGTTTGGAAGGTAACCATTACCAACCACACAATTACGACAGCTTACCACAGAGGTGGTTAAATAATGCCCATTGTTTCTCATAAACACTTAGAAGTAACTCTTTATTTGTGCCGACAGCACAATTCATGCATGATATTGAAATAATTTGCACAGTAATTACCTTGATAGCAGATTCAGCACCCAGGCCGATGTCCACATTTTTAAGAGAGACCCAGTTCTTCTCCTCAGACACCTGAATTGTGATCATTTGCAGTGAGCTTTGGCCCTGTAAAAGTTCCCTTTTCACAAATCGTTGTAGTTAACCCTTAAAAGTACAAGAAAAACTGTTAGTAACCCAGCCACACATGTCAACTGATACAGTTCAATCACATTCAAATGAAGACAGTAACTCTACAGAAATTACAATTCTTACCATCAGGAGTTCTTTCAGATCTTTAGCCAAAAAAGGCAGCACAGGCTCGTCGGTCTGATATTTGGTCAGGAATGGGTGGAAGCTTCGAGCAACTGACAAGAAGAGCTGGAGCTTTGGAATTATTAACTCATCATCCCGCGCTGCCAAGATGTTATCATATGAGGCTGTGTTGGGGTGTGTCGGGGCAACTTTTTCTTCTGAACTGCATCAATGTATGTTAAAAGCATGGGCCAAATGTCGACAGTTCTCTCAGCCACAGGGACATTTACCACCCATCTATGGCCACAGAAAGGTCGGGGAAAGGTAGAAGATCCAGTGGTGCTGGGGTAATCTTCTCTACGGGCAGGAACATTGTGGAAGATGTAGTGCATAGCTCGTAACAGCCATGTTGTGAATCCTGCCTTCATGGCATTGTGGAGGATGTGCAAGCCACATAAATAAAGCTCTGAATGGTCGTTCTAAAGGAGCTTCATCATCTTGAGATTGACATTTGGGCCATACTGACACACAGCAGGTGTCTCAAGTTGAGTTTTGCAACACATTCCTATGAATTGTCACAATTCTTTTTTTTATTTGTTCTTTGGTTTTTGGTTATTCATAAAACTCTGCTAGACAGTAAATACAGTCCCAGTAGCTAAGTATTTGTCAATCATTTTTGCGTGATCAAAATTTAATTAGGTCATCTACCACATCCCAGGTGTGGACATCGCAGATTAAGGGCCCTATTTTAACGGTCTGAAACGCAAGTGAGAAGCGCCAAGCGCAAGTAGCTTTGTGGGCGGTTCTATGGCGATGTCTGAAGTAGCCTAATTACCCGTAGGTGTGGTTTGGGCATAACGTGCAATAAACCAATGAGAGTGCCAGCTCCCATCCCCTTTAAGAGCCATGAGCGCATTTGAATCTGACGAGTTGATATTTTGACAGTAAGACACATAGCTTACGTCAAGGATGGATGCGTACCATCCCTTGCAGAACAAGAAGTCCTCCAGAATGGCTCCATCCACCCTCATTTCTGCCATCATCCACTCCTCTCTCACCACTGGAACTTTCCCTACAACCTTTAAAACCGCGGCTATTACACCGATACTGAAAAGACCTGGTGCCGACCCCTCCAACTTCAACAACTTCCGTCCAATTCCCAATCTTCCATTCATCTCTAAAATCCTTGAAAAAACAGTTGCCTCCCAACTCCATTCTCACTCATCCCACAATAACCTATATGATCAGTTCCAGTCCGGTTTCCGCCCACTCCATAGCACTGAAACAGCACTCATCAAGATAACGACGACCTCCTAATGGCAGCTGATTCTGGACTCCTCCCCATCCTCCTCGACCTCAGTTCAGCCGTTGATACACTCTGTCACACCACCCTCCTCAACAGACTAGCTTCCATTGCCATCACCCACACTCCGTTAGACTGGTTCAAATCATACCTATCTGGCCGCACTCAGTTCATCCAACTGAAGTCGTTCAAATCCATCCCCTCCCCCGTCACTTCAGGTGTGCCCCAGGGCTCTGTCCTGGGACCCCTCCTCTTCATCATCTACCGCCTTCCCCTCGGCAATATCTTCCGCAAATTTAAGATTCAATTCCACTGTTATGCTGGCGACACCCAGCTCTACCTCACCACTAAACCCTCGTCCACTCTTCCGCCCTCCTCCCTCACTAATTGCATCACTGAAATAAAAATCTGGTTCACTCTCAAATTAAATAGCAGTAAAACCGAGGTTCTACTCATTGGCACAAAATCTACCCTATCAAAAACGAACAGCTTTTCAATCACCATAGATAATTCCACTGTTGCACCCTCCTCTAAGATTTAGAGTCTGGGTGTCATCCTGGACAGTACACTATCCTTTCAATCCCACATCAATAACATCACCCGGTCTGCCTACTGCCACCTACGAAACATCAACCGCCTCCGCCCTTCCCCGACCCCCCACACTGCCGCCATCCTTGTCCACAGCCTCGTCACCTCCCGTGTAGATTACTGCAACTCTCTCCTTCTCGGCCTCCCTAACAAATCCCTCCATAAGCTCCAACTGGTCCAGAATTCAACTGCCAGCATTATAACTCGAACCCCATCCATCCACCACATCACCCCTGTCCTCCAGCAGCACCACTGGCTCCGGTTCAGTTCCGTCTCCAATTCAAAGTCCTCCTGTTTACATTTAAGGCCATCAACACCCTTGCTCCCCCATATCTGTCCAACCTCGTCCACGTACCCGCTCCCTCCCACTCCCTCAGATCCTCTTCCTCCGTACACCTGTCTGTCCCCTCTGCCTGTCTCACCACCACGGGGCACAGAGCATTCAGCCGCTCTGCTCCCCGTCTCTGGAATGCTTTACCACCCGAACTCAGAAACATCAATTCATTTCCACTTTTCAAATCACATCTCAAAACCCATCTGTTCAAAACTGCCTGTTCCACCTGATGCCAATTGCTATGTCTGTGTTATTACAATTTTCTTTCTTTCTTTCTTAATTGTGTTCCCTTCAAATGACTTTTATGTACCTCTGTACGGTGTCCTTGAGTGCTGAGAAAGGCGCCTTTAAATAAAATTATTATTATAACTAGTGCTTGTCGTTTTTTAGAGCCCCCCACCCCCCTTACACTTCCTGTTTTAAATGACGCAGAATTCATCATTTTGCGTCAATTAAAGCAGGAAGTGTCAAGAGGTAGGTACGGATCTCTCCCGTCTCAGGGGAAAATGAGGGAATGATGCAAGACAATTCAAAAATATGACGCAAATGGGGAAGTGTCTCTTTAAGTATTGAAAGTATACTATATTGTAAAAATCAGCTAATCAACAAAAAATGTTTCCCATTTGAGATTTATGGGAATTTTCAAAATATGTAAGCTATAACATCAACCATACTAACGGTTTTCCTCACCTCCCACTCCATCCTCCCTCTCTCCCTCAAAGAAAATACCCCGTTCTCACTTGACATTTCATTTTTTATTTGAACTTTTTACATTCAACGATTTGATGTGGAATTAATATTCACACACACTCACAGAAAAGGTAAGTTTAGTACATGAGGTAAAATAAAAAGTCTGATTACTATAGGGCAGGTGCCCACCTCCCACCCCGTAATACTAACGTTATTGGGTCAAATCGAAACGGGGCGGAAAACCGCCCAATCTGGCAACACTCGAGTCTAAACAAAATGTAACTGTGGTTGGTTGAGAGCACTTGTCAATCAACGTTACTGATCTAGCTAGAACCACAATTGATTGGGCAATCTTGCTTCCCCACTTCCCACAACATGAGATTTCTAATTTCTTTAGCTTTAATTTTGTACCGAGTAGCGAAGACAGCAAAAGCTGACCAATAAAACGCATGACTTGTTGAGGCACAAACCCGATGATATTTGGATTAACCAATACAACAAAGATTTGCTATGGGCTGAGTGAGAAATGGGCTTACTACTTGATCGCGCACAAAAAGAAGCAAAAGCTGGCAACATTGACGCTAAGGAATCGTTCAAAAAACTTGGTTGTGTATATCTTCATAACAGAGAGGTTTCAGTGCAGGTAGCGGTGTACAGACTTACTGGAATGCACTTGAACGAATGCTCATGCAAAGTAATATTTGTACCCACAGGCGAACACCCTTTGAGAATGAGTTTACCATTGACCGTATTGCAACAAAGTGCCACCATTGATTCCCCTAACCAACCTAGCATGTGGATGACGAGTTATGTAGACCGCTATAAAAACCGACCGCATTCACCTAAGCGCCAATTAATGTGTCTAGCTACTTTTTGCTCAGAATATCGCACAATGTGTCAAACTGAGTCAACAAATTATTATTTTGGTGACAGTGACGAGTCAATCATTCAATTTGACAATGACATGGGTTTCGCCTGAAAACGCACACACACAAAACCAGCAATTATAAGATTTGCTTGTTTGTCGCCAACAAAAGATCCGGAAAGGTATTACCAGAGCCAATTGCAACAGTTTTTGCTGTATTATGTAGACTCTTACTTGAAACCCCAGACTTTCAAATCATACGAGGACTTTTACAATCTTGGCATGGTATAATAATGGATTGAATTTATATTACTTTTCTAGACACTCAAAGACGCTTTACAGTGAAGGGGGGACCTCACTAACAGTGTGTACCACCGACTTGGGTGATGCACGGCAGCCAATCTGCGCCAGACCGCTCACCACACACCAGCTGGAGAGTGAGGGAATTAATGAGTCAGCCAATTATACAGGAGGACGATTAGGGGGCCAGATTGAATGAGCCTGATTGGGCCAGGACACTGGGGAAACCCCTACTCTTTACGATAAGTACCCTGGGATCTGTTATAACCTCAGTGAGTCAGGACCTCGGTTTTACGTCTCCTTTGAAGGACGGCGCCTTCCACAGCACAGTGTCCCCGTCACTGCACTGGGGCATCGGAGTGATGTTAAGGCCAGAGGGAAGAGTGCCACCTATTGGCCACCACCCGACACCACTTACAGCACCTGGTATTCCCAGGCGGTCTCCCATCCAAGTACTAACCAGGCCCGACCCTGCTTAGCTTCCGAGATCAGACGAGATCGGGCATATCCATGGTGGTAAGGCCATATAGGCCGGTATGCAATGTTACCAATGATGTGAGCACAGTGAGAGAAATTGTAGAAAAGAACAACTCTGTATGAAAAAGAAGCGGAACAACTCCATATGGCTCAACACTTGGTTGATAAGCAGGGTCAATTGGATGATGCATGGGCACAAATCTGCCCTGAAACTGAAATGGAACATTTACAATGTTTACAATTGATTGACAAAACATAGCTTGAGAATGAAGCAACTAATAGCGGTAACATTGAAGGCATGGGAAAAAATTGAGATCATTAAACAACCAACAGGCTGAAATATTTTATAATGTGAGACAATGGGCTCTGCGAAAAGTCTGGGGAGAAACCACCAAGCAATTTAAGGTATTTATCACGGTAGGTGCAGGGACTGGAAAAAGCCATTTGATTAAAGCAAACATTATGAAACATTTTATCTCAAGCCTGTCCAAATCCTGATGATATTACTGTAATTTTGACAGCACCAACAGGCGTAGCTGCGTGTAACATCGGGGCTACCACCATCCACAATATGTTTTGAATTGGCACAGATATCAAATTACCCTATCAACCACTTGGTGAAGAGAAAATCAATTATTTGCTTGCTAAATTGTCCAACTTGCAACTGGTTATTATTGATGAAATTTCAATGGTAGATCACAAACTGATGGCATATATCCATGGCAGACTACCTCAAGTAAAACATTGCAGGGATCATTCTTTGTTTGGCAAAGTCAACATCATTGCAGTCAGAGACTTCTACCAATTACCACCTGTGAAATTTTCAGCGCTATACAGTGACGTACCAGGAATTAATTTGTGTAATGATCATTTACAGAAAGCAGAGTTAACCAAGGTGATAAGACAAAAAGATTCAACTTTTGCACAGCTGTTAAATCGCATAACTTACATGTTTATGCAAACAACACCCCTATGCTTGATGAAGATGTTAACATGTTTAAACAACGTGAAACAGGTGAAGAAATGCTTGCTGCACATATCTTTGCAACAAATAATCCATCACGCCGCGTCCTGCTACACGGTCCAATACCTCCACCTAGCGACTACTTGACACCAGTGGTCCTCCTCCCGACACACCAGTCTGCAATCAGTAATCACCATTCCCTACTTCAGCCGGGGATTTCCCATCAGCCGGCGCCAGTTCGTCGTTACGTCTACCCAGTCAGTATCGGTCCTACCAGCATTCTTGAACCTCTGTTTCGTAGCCTGCCCTCGTGGTAACCATCTCTCCTCTTCCCTAGTTTTCCACCTGCCACCGGACCCCTGCCTGCCAGCCGCATACCGTCTCGTCCTCGCCTGCCTGACTGCCTACCTGCTATCGGACCCCTTCCTGCCTGACTACCCGCCTGTCGTCAAACCCCTTTCTGCCTGACTGTCTGCCCGTTACCGAACCCCTTCCTGCCTGACTACCCGCCTGTCGTCAAACCCCTTTCTGCCTGACTGTCTGCCCGTTACCGGACCCCTGCCTGCCTGACTACCCGCCTGTCGTCGAACCCCTTTCTGCCTGACTGTCTGCCCGTTACCAGACCCCTGCCTGCTTGACTTCCCGCCTGCCTACCAATAAATCCCGTTCCCCTTACCCCGCCTCTGCCTCCCTGTGTTCAGCATTTTGGTCCCCACGTTCTGTTCCCATAACATAATCAGGTAAACGATTTCAATTCTTGCATGCTAACTTCAAAATGTCCCGATGCTAGCATCATAGAAGCACAAGACTTTCAGTGTAATCCAAAAACGGGAAGACTTGAACTAAAGATTGGTCATCATGGTAAAGTATTTTATACTTGTCTCAAATCGACCTTGTCTTTGGGCAAAGGAGCCAGAGTGAATGAAAAACATTGATGTCTTAGATGGGCTTGTTAATGGTGCTGTTGGTACAGTTGTTGATATCTTCTACATGTCTAACCAGTCCTTCAGTCCAGTCCTTCTGAAGCTGTTTCACAAATGTCTAACTTCCTTATTCCACAGCAACCTGTATCGCTTGACACTGTTTATCATGGCTTTTCACAACAAACAGAGTTTATCTGCACACTTTGATGATGTACAAGCTAACCAAAAATTGCTTTCAGCACAATGTATTGGGCTCTCAAGTCTCACGCATTCGGGGTGAGACACACGCAATTCAACCCATGCACACGCTCACACGTGACACTTGGTATTTCTCACGCAGAGAAATTACCAGGAAAGCGCGCCGCCAACAACCAATTACCACCAACTCGCGCCGCTATTTAACAGTGGAACAGGTAGGAATCAAATGGGTTTCCCGTACGTAGGGTTACCAGACGTCCTCTTTTGCACGGACATGCCCACTTTTTGAGACACTTTTAAAAAATAATGTGTCTGGGCCGAATTTCAAAATCATCCAGGATTTTATTAAAGCCTCACACATGTTCACATTGAATTTGCGTTGCGTTTCTCTGGGTCGTTCACAAACAAGTTAGGCTGCGCCCTCCCCTACTCAGCTCTGTTCGCTTTGCATTGGAAGTGAGTAGGGGGAGAGGTTAAGTAGAGCCTTCAGATTGGACGGTTTGACTTTAGAGTTACCGTCATGTTTTGTATTTATTTTTTTACCATTATTGTTTTATAGGGACAAACATTAACAAATTTCTCCTACAGGGGATTGCTAAAGTTCTATCTATTGAATATAAAGAAACACTTGGTCATACTTTACACACTTTACCATAGCATTGGCCTACTGAATGCCACAGATATATTTTAAGCATTGGACTGAATGCCACATAAATATATAATGTTTTTGCACGTTTATAACGTTTAAAAGTTCAGGGAAAAGTATATGCCTCTACTGGTGTTGCTTAGGCATATATACTTTTGAGGCAGTGGTGTTTCTGAATATTAGTGTTAAGGGCCAATAATGCTTACTATCATACATTAGTCACCATATCTGTGGACACATTTGTATGCAGTCACATATATAACCCCCCCCCCCCCGAACTCAGTTCAAAACATGAGAGCCCTGTGTATATGTCTAGCAGAAACATGGCTAAAGGCTGACCATACAAACAAACATTTACAGCTCCCAAACTTCACCTTTCACCACAATCCACGTTCTAATTGCAGTGAATTGAAACATGAGACAAATGGAGGAGTTGGGTTATATTGTCATTCTACTCTTGCAAACAGTATTCATGTAGAGACACCACAATGTATAAATTTGGAATGCAATTCTATACAGAACGTGTTCATTAACATTGCCTGAATGTTTTGTCTTTCAAGAGGCAACTTTTTGCAACTCAACACCGGTAAGCTACTTTTGAGCCATCTGACTATGGCTACGTTTACATGATGACGGTCTGAACAGAAGACACAAAAGTGGCGTCGCGTCTTCACTTTTTATTCCGCGTTTAGACAAGCGTTTTCGGGAGGAAATCTGCATGCATACGGTGACGCAAAAGTGTGTGGAATTTGATTGGGTATGCATGTCAAGCGGCTAGGTGGTGCTGTGATATACTATCACACAACACCGCCATGTCTGAGCGCATGCGTAGAATCTTCCTTCTCTTATCTGCGCTGCGAAAACCAAAACATAATTACAGATCCTTCTCTGTTCAGTAATACTATCTGTATATATCCTGTACATTTCGTGGAAAGACTCCTGTAAGTTTATTAGGGCCGAAAGAGCAGCTTGACGGTCCGACGCATGGAAATAATCCAACATGTTTGTTTATTTCCCTGTACTGGGGCGTGTATGTGACGTAAAGGCGTACGCGACGTGAGCAGATCCGAGCAGAGTTTTGCGTGTTGGCAGTGTAGACAGAAAAGCTACGGCGGACATCATTCAAGTTTTCCACTCTGGAGGGTGGTTTCAGATTTTTGCATTTTTAAGCCCAAAAAAAGCCGTCACCGTCTAAACGAAAGGCACTTCCGATAAAATATTATGTCGTTTTTACCCGCAAGCGTCCTCGTGTAACACATGCTACTTTTGAGACATCTGACTATAACATACGCTACTTTTGAGACATCTGACAATAACATACACCAGTGGTTCTCAAAGTGGGGTCCCCGGACCCCCGGGGGTCCACGGCGCGTTGCCAGGGGGTCCGTGAAAAGCTTGTTACGACATAAACATACCGGTATTTATGGAGAAAGTGCTGGGCCTGTCGTCATAACTCCCGTCGGCGTAACGTCAAACCAATGAACACTTGGCTTTTACATTATGTCAAACTCCCTCAGGCTTTAACTTCACATCTCACAGCTGAATAACTAAATGAAAGCCAATTAAACAGGCGCATTGTGTTCAGCCCTCCTCCTGCTTTCATTTTGGGCCAATAGTAAATCTGTTAACATCAATCTGTCAACGCATGCTTGAGTCTGAAAACTTTTATATTGCCTACTGAGGAGGATCCACAATGGATAAATATTTAAAAAGGCCTAATAATGATAATCCTAAACAAAGCGGAAAAGTTAGGAGGTACGATGAAAACTACATTGTCTTTGGATTTATTGAGAACAGTGGTGGGAAGCCGATGTGCGTTGTGTGTCTTCAAGTGTTGGCGAACAAATCAATGAAGCCGGCTAAGCTAAAGCGTCATCTCCTAACCAAGTACCCGGAGTACAGTGATAAATCAAAGCAATTCTTTGTGAGGAAAGGCGAAGAATATATCCATCAATGATCAAAACTCACTAATTTGGCCACAACGTCTGAGAGGGCACAGAAGGCTTCATTTTTAGTGGCTCAGCAGATTGCGAAATGCAAGAAGCCTCATACCATCGCACAAGCGCTGATCCTCCCAGCAGCAGTGGGTATGTGTGAGATAATGCTCGGGACAGAGGCAGCAAATAAATTAAAAAGCATACCCCTCTCCGATGACAGCGTGAAGCGGAGGATCAATGACCTGTCGGATGATATCGTATCGCAGCTTCTGGGGAGACTTCGTTGCAGTGAGGTGCAATTTTCCATGCAGTTGGACGAATGAACTGATGTGGCTAGCGCAGCCCAGCTAATCACTCTTGTCCGCTAACCGTGGGATTGAGCCATTCTGGAGGATTTCTTGTTCTGCAAAGAGCTCCCTGGCAGGACAACCGGCGAGGAGGTATTCAAGATCCTGAACGAGTTTTTTGAGTTCCATGAGCTGAGTTGGGAAAAATGTGTGGCTATTTGCACTGATGGAGCTGCAGCGATGACGGGCCGAAAGAGCAACGTTGTCGCTCGGATAAAGGCAGTAAATCCAAAAGTGAAATCTGTGCACTGTATGCTGCACCGGCAAGCGCTCGCCTCCAAAGGTATGGAACCAGATCTGCACTTTGTGTTGAGTACAGCTGTAACTGCAGTTAATTTGGTTAAGTCGAGGGCATTGCAGTCACGTTTGTTTGGGCAACTTTGTCGGGAGATGGATGCGGACCATGACACACTGCTTTACTATTCTGAAGTGAGGTGGCTCTCTCGTGGGAAAGTGTTTCAGCGGGTATTCGAGCTACGCAGCGAGATGTCAGAGTTTCTGATGACTGAAAAGCCCGACCTCGCTGAGCTTTTTTCCAACCCCGAGTATGTTGCCAAATTGGCATATCTTGTGGATGTATTCAACATTCTCAACAGCCTCAACCTCTCCATCCAGGCACGGTACGCTTCCATCCTTGACGTAAGCGACAAAATAACTGCTTTTATGGGGAAAACTGAGCTATGGAGAAGAAGACTCCAAGATGGAGTGACTGACATGTTACCGCAACGCACAGATTATCTTCACGCGAACAACCTGTCAGTTGCTACAGTGAAAGAGGTAGCCACCTCTCACCTCACTGAACTCAGCAAGCACTACGATTCGTACTTCACGGACGTGAATACTGATGCTTGGGACTGGGTGTGAGATCCCTTTGCTCCAGGAGTAACATGTAGCGGCCTCACTAGCAAAGCAGAGGATGAGTTGGTGGACTTATCTTGTGATCAGACTCTGAAGGCCCGATTCCAGCAGGTGAGCCATGTAGACTTTTGGCCCTCCCTCTCACGTGAGTATCCTAAGCTCACAGCACAGGCCATGTTGCTACCATTTCCTACTACTTACTTTTGCAAGTCATCGTTCTCAACTTTGACTGCAATGAAGCCAAAGTACAGAGCTTGTCTCCATGTGGAGAGTGATCTTAGAGTCTGTTTATCGTCCATCGCGCCAAGACTGGACAAACTATGTAGTGAGAGACAGGCACACCCATCTCATTAGTGACACATTAATCTTCTTAATATGGGGTCCCTATTCATCTCTCTTTCTGTTTAAGAGTATGCATTATTCTCACCTTATATCAGTGCTTTTGTATTGTCTGTTAACACTACTTGATTTGATTAATCAAAGAGTTCATGTTGCACTTGTTACATTGTGTTCCACTGTGTTTCTACAGCTAATTGTCTCTCTCTCTCTCTCTCTCTCTCTCTCTCTCTCTCTCTCTCTCTCTCTCTCTCTCTCTCTCTCTCTCTCTCTCTCTCTCTCTCTCTCTCTCTCTCTCTCTCTCTCTCTCTCTCTCTCTCTCTCTCTCTCTCTCTCTCTCTCTCTCTCTCTCTCTTAAAAAGTTAGATTCTCTCTGTATCTGTTACTGCATCAGTACAATTTCATTGTCTTTTAGCACTATACTTGTTGCAGTTCATTTTGACTTGCTCATCACCTCCCCCCCACACACACATAAATTTAGCTTTGATTCATGATTTACCCACTAAAACAATTGTCTTTTTGTTCAACAGTATATTGTCTGTTACATCAATGTTTTTTGCACTGATCGTTGTCACTGTCCTTCATTGTTATTTGCTGTGATGAATTACCAAATGGCCCAACTATTTGTGTGTATGTGGGTGAAATTTTTATACACACATTTATAAAAAAAAGTAAAATCTTTTTACATATTGTAAAGTCATGCCAAAATGCAATAAAATGTTTATTTAACACTATTGTGGTATTAGCACTTAATGATTGAAGCATACAATAGTTCAAAAGCATCTAACAGAACAAATAGACATGAGCCTATATGATTACATTTGTGTTGCGGTTATGAGGGGGTCCTTGAAAGAAATTCTGCCCTATGGGGGGTCTCCGGCCCCATATAGTTTGAGAAACCCTGCCATACATCCTTATTGTTCAAGCAAACCAAGGTGTGTCTGAGAAGGAGTGTTGGAATGAGATTGTGGTCAAAAGTCGAAAGCTCTCAAAAGGTAGTCTTCTGTGTCGTCAGGTCCAGTGGGAGGAAGGGGGGTGCAGGAAATAATGAGTCGGTTGCTAGAAATAATGATAATAATAATAATAATAACGGTGATTTGGTGAAGGTTTAGCAAAAATGTAATAGCGTTGTCTTTGTCTGTCAAAATATGGAGTGGAATAGTAGATGTCGAGTAGAAAAGTTTATGAGCGAAAATGAAATCTTGCATAATTCCGTCCGTCTCTAAAAAAAATTTGCCTGAGAAAGTGTGTCCAAGTTTGTTGGTCTTGTACGTCAGTTGACAGGTCGTGCAGCGAATGAAAGGTGGGGAAGTGCTAAAGGTGGGAGTTGGGTCAAGGGTGTGGTGCTGAGGGCAGGAGAGTTGGCTGGTGACCTCAGCACCAATCACCTCTCCTACCGTAGAGGTAGTTTTGTATGGAACAATAAGAGCAAGGGATGTTGTGGGGATGTCAGGGTGCGCAATGGGGGTAAAACAAGAGGTTTGTGATGTGGTAAGGGTGATGGTGTTTTGAAAAAACGTGTGCAAATTTGGGAAATATTGTACCACATATGTACATTTAGGAACCCCCCAGGTGGTCAGGAGGAGGCTGCCACTGGCGTCGGACGCCGCGTATCGCCTGATGGCGACTTGTTTGTTGTCCACTTTGGTGCAGACGCTGCCCCTCCTCCCGCAGCTCCTCCACCTTAACAAAGATGTGGACCTGGGTGGAACGATAAAGAATGAATTTAGATTAAGTTAGTCACTTGTGAAAGGGTTACTCTTCTGCAGAAGCCATTAGAAAGGACGTGGTGCTTTACCTGCTCCTTTGGCTGAGTGATTTCTCCCAGAGGAGTGGCCCTGCCCATGGGTGGAGGTTTGTGGGGGAAGGACAGCACCCCAATGGCCTCCACATCTGCGTAATCATGGACCAAGAGCTGACTCTCTTGGTCCATGATAGACTCATTTTTTGTGAAGCCCCGGAAGCGGTCAGGAGTTTTGTGAAAATAAACAGTTGGTCAGTTTTTGCAAAGCGAGATTACACCAATTTCTTTGAGCACATTTGATGTAGAACATTGAGATAGCATAGTTATTGCACATTACATTAGTATCAGGAACAGTACACCCCCTCCCGTTTGGTGGTGGACGAGACCACTACACTGCAGAGCTCTGCCTCACTCTGAAGCTTGGTAAGGTAGTAGACCCGGTTGCTCCTACCACTCAGTACTACTGAGGTGATGCGCAGGGATCCCTGCTCATCCCTGCAAGGCTTCTTTGCAAGGGACACCATCTGGGAGGACATTATTACAAGTACGAGTTCAAAATTCACAGTTTCATGAAGTCATCAATCAGACAATCAGATCAGCAACAATGAACAGACAGACCAAATTAATCAGTACTTAATATAAAGTAGTAAGAATAAAAGTAATCAAGTAAGAAAGGCAAGTTAAGCAGAAAGTATGTGATGGAGTCAAGGGGTTAGAGGCACATGAACCCTTAATTATTTTTAAAGGTCCCATGGCATGCTACTATTGATGCTTTAATATAGATATTAGTGGGCCCCTAAGACAGTATTTGAAGACGTTCCCGAAATTCAGCCGTGGTGCAGAATTACAGCCACTACGAGCCAGTCGCACATTGAGCTTACCCCAAACGCACCCTTTCGGTGTCTGTAGCTTTAATGCAAATGAGGAGGAGAGAGGCGGGTCAAGGAGGAGGGTGGGGGTGTGGCCCTGAGCAGCTTGCGGCCACCGTACCATGCGCTCTGTTTGCAGTGGATGTATCGCGAGGCGCACACAGCCTTTAGCCGTGTTCTGTAAATATTCTAGAACCCTCCGGGTGCTCCGGCGGGAGTCCTGGAGCTCTATTTTTAAATAATATCATATTATACATAGATATCTATATCATATAATATGTATTATCACGGCCAAAAGCTGTGTGCGCCTCCAGACGATATTATGAATCTCAAACGACTGCGTCGGGTTCTCCGACGTCTCTGGTTCTTCCACGTCCACATCAGTCTGAAGTAGACTGAACCACGACATAGAGGAGAAAGGGATTGTTGACCGCGGTTGTCTCCCGCCGGAGCCCCGCTGCCGAGGGACCACCGCCTCGGAAGCGGGCAGCATGCCTCGCGGCGGTAGTGCCGCGCGGCAGTGGGAGACAATTGCTTTCTCCTTCATTTCGCTGTTCATGTACTTCAGGGAGGTAAAGCCAAAGTTAATTTCCCCTGATTCCTTCTCTACCATGGCTGAGATAACCCCCACGAGTCTAGTTGTGGAAATACCAGAAACGTCAGAGAACCCGACGTGTTATGCGCCATAACACCAACAGCAGAACGGTTATCCAAATAACAAAGAAGTTTACAACACTTGCATTACAGTGTGTGTATTAACACACACACACACACATGGGGCGCTCGCACGGTCGTAGCTCATTGGGCAAAGCAGGGAAGGGGAGGTAACATGTACCCGTATGACGAGATATGGGGAAAAATTCCAAATCGGCGCGTATGAGCTTTGTCTTTTCAAAGGCAGAGCAGGATAGCTAGTGCTCGTTTTACACCTAATGCTATTACTAGCTACTGAAGGACCATAGGCAGGCTAGGAGTACTCATATTAATGTTAGAAAATCTCATAAAGTAAAATTTTCATGCCATGGGACCTTTAAACGATTAAAGTCTTCAAAAGTCTACACTTTTGTAGACCATTATTTTGCTCTGCATTTAATGTAGCGTTTTTAGACCCCCTCTGGTTAATGTTTTATTTATTTTGTCTTCCTTTATCTTGCGACCCTCTCAGGGAACCGTCACCTTATTGTGGTGGAGAGGTTTGCGTGTACCTGAGGGTTGTGTTGTCTGGAGCCTTGGGCTCCTGGTAGGGTCTCCCATGGCAGAGTGGTCTCAGGTGACTAAGAAGGGTTCACCAGGACCCCATGGAAAATTGGGAAAGAGGAGAGACCCTCCCCGGAGGAAGCCCGGGCCCCCCCGCCGTCTGTAGCCAGGCCCAGATGGAGGGCTCGTCGGCAAGCGCCTGGTGGCCGGGTTTGCCACGGAGCCCGGCCTGACTTATTTGCTTATTGACACACACACACACACACACGCACTTATCCTAGTATTGTACAGGTGTTCTTTTTTGAATTGGCCAATAATTAAGGTTCATAAAATCAAAATATATTTATTTGTTTTCATTAGATCTCTGAAAAAGGTTTGGCCCATCTACATTGAAGGTAAGGTAAAACAATTTATATTTAGTTACACTGAATTACAAATACATTTTGGCACCGAATTTCAAGCAAATTCATTCTCACTTCATTTTAATTTTAAAACCATGAATTAATAAATAAGCAAGCAGCTGAACGTGTGCAGTCAGAAGATGTGCTGCTCCTCGTATCAGCTGGAGAGCAGGGGCCGGCTCATAGATGCCTCATTAATAGCTTCTCTCATCGTCGTGCATGTAGTTTGAATTTGTGTATCCTCGCTTCTTATTGTTGTAAGCCTGGTTCTGAGCGTAGGGGTTGGTCGTGGCTCGGTTCTGCTCATAGGGGTCCCGGTTCTGAACGTAGGGGTTGGTCGTGGCTCGGTTCTGCTCATAGGGGTCCCGGTTCTGAACGTAGGGGTTGGTCGTGGCTCGGTTCTGCTCATAGGGGTCCCGGTTCTGAACGTAGGGGTTGGTAAAAAAAACATGGGTTACATATTTTAACAATTGCCTGGCCTCTTCCACTCTGGCAGGTAAAACATTACATTTTCAAAAGTTAAAGTACATTTTGTACCCTGCGGGTGTATCAGACCCCCCAGACTCTCACCAAGAGCTGGTTCAATTATGTCGCTCAATCAGCAACGACACGCCCACATGCACCCGCTTACCACTGCATGGCCGGCCCTCGGACCAGCGTTGAGCTGGCCGTTATGGGAGGTCATCTCCATGTGGCCCCTGGTGGGTGTGGCCCTTGGTATCTTGGGGAACCCGTTGGCGGCGACCGGCGTAGGTCCATTGGGGTTTATGAGCGGCGCCTTGGTAAGGGAGTGGCTGAAGTACGTAGCCGCGTCCTCCTCCGTGCCCGACCTCTTCTTGCTGCTCTTCCTTGAAGGCCTGAAAACCACAGGGACACAAGCAAGGGCAAGCTTCAGGATCAGCACATCTGTCAAGGTCCTGGAGTTTGTGATGACTGGGTTTGGCCCAAGGAACTCATATTCATACAGTCTTCTTTTTTGGGGGGTTATCATTTTGAGAGAGTGTTGAAAGGAGAGCAGGGAGCAAGGGGGCAGTGGGGAGGAAGAGGTGGTAGAACATACCTGCATGAAAACACGCCAACAACAATGGCCATGAGGAAGAGCAGACCTCCCAAGACAGACCCAACGATCACCAGTGCCAGTTGCCAGGCTGAAACCAAACAAACAAACCAAAGATAATCAAAAGATCTCCGAGGAGAGTCAGACGAACGTGTGCCTTCAATGACGGGCAGTACGATTGTTCCCATTCCTACAATCAACATAAAAATGCAACATGTGATAATCCCTGAAAACAAAAGATAGATACCACTTTCAGTTGACATCTGCTTACTCACATTCGTCACAGTTAAATCCAGATTGCCCGAAGTCACAACTGAAAAGAAGAATTTCAAAGGTCACCAGGCGCCTGAGGTGGCCAACCCTTACCGTCTCAAAAGAGATGCTAGATTAAATTGTAAAACGAAATACCAATGCAAACCTAAAAGTCTGTGAATAAATACAATATAAACATCAGCCTACAAGCCTTTAACATATTGACTTTAATTTTGTAAGCCTACTTATCAGCACATATGCCATATTATAACGAAATAAATGTATGAGATATTATTTGTCTTATTTTTGTTATAGATATCGGCTACTAATAAACATATATTATAACATTAGCATACTAGTATAACATATTTATGTAAATCTCATAGTAGATACTTACAGATAACAATGAGTTTCATTACCGGCCCACTGTCCACTGGGACAAGCTGCAAGATCAACACAGGCTAACATTTAAGCATCAGATGCTCAGAATGTGTACATGTACTCATGTTCTCTCTCTCTCTCTCTCTCTCTCTCTCCCTCTCTCTCTCTCTCTCTCTCTCTCTCTCTCTCACCCAAACACACACACACACACACATACATAAACACACACACACACACACACCATGTGAATCTCTTATAATCTGATCTTACCAAAACATGCCGTGGTGCTGTACTGAGAAGTGATATAACCAGAAAGACAAGGACAGCTGAATGATCCATCTCCTGATGTACAATTTGTAGTCCCTCCATCACAGCCTTCTTTATCACACAAATTTGTAGCTGTCAAAGAGGTAGAAAATACAAATTTCAAAATGTTTATGGACTGTGTTCTGCGTGACAAGGTGTGGAACTGAATTTTCAGGATTAGAGACCGACGGATAAGACTGGCAAGCATACTGTACTTGTGGCCATTTAAAAGGTCCAGTGTGTGAAATTGAGGAGGCCAGTAGAGATAAGGTTATAGATTGACAACTATGGTTTCCTGTACTGGCCTGTATTGTGTGAGGTTTCCTGTACTGGCCTGTATTGTGTGAGGTTTCCTGTGCTGGCCTGTATTGTGAGAGGTTTCCTGTGCTGGCCTGTATTGTGAGAGGTTTCCTGTAGTGGCCTGTATTGTGAGAGGTTTCCTGTGCTGGCCTGTATTGTGAGAGGTTTCCTGTGCTGGCCTGTATTGTGTGAGGTTTCCTGTGCTGGCCTGATTTGTGTGAGGTTTCCTGTGCTGGCCTGTATTGTGTGAGGTTTCCTGTGCTGGCCTGTATTGTGTGAGGTGTCCTATACTGAGTCCACATCCGAGAGAGAGATAAGCTTCTACGACATACTTCAACACACACCACGGTGTGTGTTGATGTGTGTAGCTCTGTCTGTGAAGCGGTTGATGTTGGCGTCCGAGAGAGGGTTAAACTTCTCGGACATCGATTGATTTGATATCCACATCGGAGAGAGTTAAGCTACTGAACCCTCTGTAAAGATATATGGTTTAACGCCACGGTGTGTCTCGCATTTCATATACAACATCTCAAACTATAACGCTCCTACCCAAAGACGATGCTAAAGAAATATCACAAATAGGTCATTGCCATGGGGATAACATGCCCCAATCCAACCTACTACTCTTCAAAACACGTTTTCTCTAGAGCCGTTTGTCCATTCTGGGCTCCTGTAGAATCATGGTGGTGGAACATGGCGGCCTCCCTGGAAGAGCACCCCTCCCAACGTAGATATAAAGGCTCAAATTAAGATAATTTTCATGGGATTATACACAGATTAGATCATATTTATGAATGTTAAATTCCATTTCTGCCAAGTCACTTCTGGTAGATGCCACTAAATTCACATTGAACCTATAAGTTGGACTACAACATTATACAAGTGCCAGTTTCTTTGAGATTGTTGTTTTTACAACAGGGTTTCTCTGCTCTGTTTTTTGGATTCTACCTAGTTAAATCTACGTAACTAAGTGGGCTATTGTGTTCTTATAATGTTGATAACACTATTCAAGGCCATAATAAATTGTTATAAACACATTTTATGGTGTAATAGAGCAGTGAAGGTAAAGTCACTTTACAGCAACCATCTTGCATCAAAAATAATATCTAAAACATAATTTATATATCAAAGATCACACGTACCATTGAATGATTCGGCACTCAGTACGCTGTCGTTAATAGCCTTTGCCACTTTTTCTGTAACAATACTCTCTGTAGCATTAGACTGGTGTTGAAAGAGGTTTTCCACAGTTGCTATTGTTTTTGTTATTTTTCCCCTCAGGTTCATCTTGACAGCTTCACTAGGACTGGAAGAAAAGCATTCATTCAGCATCTCATCGATTACTTAACAGTGTTCTAGAAAACATGGATACAACAGCCACATAGCTGATAGACAAAACGTCAATAAACTGGCTTGCTAAGGCTGTGTCAGCAAACAAGTGTAAGGAAACACACGCCCTGCATTTGTTCCTATCCCGCAGCGATGTTTGTTTGTTACACAAAAAAACCCCATAAAGGCCGAACTGCCTTTTGCTGCTATTTCCTTTTAGGAAAGAAATCTGCAAATAGCCTTGTGGCTTTAGGCAAGTTGGAGGAAGGATAAGGAAGTCAAACTATGGGTCCCAGTATCCAAACAGATATGTACATTAAACCCTAATCCTAACCCATAGAACTGACATTGGAGTGTGTGCGGTTGAGGGCTGGTTTAAGCAGCGTCACCTCTCCAGAGTCCGGTTCGTAAGACTCTGGGTGAAGCTGCACACCTGTGGTGCATAGAGGAATCACCGCACACAGGAAAGACCAGCCAACAGCACACACACTCAGGGAGAGCACTGACATGTCAGGGAACAACTGCTCTGCCTACAAACCATCCAAACTCTACAATCAACTTGTGTGCTGGTGTCAGAGGAGCCCAGTAAAGTAGCTAGGTGGTTTGAGGCAGGAGCTACTTGCTCCAGTGACATACTGAGTATGAAATCTCTGACCACTGGGTGGGATGGTTCTTCCAGATGGAAGGAGGAAATATGATGGGGGAAATGAAATGAAATGAATACTTTATTCCGGACTCAAAGTTCCATAGGAAGATTTGTTAGTTTCCGTATTCTTTTGGTAACGTGCCAGCTCCCTAACAGGTAGAGTTCAAATCTCATACAGTCATCGTCCTACCACACAGACACCAATCGGTTGTCTGGAAAAATAACACGTTGCTGTCAAAGCACTGAGTCTACTCCTGCCCACCACCTTGAAAAGAGCTTTCCATCCTGTGGCTGCATACTGCCCCCCGTCTCTAATGTGGGAGGAACCTCTGAGTTCTCTTTTCACGCCGACACTCATTTCACGCCGACAACAAACAAACTGCCAGCACTACATAAGAGCACAAAAAGAAATAGTAATGACAGCCAGTACTACAGAACTTACTTGAACTCCAACACTGTACTCTTAAGGTACATTAGATCCGGACTATCGAAGGTTTTCTTGAGCTGTAATTGGGAAGCAAATAAAACCATAGTTTAAGACGCTATCGTACCTACCCAGGCCTTTGTGTGCACCCCAGACAGTTTTTAGGTTGCTTGCTTCGTCATTTATGTATCTGATCTGCGTGTAAGGACTGTAGAGCACAAACCAAATTATCTCACCTGAGCAATAAGGATTTCAGATTGAGTTTGGAAGCATTCTGATGTTTTACTTTTCAGCTTATTATTCCATTCCAGCTTCAGTCCAAGTTGGCCAGGGAACACCTTGGCTGTAAAAGACATGGCGATTTGGCAGTTGAAACAGCTTATTAAACACATACAGGTATATACACCGACATGTATGAGAAGAAAAGAGGTTGAATGTTGTTTGTACGGATACTTACCATCTACACACTGCCTTTCAGTCTCATCGTAATTCATTCCCACCAAGCACAGGCAGGTAAAGGTTTCATTAAATCGTTTCTGGCAAGTACTCCCATCACCGCAGGGATTCTTGTCACATGGATCTGCAAGTAAAGAAGATCAATGGCCTTAACTTGGTGAATGACTTTGACAAATTATGGGTTAGGGGTGTGACTTAGCTCACCATTCCATACCATACACGATATTGGACTTGAGATTAGGTATTATTATGACATATTGTCTTATAAAAACGATCCTGTCAAAGAAATGCTCCTGTTTGAGGTTAATATTGGAGTCAGTCACATTATTATTATAAAAAGTGATACTTGATATTAGCTCTCTTTGTAGTTTATTAATACATAGCCAGTAGCAATGATGACTATCTATAAGGTCAGTGATTTCAGCACTGGGGCATCGCTGGGCAGCGGAGAACCTGAAGGTAGAGAATGGAGAGGGACAGCAGTCTGGGATCATTCCAATACTGCGAGCGCCCTCCACCAGTTAATACTAGCGGGAGCAGGACAAACCAGTTGAGCTGTCTACTGCGACACCATCCCAACGAAATGGGAGTAAAGCCAGCGGGGGCTAGACCTACACAATAACTAACTTACTAACCCTCTCTTAAGCCTTCAACCAACATTATCCAACTAACCCAGATACAAGCAAATCACTAAAGGCTTTGACCTGTTAACAGCATTCACAGCCATGTTGTTTAAGGTAAACATGGTTGCATTTTATTGGCTTTCCAGTACTAATGCTGGTGAAAACCAATGGTGCAGGTGGTGGGAGTGGTGGTGACAACCACAAGCGCAGGGGTGGTGGTGACAACCACAAGCGCAGGGGTGGTGGTGACAACCACAAGCGCAGGGGTAGCGGTGTCATCCACAGGTGCTGTGGTCCCGAAGTCCTAAATCCTAAAGCTGCTTAACCTGTTCACTGAGCCTCGCCATTGTCAATTGTTGCTCTCCATTTTGATACAATTCTCAGCAATTAAGGTCAAACTTTTACATGTATTGGTTCCGGTTTTAGTTAAGTGTAGTGGACCAACAAAAAGTAGCACTATAAATAAGTTATTTTAAGGTTTGTTTTTTCCCATAATATGTTAAGTAGGTTTATAAATACCTTCGAGTGTTTAAAAAATGCATGAATAGAATGTGTATAACTTAGTTTGTTTACTACTTATCTCATAGTCATAGAGCACAAATATAAAATCAATTACCAGAGGTGGAAGGCGGGGCGGTGGTAACGTCTGGAGCCGTCGTGGTGGTGGGGACGTCTGGAGCCGTCGTGGTGGTGGGGACGTCTGGAGTGGTGGTGGGGACGTCTGGAGCCGTCGTGGTGGTGGGGACGTCTGGAGCCGTCGTGGTGGTGGGGACGTCTGGAGTGGTGGTGGGGACGTCTGGAGCCGTCGTGGTGGTGGGGACGTCTGGAGCCGTCGTGGTGGTGGGGACGTCTGGAGCCGTCGTGGTGGTGGGGACGTCTGGAGTGGTGGTGGGGACGTCTGGAGCCGTCGTGGTGGTGGGGACGTCTGGAGTGGTGGTGGGGACGTCTGGAGCCGTCGTGGTGGTGGGGACGTCTGGAGCCGTCGTGGTGGTGGGGACGTCTGGAGCCGTCGTGGTGGTGGGGACGTCTGGAGCCGTCGTGGTGGTGGGGACGTCTGGAGTGGTGGTGGGGACGTCTGGAGCCGTCGTGGTGGTGGGGACGTCTGGAGTGGTGGTGGGGACGTCTGGAGCCGTCGTGGTGGTGGGGACGTCTGGAGTGGTGGTGGGGACGTCTGGAGCCGTCGTGGTGGTGGGGACGTCTGGAGCCGTCGTGGTGGTGGGGACGTCTGGAGTGGTGGTGGGGACGTCTGGAGCCGTCGTGGTGGTGGTGACGTCTATAGTGGTGGTGGGGACGTCTGGAGTGGTGGTGGGGACGTCTGGAGTGGCGGTGGTGACGTCTGGAGCCGTCGTGGCGGTGGTGACGTCTGGAGCCGTCGTGGTGGTGGGGACGTCTGGAGTGGTGGTGGGGACGTCTGGAGTGGTGGTGGGGACGCCTGGAGTGGTGGTGGGGACACAACAAATAAATAGGATGACCATATATGATTTTTCAATAACTATAATGGTCATAATCCTAAATCCCCAATAGCCCATAAGATAGCTGAAATAAAAATGAATAGGCCTATAATGGATAAAGGCAGTCAATGATTCAACATAAGAATAATCTGACTACCTTTACTATATTATTATATTTTTTTATGATATAAAATTTTGACTATAGTTCAGTAGCATAATTAGTATAGGCCCGCTAAAGAAAAGCGCTGTTTCAACATGCAGCCCACCCTCCCGGTTATTCAAATCTCAACCAATGTTACAGTCAAATGTAAACGAGAGGCCTACGATGTATACACATTGACATCATGCCACGTTTAAATATTGGCTACTGGATAATAAGACCAACTCGGCTGTTAGAGAGGGTGAGAATAAAGGCCTGCTCACCTGTTTGGCACCTGGTTACCAAAAGCAAAGACACAACGAAGAACGCACAACTCTTAAATCGTGCCATTTTGGCCAGCACGGGGGCAAGGTGAGAACAGACGACGCTGAGCGAGGCGCAGTGAGAGGAAGACTGACAGGAGTCGTCCGCTGGAAGTTTTGATGACCCGCTGGTGGAGGGCGGGGCGGTGGTAACGTCTGGAGGGTGGCCCAGGTGTGTGGACAGGACACTCCCACTTGTGGGGCCCCCAACTACAGGCATGTCATCAACCAGGCAACCTTAATTAGAGACGGTTTATACGTACAGACATAGTTATGATTTGTGTCTCTAGTCCGTAATATTATGTGTTGTGGATGCATTAGCCATAAAACAACCTTCTGACTTCTTTGTTATTTAATTGATCATGATTGATTCATGCTAGTTTTTGTTTGGTTCATTTATTTATCATTCATTCACCAATCCTTTTGTGGTTTTCTTTTTATTCTTAGGATTGATTGTAGTTCATGGTGGCCAAACATGATGACATATGGGTGTTGTTACAGAGAAATGTAATCAACAACACAAGTGAGAACCACCTGAAGAACATCTTATCTGAAAAGGCCCATCAGCTGCGCCTGGAAAACTTGTATAATCTCTTGGTAACCTTTGCACCTCATTGCATACCTGAACTTTGGTATGATAAAACAGCCCTAAACCCAAGGTGTCATCATGGGGGTCACTGCAACAATGAATCATGATGACAAAGAGAACAGGAAAAATATTGAAACTATCTGGATCTTAAGGTCTAAGTCCTTAGAACACACTTTGATGAGATTTAGAGCTACTATCGTTGTGGAATTTACAACAGCGCCTTGTTGAGTTGCTACCATAAAACTGATTTGCACGTAATAAATCTCAATGTTCTCCCAGTAGTTCCTGGGACATTGGGATTATAGCTAAAGTAGGTTGAAACTTCTTGGGGCCCTCTTAAATGTTTTGAGTTTGGATGTTCTCTTGTTCTCATGCATTTCATCTGCCCCATGTTCATGTAGCCTAATTAGCATGTTGGGGCACCTAGCATATTGGGGGTATTTAGCATGTTGGGGCAGCTTGCATGTTGGCGCAGCTAGCATGTTTGGGCAGCTTGCATGTTGGGGCATCTAGCATGTTAGGGCATCTAGCACGTTGGGGCAGCTCGCATGTTGGGCATCTTGCACGTTGGCGCAGCTAGCATGTTTGGGCAGCTTGCATGTTGGGGCATCTAGCATGTTAGGGCATCTAGCACGTTGGGGCAGCTCGCATGTTGGGCATCTAGCACGTTGGGGCAGCTCGCATGTTGGGCATCTCGCATGTTAGGGCATCTAGCATGTTGGGGTTGCATGTGTGTTGGGGCAGCTCGCATGTTGGGGCATCTAGCTGTTGGGGCAGTTAGCATGTTGGGGCAGCTTGCATGTTGGGGCAGCTCGCATGTTGGGGCAGTTAGCATGTTGGGGCAGCTTGCATGTTGGGCATCTAATATGTTGGGGCATCTAGCACGTTGGACAGCTTGCATGTTTCGGCAGCTCCTATGGTGGGACATCTAGCATGTTGGGTCAGCTTGCACGTTGGGGCACCTCACATGTTGGGGCAGCTCGCATGTGGGGGCCCCTAGCATGATGGGGCATCTAGCATGTTGGGCTATCTAGCACGTGGGGGCATCTAGCACGTTTGGGCAGCTCCGTGTGGAGACATCTAGTCAGAGCCTAATGAAAAGACAAACTGACATGTAATGATTTAATTGTCTCTGAATTATGATGGATTCATGTTATAAAAATATCATGTTCTATTAATTATTTTGTTGTGTATTAGTATCATTCATCCATCCTTTGTTTCATCGGCTTCGAGATGAAACCAGCACAAAGGCTTCAACACTGCTAAGCAAGGCTGGTACTGGGCCGGCCTTGGATGGAAGACCAGGGGACTCATGTGCAAAGCACAAAAAAGCTGCGTATGCCAATTCTCACGCAAACTATCGGATGTACAGAGACTGACTTCCTCCACGCAAACTTCATATCTGCCGTCCGCACATTTCTGGTGAATTTTGTCAGTTGGCGGCACAAAGAGGCAATGCAGCACCACGACCGGGCTACTCGGTCATGCATCATGACGACATACAGTGGGGCAAAAAAGTATTTAGTCAGCCACCAATTGTGCAAGTTCTCCCACTTAAAAAGATGAGAGAGGCCTGTAATTTTCATCATAGGTAAACCTCAGCTATGAGAGACAAAATGAAAAAAAAAATCCAGAAAATCACATTGTCTGATTTTTAAAGAATTTATTTGCAAATTATGGTGGAAAATAAGTATTTGGTCAATAACAAAAGGTCATCTCAATACTTTGTTACATGCCCTTTGTTGGCAATGACAGAGGTCAAACGTTTTCTGTAAGTCTTTACAAGGTTTTCACACACTGCTGCAGGTATTTTTGCCCATTCCTCCATGCAGATCTCCTCTAGAGCAGTCATGTTTTTGGGCCTTCGCTGGGCAACACAGACTTTCAACTCCCTCCAAAGATTTTCTATGGGGTTGAGATCTGGAGACTGGCTAGGCCACTCCAGGACCTTGAAATGCTTCTTACGAAGCCACTCCTTCGTTGCCCGGGCGGTGTGTTTGGGGTCATTGTCATGCTGAAAGACCCAGCCACGTTTCATCTTCAGTGCCCTTGCTGATGGAGGAGGTTTTCACTCAAAATCTCACGATACATGGCCCCATTCATTCTTCCGTCACACGGATCAGACGTCCTGGTCCCTTGGCAGAAAAACAGGCCCAAAGCATGATGTTTCCACCCCCATGCTTCACTGTAGGTATGGTGTTCTTTGGATGCAACTCAGCATTCTTTCTCCTCCAAACACGACGAGTTGAGTTTTTACCAAAAAGTTATATTTTGGTTTCATCTGACCATATGACATTCTCCCAATCCTGTTCTGGATCATCCAAATGCTCTCTAGCAAACTTCAAAAGGGCCCGGACATGCACTGGCTTTAGCAGGGGGACACGTCTGGCACTGCAGGATTTGAGTCCCTGGCGGCGTAGTGTGTTAGTGATGGTAGCCTTTGTTACTTTGGTCCCAGCTCTCTGGAGGTCATTCACTAGGTCCCCCCGTGTGGTTCTGGGATTTTTGTTCACTGTTCTTGTGATCATTTTGACCCCACAGGGTGAGATCTTGCGTGGAGCCCCAGATCGAGGGAGATTATCAGTGGTCTTGTATGTATTCCATTTCCTAATAATTGCTCCCACAGTTGATTTCTTCACACCAAGCTGCTTACCTATTGCAGATTCAGACTTCCCAGCCTGGTGCAGGTCTACAATTGTGTTTCTGGTGTCCTTTGACAGCTCTTTGGTCTTGGCCATAGTGGAGTTTGGAGTGTGACTGTTTGAGGTTGTGGACAGGTGTCTTTTATACTGATAAGGAGTTCAAACAGGTGCCATTAATACAGGTAAACAGCCTCTTAAAGAAGAAGTTACAGGTCTGTGACAGCCAGAAATCTTGCTGGTTTGTAGGTGACCAAATACTTATTTTCCAGCATAATTTGCAAATAAATTCTTAAAAAAATCAGATTTTTTTTTTTCATTTTGTCTCTCATAGCTGAGGTTTACCTATGATGAAAATTACAGGCCTCTCTCGTCTTTTTAAGTGGGAGAACTTGCACAATCGGTGGCTGACTAAATACTTTTTTGCCCCACTGTATTGCAATATAAGGCTAGTTTAAAGTGGATTTGAACGTCGGGATGCGTGATCTTAAATGCTTTTCAATCATGCGTTATTGTTGAGATGCATAATGTGACACTGTTGATATTAGGCTAAACTTCTTTAAGTTTAGCCTAGATCCCATGGCATGATGAATTTCATTTTCTGAGGTTTTCTAACATTAACATGAGTTCCCCTAGCCTACCTATGCTCCCCCAGTAGCGAGAAATTTTGTAGGGTGTAAAACGAGCATTAGGCATTCTGCTCCACCTTTGAAAAAACTAAGCTCTGACGCGCCGTTTTGGAATTTTCCCCGTATGACGTCATAAAGGGAGATGCCACCTCCCCTTTCTCTGCCTTTCCAGCCCAGAGAATTTGGCCCGCCAATGAGCTATGACTGTGCGAGCGCCACATATGTTTCGGTGTGTGGGGATGTGTGATTACACACACACACACACATGTGATGGTTATTTGGATAACCGTTCTGCTTTTGGTGTTATGGCGCATAACACGTCGGCAGCGGGCAGCCGGCAGTGGGCAGGGCGCGGTTCAGTCTACTTCAGATTGATGTGAAAGTGGAAGAACCAGAGATGTCGGAGAACCCGACAAAGTTGTTTGTGATTCATAATATCGTCTGGAGGCGCACACAGCTTTTGGCCGTGATAATATGTATTATATGACATAGATATCTATGTATTATATGATATTATTTAGATATAGAGCTCCAGGACTGTAACGCAAGTGTTGTACACTTCCTTGTTATTTGGATAACCCTTCTGCTGTTGGTGTTATGGCGCATAACACGTCGGACTCTCGTCTCTTGTATTTCCACAACGAGATTCGTAGTGGGGGTTACCTCAGCCATGGTTGAGAGAAATTGGGGAAAGGAACTTTGGCTTTTCCCCCTGAAGTACATGAACCATGACATGGAGGAGAAAGGGATTGTTGCCCGCGATTGTCTCCCGCTTGAGCCCCGCTTCCCGCTGCCGAGGGACCACCGCCTCGGCGCTGCCCGCTGCCCGCTGCCGAGGCGGTGGTCCCTTGGCAGCGAGTCTCCGGCGGGAGTCAACCGCGGTCAACAATCACGGGCAACAATCCCTTTCTCCTCCATGTCGTGGTTCAGTCTACTTCAGATTGATGTGGACTTGGAAGAACCAGAGACGTCGGAGAACCCGACGCAGTCGTTTGAGATTTGTGTGTGTCTGGAGGCACACACAGCTTTTGGCCGTGATAATATATATTAGATTATATGTATGTATATATATATATATATATAGATATAGATGTCTATGTATACTATGATATTATTTAGATATAGAGCTCAAGGACTTAAATGTCGTGACTTATTTTTATTTATTATTATTATTATATAATTATTATTTTATTTTATTTTGCGGTTAATCAAAATATTCAAGGTCTTTCGAGATTGTGGCTTTTTTTTAGACACGCTCGCTCGCTCGAGTGTTCTAGAATATTTACAGAACACGGCCAAAGGCTGTGTGTGCCTCACCATTGCGATACATCCACTGTAAAAAGAGCGCATGGTACCGTGGCTGCAAGCTGCTCAGGGCCACACCCCCACCCTCCTCCTTGACCCGCCTCTCTCCTCCTCATTTGCATTAAAGCTGCAGACACGGAAACGGCGCGTTTGGGGAAAGCTCAATGTGCGACTGGCTCATGTTGGCTGTAATTCTGCACCACGACTGAATTTCGGGAAAGTCTTTAAATACTGTGTCTGGGGCCCAATAATATCTATATTAAAGCATCCACAAAGAAGCATGCCATGAGACCTTTAAACAGACCATAAAACTATATTGTCAATATTGGAATAAAAAGGAAATTGGAAGCCCCGGCAATATTATTTTCAGTGATGATTTGTTTATTAAATGTTATATATTTTCAGGACCACGCATGACATCTGGGCTAATGGATCTCTTTATGCATTTGTCGTGAAATTCTTGACTGCAATCTTATTATTTGATGTTGCGTGGAGTAAGCACAAGCCATTGCTACTTAAAATCAATCCATCAATGACGCAGTCGGTCGATTTTGAATTATGTACACATATTGACACCTTGGGTGTATGGAAACAACCTATCATCAGCATGCATCCAAATAAATAAGCATATAAAAGCATGCGAAAAATGAGGCAATAATCAATAGGTCGACAATGGCAGTGTTGGCAGTGTTAGAAGATATTGCGAATTGTCTCATTCAAAGGGAACGGCTGTTCCGACACTTTTGTGATTTTTTTGGCTCATAATGATGACTGGCTTATTTTGGCGTCGCAAGGATTGATACATCCAGATTTTCTTTTTCTGACGCATCTTTCCGAAATTTTTGCGTGCGCAAAGTTTCAGTAAGAAATCCAGGCAAGTCTTAGCACATGAGTCCCCAGTTGATGCTGGTGTCGGGTTGGCCAGTAGGGGCTGCTCATCGCTCTGGTCGGTGTCGTATCCCTCATGCCCTGGACAGACACCGGGGTTCTATCCTGGTCACTGTCCAGAGCACCGTCTTTATGAAGGATGAGAAGTTAAACCAAGGTCCTGACTCCCTGTGGCCACTAAAGATCCCATGACACTCATCGTAAGTTTGTATCATGGGTGCTTCCTGGAACCCAATCACCCACGCACATCCCCCGCCCAACACAAACACACACAAACACACACACTCACTATGCAAAGTATTTCAGTATCTTGAGAGGCACTATATAAATGCCATAATAAGTTACCTATAGGCTAGTTCTATGTCTAGGCTAGAAACCAGTTCCATCCAATCAGACATAATGCCAAATGGAAAACACTCTTACCCGAATGAAGGTGCCAGTAGACTGGGCTTGGAGGTAATTAACCCTTTAACAAATCAGTAATTATTGGTGCATTTCTTGTTTTGATCGCTTGTGTGCCAATTGAAGGGAAAGTTTTATGCAAGCAAATATTTGCCATTCCCAGAAAAACGTTTTTTTTCCCAGTAAGGACATTGTTTTCCTAAGACTTTCCCAAAGGGTTGGACAATGTCAACAGGGGAGGGACCAGCGAGGAAGATTAGAGTGGTACATGGCCAACAACATAAATCAAACACAATCTTCTAGAAGCTATGACCAGTAACCTACAAGCTAATGCACAGTACGAGGCAGCCACCTAGACACCAGCCCTTAGGAGAGGTGTGCCTCGCTCCAGCCTGGATGTGTCACTTTCTGCCCCAGAGGGTGGGGGACACAACATAACCATTGGATTCAAATTGGATCCTTTTATTGGAGCCAAGATATTGACACCCTGCCATAAAAAGGATACGGCCTCCGTGTCCTGTTGCACAGCCAAAGTCCAAAGTATAATGCATGCAATTACTGGGCGTCCCGCGACTGCGCCACTCCTCACTTCCTGGCAATTGGGCATTGAAGTGAGCTCTGCTTTTATGAAATTATGATAGTGGTTGTAATGCTATAATCTCCTAGATCAGAGGTCTTCAACAGGGGATCCGCGACCCCTAGGGGGTCCGCGGAGGTACTGCAGGGGGGTCGCGAAGGTTTTGGTTGATTAGAGATTCTTTTTATATTCCCCCCGCATTTTTTCCACAAATTGAAATATCTTTAAAGACACATTAACATGAATCCAACACACTAGCCGCGTTTACATGGACACTTTTGATCCGATTTCTAATCGGAATAGATCTATTCCTATCATGCGATCCGAATGTACTATATATATGGCATTTACAAAAGTGGTAAGCGTACGTTCGTATGTCTCTCGCACTAGGGCTGAACGATTTGGGGAAATAATCAAATTGCGATTATTTTTACCAATATTGCGATTGCGATTTAATGTGCGATTTTTGTAATTCATTAAGTTCCTTATGTTGTGTATTATTCACTAAAAAATAAATAAATCATTGTTTAGTATGATGACCAACACAACATTGGAAGCAGTCAACATAAAAACTGCTCTTTCCTTTAGGCCAGGCCGATGTGTTGAGATTCATTTATATTATAAACTTCTTTGTTTAACTATTGAATTGTAAAATAAAAATAAATGAATCGTACTGATTTCCAGTCAGTAACAAATCACTTTTTTTTCTTTCCTTTGCAATTTGCATACCGCGTTCTAATACATCGCGATTTCGATTTGAATTTGATTAATCGTTCAGCCCTATCTCGCTGCCACCTGACACATCTGGACTGGCTGCGACATTTTTATGCATTTGATTTTAATGAAAGCCCAGCAAGAGAGAGCTTTTCTCTGCCTGCTCCTTCAATTAAGGACAGCACAGCGACGTCAGTTCCTCGTCCGGTCTATATATCTACCCCCTCCTCCACCGCAAACAAAACGTATTTGGATGAGAGTGCAGCCAAGACTGTTGGGAGAGAGAGAGTGCTGTTATGTAAGGGATAATGTACAGAACGCCGGTCATTATCGGGAAATAAGCCATCAGCAGAGAAATAGTCCGCCAAAGACGTTGACGTCGCTTTGCAACCGGACACACTGGGGTGGATAAGTTACCGTACTACTTGCGGAGCGCTAAGAAAGACACTAACAAGCATCACTAATTTTCGTTTCCACATTTGTTTTATGATTTTTTTTTTCCATTTGAATAGCTTTTATGCATGATTACATGCAATCAAGGGCATAGGAACCGGGGGGGACGGAGGGGACGTGTCCCCTCCAATATTGGAGACAGGCGCATTTGTCCCACCTAAAAATTATACCGGGGGAGAAAAATATTTTATTTTATTTTGAAAGCGCAACACAGCGTCTTGTCACCGCTTCTTATTCTAAAAAACTGGATGATTGAGCAATTAAAGAATTGATTTGATATTTATCAGTTCATTACTGCCATTCAAAATGTGTTTTCCTTTACATTTACAAATGTATCTTTTTAGTAGAATAAAATATATTTGTGAATTTTTTCAGTGTAGTTAATTTATGACATATTTCTGTTCAAACCATTAACGGATCTGTCAGGTTTCCGATACGTGTCCCCACCAATGTTAAACTCATTCCTACGCCCCTGCATGCAATTGACAGACATTGATCTTGGCAGGCATCAGTTTATGTTATGTTATGTTTATGAATGGCAGTGGCATGGCCACCCTACTCACTGTACCTTGCACATGTTTAAAATAAAAACATGACTATATGAACCTGTGTATTATTTGAATATCTTAGTATTGAATGCAAAATAACAAGGTACATTTATACATGGCACTATAGGACCAGTTTAATATAAAACACAATTTTATACAAAATATAAGTAGGGGGTCCCTGCTCCTTCTCTCCATCAGTTTGGGGGTCCTTGGCCTGGAAAACGTTGAAGACGTATTTGGATCAATATTATTCAAATACTTTTTGAATAATATTGATTTTATCATTTGATACTTTTGTTTTTAGTCAAAGCATTTAACCATAATGACTAAGTGAATCCAGATAGCTGTATGGTATTTGGGCTGCTGCAGGTACGATTAGAGAGCTGTAAAGAGAAGAAAAGACCATAACTAGAACCTGAACCACCCCAACAGATGTTTCTCACTGCATTATCACAGGGCATTTCTAACCCATGACGCTCCAAGTACAGCACTTACATCTCTAGTAAAGCGACTTTAAGAGGCAGGTCAGGTCTCTTGCTCTTTACACCAATCTCTGAATGATGTCAGATTTAGAAATTGATGGGAGTATAAAATTAAACAGAATAAAATGTATCAGAATAAATGTAGCATGAATTTATCACAATTATCTTACAATTATTTCCAAGGCTAATTAAGTGTTTACAAATAATGAAATGAATAATGACCTCTGGAGGCACTGCATAACCTAGGCCTATACCCATTTTTTAAATGGTAACAAAATAAATATATATTTATTACAAAAAAAACTCCCGTTGTAGCTTTTGATCGTCCAATCAGAACATAGAACACATACCGGAGTAGGGTGGGCTAGGGCGCGGCGCGGAGGTCCGCTGTACCGGCCCTTGGGTCGTACCTCGTCTCCCCATTAAGAACAGCTGCTGTGTCCACCCCCCCCAGAAAACCCATTGACTGTGCAGGTGTATGATAGACTTATTAAAACGTAAAGCAGGTCTAATAAGTAAATCTTTCTGGGTAGTTGTCATTGAGATTCTTAGCTTGTGTCCATCCTTTATGTAGCATCTATATTATGCTATTAGATATTAACATATCTCATAAGACAATGGTGTCAGCGCCAGGCTCTTCTCTTACCCTAAAATGGTGAAAACCCTTCAAAGAAAATAAAGTGTGCCAGTCCTCATTAGTTGTAATAGTATTTGTTATTGTAAGTGTTAATCTGTTAGGAAATGTCTGAAGTCAGCATAGAGGAAAAACCTTCTAAATGAAACCATAAAAATTTCAAAATAAATACCAACCATTTTTTTTATAACAAATGCTTTTTTTTTTATTGGCTTCTCTAATCCATTCATAAAGTTAACAGTTACAGCCCTGGAAACCATTTCACAAAGGGATGCACAAGGAACCCAACCAAAGGGAGAACGGAGGTTTCTGCTACAAAATGTGGTGTTGAGATGACCTGAAGGAAGCCATGGGAACATGGTATCGTCATACAGGTCAGATCAAGACACCCAAAAAGAATGAACACATTTTTAGTGTTTTGTAAATTTTTGTAAACAATGTCCTTCTACAGATCATATAAAAACACATTATGGCGAGTAACAGAAATACCGGATATAGGATGAGAAAAAAAATAATCGTTCTCCCCTAGGCATTGAGAATTGAACACTGCACGGCGTGAATGCTTTTACAGACCCAAGAGAAAATAAAAATAAAATTATACATTTGCATTTCAACGAGTCAATTGCAGTCTCAAAAAAAGAAAAAATGTAAACACGGGTGCTGTGTCAGATGATTAAACAACCTATCCTACAAATGTTTCCACAACATACAGGAAACGCACATCCCTGCTTTTTAACGCGTCAATGATATGAGGTATATTTAGGTCAATCCTATTGGTGGACATTTCTCTCCCCCGTCCGTCTTTTGCTCCATCTCTAAACTGCTTGTTCCTCCCTCTTCGCCGAAAGCATAGTGTGTGTGCACGTGAATTAGTAAAGCTGGTCATCAGTCAGTCTTTGTTTCCCTGCAAACTGATGTGCTTCAAAGTCTCGTGGCTGTAGAGCTCACAGGTGTAGGAGCCGTTCGAGCCTGGCTGGCCGGACAGCGGCCCTGGAAGACAGCCAAGGCCATGGTTCTCTCGTGAGCGCCAACCGCCCTCGCAAGAGCGTGGGGGACTGTATGAGATACTAGTTGTTGGTGGTTGCAGTGGGGTGTGGGGGAGTTAACAGAAGCGTAGTGTGCCCTGGATCACTGCAGTGTGTGATCTTTGGGGTTGATAAATCAAAGAGGTGGCAATAAAGCGAAACAGGATTGTTTTTTTTGAACACGCTTCAAACCAGGCGTGTGCAGCGAGAGGAGAATAAATACAATGTAACAGGTTGTGGACGCATCCAGCGGTCAGAACTTCCAACAGTGTGATTTAAAAAAAAAAAAAAGTCGTAAAAAATAAACAGCGATTCCAGCATTTCTGTCCCTCTCTCAAGACAACTTAAATACAAAAGAGGTACTCGCAGAATATTGTATAGTAAGAAAGTTATGGCATTTCAATTTTTTTACATTACCCACCCACCCATTAAAAGAGTACATCTAAATGCCCATGCATATCAACTCTTATCTAAGCCCATAGACTCCTTACTCCCCATTCACAGTTTTCTCCTCGTTAAAAAATAATGTTAACCATCAGTCAACACGCGCACGTCCGGATGGGTTCCTGTCAGATCAAACATTGGTTTTGTTTTTGAAAAAAAAATAAAAAGTGCTTTTTGATTAATTTGATGAACTGGAAAGTCCCAGCGAGGATTGGAATAGACCAGGTATAGGGTTAGGGTTAGGTATACAGCACGTCCTGCGCTGAGGGGCCCCATGGTGAACCAGGGGCCAACCAGGGGCCGCATGGTGAACCAGGAGCACCGCGTTAACCAGGGGCCACACGGTGAACCAGGAGCACCGCGTTAACCAGGGGCCACACGGTGAACCAGGGGCCACACGGTGAACCCGGAGCACCGCGTTAACCAGGGGCCACCAGGGGCCACACGGTGAACCAGGAGCACCGCGTTAACCAGGGGCCACACGGTGAACCAGGAGCACCGCGTTAACCAGGGGCCACACGGTGAACCAGGAGCACCGCGTTAACCAGGGGCCACACGGTGAACCAGGGGCCACACGGTGAACCCGGAGCACCGCGTTAACCAGGGGCCACCAGGGGCCACACGGTGAACCAGGAGCACCGCGTTAACCAGGGGCCACACGGTGAACCAGGAGCACCGCGTTAACCAGGGGCCACACGGTGAACCAGGAGCACCGCGTTAACCAGGGGCCACACGGTGAACCAGGAGCACCGCGTTAACCAGGGGCCACCAGGGGCCACACGGTGAACCAGGGGCCACACGGTGAACCAGGGGCCACCAGGGGCCACACGGTGAACCAGGGGCCACACGCTGAACCAGGGGCCACACGCTGAACCAGGGGCCCCACGGTGAACCAGGGGCCCCTGGTGAACAGTGGTGTGAGCGCACGTTTAAAAACAACAAGAATCCATGTAAACTTGTCACGAGGGGCCCTTTATAAAGTAAGACAGTGGATGTCTTCACATCGACCAGCCGTACCGAACCTCCACAAGCTGTACAGAAACCACAACATGGAACAAAGTGGAAGCTTCTGGAACTTTGTCGTGAGTAAAAAAGAAAAGAAATAAGAAAAAAGAAAGCTTTTTAGTCTTAAAGTACACCTGTAAAAAGTGTGCTCATTGCATCTCAAAATACAATTCTTATTACACAATTTTGCCTATTTCCTGAGTTAATACATTTTGTAACAGACAATATATACTTTTTTTGCCATTTGAATTCTGGGCCTTTCCCTGCAACAAACATTATTGAAACGATCAACATCAGTTATTACTTTACAATGGCCTGGTGATCACTAAAACACACGTTTCAGAGTAAGAAATTCAACAAAAATAAATCAAGCATGTTCATAGCTACCCTCTAAATGTCTTTAAATTACATTTATGTCTACGGTTTATGTTCATATCTTACCCACTACTCTACAAAAAAAGAAAGACTAAATACATAGTACAAAAAAAAGAGTATTTTTTTAAAATTGCATTTGAGGCCATGGAAGACCCTCCCTGGTGAGTATCACCTCTGCGGCGTCCCCTCCCCGTGTTCCTGTTCCTCTGTTCCTCTGTTCTTCTGTTCTTCTGTTCCTCTGTTCTTCTGTTCTTCTGTTCCTCTGTTCTTCTGTTCTTCTGTTCCTCTGTTCCTCTGTTCCTCTGTTCCTGTGTGTTGCCGCGCTACGAGATGCAAAGTAAGAGAAGGAGGGAGAGGCTCCCTGCCGGACCCCAGGGCCCACGTCTGACCCTTATCTGAAACTTTGGCTTGTCGGGGTCTTGGCCCCCGCGCTCACCGGCTCGCCCACATCGGCCAGCAGACTGGTGTACCCTGAGAATTCGGAGACGGCCGTCCGTATGCGGGGGTCCGCCTCGCCCCCGGGGCCGTATCCCCCCAGCGGCGTGTGCCGCCCGGACTTGAACTGGGAGCCAAAGGCCTGCGCGAAGTTCTCTATCTGGTAGGGGGATTCCTTGGGCCCGTCCAGCGCCGCCGCCAGGTCCGGGTATCCCAAGCCGCCGGGGGCGGCGCTGGCCCCACCGGGCCCGGCCTTTGGACCCGGGGCTCTCTTGGGGCCCTCCCCGGGGGACGACAGGTCCTGGGGAGGCCGCAGCCCGAAGGCCCCGGGGGAGTGCTGCTTCTCCAGCTGCTCCGTCAGCTCCTGGGAGGGGGTGAGCTGCTGCTCCGCCCCCAGGTGGAAGGCGGGCTGGGCGGGCGGGCCCACCAGCAGGCCGTAGTGGCTCGACTTGGAGCTGGAGGCGGCCGAGGAGGCGGAAACGCCGGCGGACGGGGGCGGCGCCACGGGCAGCGGGGAGGCGACGGCGGGCGGGTAGACGCACTCCAGCGCCGACGTGGAGTACACGTGCTTCTCCGAGAACAGCGGCCCCGTGGGACTGGAGCTGCTCGCCAGCAGGGGGAAGGGCGTGGGGAAGGGCCCGCTGGGGCCCAGGCTGGGGAAGGGCCCGCTGTGACTGGTGCGCTCCAGCGCCTGGAGGAGGAACTTGGAGTACTCGCTCATCACCACCGTCTTGTCCCCGCCCGACTCGTCCTCCTCCAGCTCGGGGGTGACGGGGGCGGCCGGCTGCAGGTCCACGTGGTGGGGGTGGTCTGAGAGGTCAAAGTTGACATCGAGGTGGTGCTGGTGGTGCTGCTGCTGGTGGTGCTGCTGCTGGTGGTGCTGGTGCTGTGTGCCGTCGGCCTTGTGGGAATAGTGCTCCAGCAGGCTCTGCAGCACCTCGTCCGGGATGCCTGATTTGTCGTGCTTGAGCTCCAGCGGCGAGTTGTCCAGCATGGCCAGCGTGGGCTCGGGCCCCAGGGAGCCCTGGAGGACGCCCGCCCCGTAGTCGCTGTTGGCCGCGTGGAGGTAGCGCCGCTTCTTCACAAACTGCATGGCGTCGTCATAGTTGCTGGTGGTGGCCGCGCCCTGTTTGGCCGGCCCAGGGCCCTGCAGGAGACCCATGCCTTGCTCCGTGGCGCCGGGCTTCTGGGAGAGGAGCTTCTGCCCGCCGGCGTCGTCACCCAGCATCAGGCTCTTGCGGCCGGCTTTCTTGGACATCAGCTTGGGCGTGCGTACCGGCGGGCCGGAGCCCGCCAGCTGCTCCATGCCAAAGTCCTGCAGGCCCACGTCCCCGGAGGACGGCGGCGCGCCCGCCACGCTCTTCCTCCTCTTGCGCTCGCCCCCCTCCCTGTCTTTGGCCTTGGCCCGCTTGCGGCCCGAGGCGGGGGCGTTTCCCTGAGTGAGCGAGTAGCTGCCCTGGCCCAGCTCCGCTCCGCTGAGCTCCAGCATGCTGGGGTCCAGGCCCCTCTTGATGGCTTCTCCACAGGTTCTCTTGTGCTTCAGCAACCGGTCGGTTCTGGAGAAGAACTGATGGGGAGGGGGGGGGAATGTAACAGTTTGGTACGTTATGCCTTAAATCATCCCATTCTCAGGCCGTGTAGTAATCAGTTTCAAAGAGTGGGATAGTGTGGGACACCTTGTATACAAAATATCAGTTCTATTATAGTATTGACCTTATGAATATCGATTAATAAGGCCTTTCCTCTGTGCAAGCAGTGCATGGAGCAACATTTTAACATTTAGGATGGGGAAAGGGCATCAGACTACAGTTTGAGTCTGGAACCCAGAACATTTAGGCTGGGTTAGGGTTAAACCCTTGGTGTTAGGGTTAGACCCACACTATCGTGCCCTGTTGGTTTAATCATCAGCCATAGCAGAAGAGGCTGAAGGCCCCTGATGAGCCCTACCTGTTGGCAGGTCTCACAGCGATAAGGCTTCTCGCCGCTGTGCGTCCTCTTGTGTCGCTCCATGTGGTACTTCTGGATGAAGCGCATGTTGCACTGGTCACAGCAGAAGGGCTTCTCTCCTGCAGAATGAAGCGATGGGTATTAATAAATAGAGAGAATGATCCGTGGGTTCAGAGAATTATCTATGGTGACATCAGGCTTCATGTACCTTACAGACTCACTGCTAACAGAGCCGCCACCATTTACTACATCTACATTTTTCAAGTACCAATGCTTATTGTTAAATGTCTGAAGTTTGGACCCATCCCCCCTAGCTGGTTATTGCATGGGGTCAATAGCAAATACCCAAATCAAAAAGGAACCTCTATCTGAAGTTCCAGTGTGTTGTAATCATGTTGCAACGGAAACTATGCAGCATTCAACGTGGATCTCTGACCCAGAAGGGTCTTTCGAGTAGTGTGATTACTATAATTTTAACATTAGCTCCATCTTTCCCCACCCGTCTCCTCTGTTCATCTCGGACGGACAGCTTAAAAAAGTGCTTCAGTTTAAAAGAGCTCAGCCACTTTGAGTGTACAGGAGGGTAAGACCTATTATTTTACATGTATTCAAAAAGAACTAACGAAAACCGCAGTTGAAAATCGCATAAGCGTGTATTGATATTTGTGTCACAAGAACACAATTGGTTCGGTTTAAAGCTATATTGTAACACTTTCAAAACATTGGTTTGAAAAACTAATCAACCCTTGTATGCTTGAGTCTAGGTTGGTTAATTTCTGCCCTACCTTCCTGACATTTCCCAGACTTCACAGTAAACCACTGTATTTGTGCACAAAGAACCATGACTATAAATAAAGGTTGACACTGAGCTGCTGGTGACATGTGTACTTTTCAAACGACAGAGCGCTATTTGGGGTGGTGTGGTTGGTTTAATAAGAACCGCAGCAGCAGTTGGCTGCTATACATACAGACATGCTTTAAGTTGATGTCAGGACGTTCCTGGTGGCCATGTACCACTGGCTGAACTCACCCTACCTCACTAAATTGTGGCTGATAAATCTATTTTTGTCTCCTCAGCAATGCAACAGCGAAGACTTTATTGTCTACTATTATATATCCTGCTTCAAAATAAGGCCATAATACATACCAACAAGATAAAAAATATATTTATAAGATATCGGAGAAACATTTAAAAGAAAGAAGGGCTTCTGTATTTTAAATGGTATTGAATCATACCTTTGGGATTTCAAAACACCCTGCTAACCCTCGTAATGCCGCCCATGCCAAGTATACCATCACATTCTGTAGAATTAGGAACTTGATAAGTCTTCTATGCGTTTGTCACATGACCAAAACACACAATGAGTAAGTTTCACAGGCTATATTGTAACATTTGAGGTACATTCCTTTGGGGGACATGTCAATGCTGGAAGGCTACTGTTATTATTATATATGCAAACGAAAAACAACAAATCACACCGTTGAGACTTTACAGACAGTCCTGAGGTACAATATATGTATTGTGGCCCATCACGAAACTGGATTCATTGTGAGACATTTTTAGTTTGGTTTTTTGGTTTGTTGACAAACGCAACATGCAATTTTATCTGCAGTATAAATTCAGTGTGATGTTCAATATTCACTATTTTTTGCTTCCTAATAATAGCTCATTGAGAGCAGATTTATTTCGGATAGGTCTCGTTTACACATATTTCCCCAATGCCATACGATGACCATGATATTAGAAACACTTCTTTCTTATCAATATCAGTGGTTTAGAGTGTGACAGATCGTTCAATGTCTTTAGAAGAAGACTTATCTGAAAGACATCCTTTTTCAACAAGCTATTTTGTTTCATAAAAAAATCTTTTCAATCGTTCAGGTGTGGACATGGCATGCTGTGGACGTGGTGTACTGTGGACGTGGTGTACTGTGGACGTGGTGTACTGTGGACGTGGTGTACTGTGGACGTGGTGTACTGTGGACGTGGTGTACTGTGGACGTGGTGTACTGTGGACGTGGTGTACTGTGGACGTGGTGTACTGTGGACGTGGTGTACTGTGGACGTGGTCTAGTGTTCAGCGTGTATGGAGAGGTAGAAGGGTGGAGGCTCACCACTGTGGATCTTCTCATGTCTCTGCAGCAGGTACTTCTGGATGAAGCTCATGTTGCACTGACTGCACCGAAAGGGCCTCTCACCTGTGCGATCAAGAGTACAACCACCAGCTCACCACATTATTTTACACTCTACCTGCACCCGTCACAACGCCCCCCTCCAGCTCAGTGCTGCTTCGTCAAAGGCCGCTCCACAGGGTAAGGGTTCGGCCACTTGCTCACCGATAGCTACAGGCTTGATAGGCCCTCGAACCCAGTACCTTTCAGCTGGGGTCCACCATCCTAGCCCCCACACTAGCAGGTGTGAAGTATACAACATCTCTCACAGGGTCATTGTTGCAAGGAAAACATGAAGTTAACTGTAATAACATAGACAAGTTTCAATGTGAGAATATACAGGCCTGTATTATTCCTACACATGAATGCCCGGTCATAACAAGTCTCACAAGGTTCCCATCTTGGGGTACAACTGGAAATTACTTTTCCTTTTATTATAAAATATAGATGTTGAGTGCATATACATTAACTCTAGGACTTCTTAATAAGCCTTGTGATGAATTCTAAAGAATGATTGTGTGTAATGAATTAATAAATCCTCCAATAAGTTAAATAAATACAAAAGACACCATTAAGCCATATACAAACCACTGATAATATCCCAAAGAAATACTGTGGGGTTTGGATGGTATTCGAAAGCCCATGGTTCATGAACTGGTGTCCAGTTCCCAGCAAAGAGGTGACTAATGGCACGTTCCCACCGGTGGCTGCGGTTCGGTTAGTTATTAGGTATGGAACTGTTCGCGTTCCCATCGCCCAAAGTGCGCGGGTCCAGAGTTAGCTGGGTATAGCTGTACTTATCTCAGTGCTCCTCCTTTGGGGTACCAAGCGGTCTGAAAGGGTGCCAACAAGTTCAAGCTACACACGCCGTCCGTTGATTGGTCGAGAGAATCGGATAATAACAATCATACACATTACCCGCAAGGTATTTCTGGACAATGGCGAAAGCTTTTTTATTGAAGAAAATGTCACAAAAAAGTTTGCCGTCCTTCTTGGACGTCCTCCATTGTTGCTCTTTGTTTATTGTGTCGCGTTCTTCTTTTCCTTTGATTTATTAGCAGGCTACACTGTGTCGGGCTGCTATGAAAAGTCACGATGCTTACTTAGCTGCCGCGGCATTGCCATCCGGCTTAAACGCCGCCCTACCATAAGGGTATTGTCGGCGGTGAAAACGTGAGCCGTAACTGAGCAGCACCTAAGCACACCTACACTATGGGACCTAGTCGTACTGTGTCTAACCACAGCGGCCGGTGGAAACGCACCATAAGGCTTCTCACACTGATGAGCCACAGCTGACTCCCAGCTTGCTTCAGTCCTAGGTCTGCTTATAGACCTGGCACCAGAGGCTGGCAGTGTAGGCCTTAAAACATATCACACGGACTAGGTCACTGCCATCTCCGGAGTGGGGCAACATTATTATTAGTATCCTTGCTCATAATGTGTTGTGATAAGGAGATAGCGAGTCAATTGGCTGTTCTATTTGAGGGCACCTCCTGAGTCAAAGAGCACTGGTGTTGAGGAGCCGGAGGGTGAAACAGGGAGCGCAGAGACGAGGCTGGTGCAGGGAGGTGAGGCTGCTGGGACCACCGAGAGCCACTCACCTGTGTGGATGAGCACGTGTCTGCGCAGGTGGTAGGAGCTGCGGAAGGCGGCGCTGCAGTGCTCGCAGATGTGTGGTTTGGAGCTGGGCGACAGGCAGGGGCCGTCTGTGTCCAGCAGCATGGCCTGAAACCAAACATGTGTGTTTAACCTTTTTACTATTTTTACCAAATGAGGAATAGAGTTAACTTCAGTGCTTATGGATAGGGTCACTGACATCACAGAGGGGGTGGTGTTGAGGTGATCATTAGCGCTAAATAGCAGCAGCTGAGGCTGCAGGGGAGTCTCAGAGAGTGAGACTCTACACGTTGCCCAATGTGAAGGAAGCGTGCTCAACGGCTGCTCTTTAAAGGACGCTAGGTCATAGAACGCCCACAAGCACTGTTCCAATGTTGACAACACTCGGAAATTCGCGCCCTTTATTTTTCCGAGATTTTTCATGGATGCATCGATGGATCCTCAGCGAGCAAAAATATCCACAATCCTTTGCGTTCACACTAGTGATGGGTCGGTCGCGAAAGATTCGGTCAGAACGGACGAATCCCGAAGGTGAACGACGAGAACTGATTCCCAAAACAAGAGAACTGATTCTTTTTTCTTTAAACATATATCAAAAATATGGTCACGTAAATAAAATATAAAAGCAAACTTCTCTCCCTGCGACCTTATATCGATTGAGTCTAAAACGTTCTCATCGATTCAGCTAATGAGAGCAGATATCGCGTTGCCATGGCCCAAGGGTAAACAAATGATAAGGCACCACCACACAAGTTAACTAACCATCGCTGTAGGCTTCAATATCATGGAAGCACTTTGTTTTCTTTATATTTTGTTCTACGTCACATTTACATGATTTAATAAATTATTGTTTTTACCTACCAATACTCGTTTGGTCTAGTTGCTAACGTGCTTCACTGCTCATTAGCGCTACTTGGAAGACACCATTTAATTCTTACTGCACCCCATTATGTATTAAAGATATTTATGAAAAAAAAAGGCACATATGCGCTTTATATATGCTTAATATTTACATTTAACCTTTGTAATTTCACCAGAACATTAGAAAGTAGTAGGCTAAATGCATGTTGATTAACATTTATTCCATAATTTCCAATACCCTGGCAAATGACGTAACAAACCATTTGACTTAACGAACAAATCAAACGAACGAATCGTGATAGTGAACGGAACTTAAAGAGCTGATTCCCGGAAAATAATCGTTTTGCCCATCCCTAGTTCACACGCTGCGCGAGATATTTAAAAATTGCGCATAGAAAGCAATACACATTGCCTTACACAAGTGAAGTTATTTGAACGTTTCAGAAATATTTTGTGCCGTATTGCTTTTTATAGATTAAATATGTAAATGCAAAAAATAAACCTGTGCGATTTCTTTCAAACGTTTTTGCAACGTAACATAGGCTATATTTTGCATGGATTGATTTGTTTTAATATGTAAGTAGTAGGGCTGTAAAGATAGGCGTAGTGAAACCGAAATCGCGACGCTCAAAGCCACAAACCTGTCTCTCAGTGTGAGAAGACCGAAGCGCGACAAGCCCTTTCATAATCCCATTATCCTCGAGTCCAGATCCAGCCACATGATATGAGCTGTTAGTGCCAGGGTTTCCGTTGTCCGGTAATAGAAAAATTAAGTGTCAGACAAAATTGTATCTCTCCGGTCAAATTGTCCGGTTGAAATTTGCTAATAATTTGTCTAAATAATAGTCTGCTGACACCGCTCCTCTTATCGATGCCGTAAGTCTGTGACGAGATGCCCTCGCTGTGGTGACAGCACTCCGTGGCTACGGAGGATTGCATTTCTCCACAGCCTGCGAAGTCCTCATATGCGATACGAACAACATTATTCCAGAGTGGGCCAAGCGCGCAAAAATATCCTGTGTGATCCCTGTCTCTAGTGTTTTGTGTGCTTTGACCGGCAGTTGGTCTGCTTATAGGTCGGAATGAAGCGGCCACCGATTATTGACAGGCTGGGTACTTTATTCTACCGGACTCATTAGTTTCTTCCGTAGACACACACAACCGCTCACTGTCCTCACTCGCTAACTCAATCGTTGACGTCACTCCCCCCCCCACACATACGCTACTCATAACACTATGCCTCGTTATTGCGAATCAGACGTTCATGTTTTTTCCCATCTATTTGAAAGTTAAGCTATTAAACAGGTTGCTTTTTTTTTTATTGCTTTATTAATTATTTATTTGACACTAATATTTTCAAATACATAAGCCTAAACCACAAAACTAGTTGAGGGTTTTTGACTACCTGCAAGCATCCTCCAACTGCAATCTTTGGTTATTTATTTATTCATATTGCTGTACTTTAATAGTATTCTTTCTGTTCAAATCTGTTCAGTGTTCCAAATTATTTGTTATTAAATGTTACATTAAGTTAATTGTTGTATAACTGTTTAAATAAACTGCTTTTTAAATTTAAAAAAATCATGGGATGTATCGAATCGTGGGTCAAAAATCGTGATACAAACCGAATCGAGAGTTGGTGTATCGTTACAGCCCTAGTAAATAGGTGGTGTTTAAACAAACTACTGTAGCCAATAACAATTTCAACAATTAAAATATTAAAATATTTAACACTGGAGCAATATTTAAAAAGCGGAAGCGCTTCCACACTAGCAAGTCGTTCCAAACTCTGAACGCTACAAACACTGGGCGGCACTCTAGTCTCATCTCCATAGGACACATCTAGCAAGGAAGTGTTCTAGCAAGGCTGCAGCCTTCACTTTGGGAAACAGCCTCTGAGTTTAAAGTCTCTGGAGGTGGCTCTCTGTAGATGAGACTCGAAGTTTGTTGGATTAAAAACAGAGGTTTTGTTGAGGACAACTTTTTGGTTGCACCACTGTACACAACGGGAATCAAAGCGCGGGCTGGTCACTTGGAGACGAGGTGCCGGTGTGGCGTGACACAGAGCGGTTTGCCTACGATGGCTGTTGACCTGCGGTGAGTACCTCGCACTTAACCCCCTAGCTAGGCAAGATTGAACTCACCCAGGGAAAGGGAAAGATTAAGACTAAACCGGATGGCGATAGCCGCAGCAGCTACGTTAGCATTTTGACCTCATAGCAGCCCAACACAGTGTAGCCTGCTTATAAATCCAAGGAAAAAGATGAACGTGCGCAATGAACAAAGATCAACAATGTAGGACATCCAAGAAGGACGGCTTTTGTGCAACATTTTCTTGAACAAACGAAGCTTTTGCTGTTGTCCAGAAATACCGCGCGGATAATGTGTTTGTTATTATCCCCCTGTGTCACGGAAGTGCGATTCTGTCGACCAATCAACAGACAGCGTGTGTAGCTCGAACTTGCCGGTACCCTTTCAGGCATCTCAGTAACCCAACGGAGGAGCACTGCGAGAAGAGTACGGCTCAGTCCGGGTCACGCCCACTTTTTGCGGTTGAAACGCGATCCGTTCCGCATCTTAGCGAACTGAACCGACCCGCGCCCTCCGGTGGAAACGCGCCATTAGTTGTCCCTGAAGAACTTGCCTATCTAACATTAGTTCCGCATTACATTAATTAATTTGCACGCCAGTTTTATTTAATTTAAAATACACGTTTCAACTCGAAACGAGTTGAAACGAAAGCATCATTTTTGACAGTTTTGCATACTTAAGGCACAAACTGAAATTAGATTAAAGATAATTTAAGGCACAAACTGAATAGATTCAAGTAACTGAAGCACAACAGCAAAAAGTATAAGTACTGGTGGGCATGGATATCAACAGAACTCCACTCGCAGCGCACGGGCCAGAACAACAGAACATCAACAAAAATATATAATGTGAAGGACGGAAATACAGTATGTCTAAAACATTTCCAGTTAACATAACACATAAGCCCACCTACTGCATCACTTATTCTTGTTCAAAAGAATGAGCATGGAGCCCGCCGTGGAAAAGACTCTCCGCTGAAACGGAGGTCGCTGGTATAGCCAAGTATTAAATGGTATTAGTATACACGTTTAATGAACGATATATAATTAATATAGCTAATGAATATATTTAATTAACTTTAGGCAAAAATTAAAAAGAATCCGCTACAGCTAAAGTCGAATACCCACGTCATTTTGAATAATCAAATAACAATGCCCATCCCTAACACACACACATACATACATACATATGTACACACACACGTGGAGGAAATCATTATTTGATCCCTCACTGATTTTGTAAGTTTGCCCACTGAAACATAAATTAATGGTCTATGATTGTAATGGTGGGTTTGTTTAACAGTGAGAGACAGAGAATCAAAAGGAAAATCACATTAAAAAAATATACATAAATTGATTTGCATTTCATGAGTGAAGTAAGTATTTGATTCCCCATCAACCATAAAGGATTCTGGCTCCCAGAGATTAGTTCTTTCGCTTTAAGAAAGTACTCCCAATCTCGTTTAGTGCTGTTGTGATTAGTCGACGTAATCGACAATGAAAATTAGTAGATGGAATTTTTTTTGTCAACGAGTCTTTTTACTATTTACTGCCTATTTATTTTTGTTCTTCCGTCTCAAACGGCTCGCTGTAATTCACCTCCACACAAGTCTGTGCGCTGTGCGCAACCTGTTGGTTAATCTGCTATCCTCCGTCTTCCCCCTCCCCTCGCCTTCACTGCTTTGATATGAAAAATGTCTGCGGCAGGTGAGTTCTCAGAATCAAGTCGAGCAAATCAGGCCAACTGGTAAAAGAGTGTGTCACGGCTTTCAAACATATAAACCATAAAGCCTATGGCCGCCTCAGGACGGACTGGTCAACGCGCTGGGGCATCACTTACATGATGTTTTGATTGAAGATCGGCAGGTTGTAGTGGCTGTGTGCGTGAATGAATGAACGTGTGTGTTGCGAGCGTATGCGATTTCAAAGTAACAAACAAACTCAAAAACGATGCATGCATCCGAAACTATTTGTTCAAAACAAAATAAACAAAATCAAAAACAGCTTTTTTGGATTTTGAATTTTTTCTTCCGAATAAGCAACGCTTCCATTAAATGGAAGAAGCACAAAATGACTGTCAATCTCCCTTGGTCTGGCTGGCAAACTCCTTCTCTCCGCCAGGGTTAAAAAAAAAAGGTGTCGTGGATGGGTCTTCTAGCACGACAATGACCCAAAACACACAGCAGAAGGCAACAAAGGGGTGGCTCAAGAAGAGGCACATCAAGGTCATGGAGTGGCCCAGCCAGTCTCCAGAGCTTGATCCCATTGAGAATCTATGGAGGGAGGTGAAGCTTCGAGTTGCAAAGCGACAGCCTCGAAACTAGGGATCGACCGATTAACGGCCGGGCCAATTATCGGCGCCGATATTCGGCATTTTGACGCATATCGGCATCAGCCTTTTTTTTGATCCGACGGCCGATAAGAGATCAATTTAAAACGGGGTTATTGTGGCTCTGATGCAGCCGCGCCTCTCTGTCTGCTGTCACTACGCTGTCTCCAGCATTGTCCCACCCACAGCACCATCTGATCGGTTACACGCTCTGGTTACACGCAGAGCCACGACGGGTAACAGCCAATCAGCAGTGAAAGCTGTGCATGCACAGTGCTCACACACACACGGCAGAGAGGAGAAAAGGTTATGTCTGGTTTGGTTTCGAGGTAAGTTAAGGCAGCAGACTCTCCCGAAATTGTAATAACCATCCCAGTCCTCTACAACTCACAACTACTAGTAACATTACTGTGAGCCCATTAACATTATATAAACATAAGCAGCACACGACAGCTCTGCTCACAGTCCGGCGTCCAGGCATGCCTGTTAATCACTCGAAACAAGGTTGCTGATAATATCGATATGGAAATAGTCTGTGATAGTAGAAGTCTGTGTGTGAGTGACAGTAAAAACCTAATAAACTCAAATCAGTCCAGTTTTATTGCAGGAAAGCACGTTAAGCGGTGGTTATACTTCTACAACTGCGTAATGCGCTATCCAACTGCGTAACCACGGAGCCCCTCGAGCCCTTAGGCTTTAAGGTGAAGGCTGATTAGCTGTTAGCGTAACGTTAGCCCAGCGGTCCGCTTTCTCCTTCTCTGGCTCTAGACGCTCAGCAGACTGTAGCGAAACTCTACAACTCAGGACTACTAACGTTACTGTGAGGCCCAATACGTTAGCAGCAGCTGTCTGTTCCTATGATAAACACTGATTATTAAAGTGAAGATGCTGTAGGCTATTTAGTGTTTTTTAATGGTTGAATCACTTGAAACAAGGTTGCTGATAATATTGATAGGGAAATAATCAGTGATAAAAGTAGTGTGTGTGTGTGAGAGAGAGTAAAATTCAGTTAGTTTTATTGCAGGGAAGCACGATGAGGGGATGGCTAGAGAATAGTGTGTGTGTGTGTGTGTAAGCCACATGAGAAGCTGCAGAAACTGACAGCAAAGCACAGTCTGTCTGAGAGAAAACTGTCGGGCAATAATGGCTGTTTAACTAGGGAACTATTTATTTGAATGTTCAGTTAACTTCATTAGAACACCCTGCACTTTTTCTTTTTGTTTGAATTTAAAAGAAAGATAAAAGGTTAACATTTCAGTTCAGGAAAATTTTAGCGAGCCATTTATTTGTTTAAATTGTGTTATGTTGCAAATCTGATAAGCTGTTGTGTTTATTAAACATATGCTTAAAGGCATTTAAATGAAGTTAAGTGTTGGAGTTTGTATTATTCAAAATTTTGACGCCAATCTTTACCTTTTTCTGTAAATTAATATCAGCTCCAAATATCGGTTATCGGCCGCCTTGACTACTAATAATCGGTATCGGTCCTGAAAAAACCATATCGGTCTATCTCTACTCGAAACCTTAACGATTTGGACAGGATCTGCAAAGAGGAGTGGTCCAAAATACCTCCTGAGATGTGTGCAAACTTGGTCATCAACTACAAGAAACGTCTGACCTCTGTACTTGCCAACAACGGGTTTCTCCACCATGTACTAAGCCAGTGGTTCCCAACCTGGGGTCCGCGCCCCCCAATAGGGGGCGCCAGAGATCGCAAGGGGGGCGCACAAGTGTGTCTGCGCTGAGGTTGTGACTTGTGAAAAAAAATAAATCCACATTAAATGTATAAAACCCCAATAACATCCAATTTGATAATCGAAACGATGTTTAATGCCAGTTAAAACATATCATTGGTCCACATTTAAATTCATAATTATGTGACCTCTGAACTTGCGTAAGCAACCTTCCGGTCAGCTCGTGGGTGGCGGGCAATGCTGATTGTTTCCCTCATTAGTCGGCCTCACTTTACACAGAAAGAAAATGTCTGTGAAACGTAAATATACAGATGGTTCGTCTGTACCAAAGAAGAAAACAAAGCAATATCTCGAGAGATACATCGATTTTGGTTTTATGGAAGGACTGGACAGTTTTCGGCCAGAATGCGTCATTTGTGGCGAGAAGCTAGCTAATCAAAGCATGAAACCATGCAAACTGAAACGACACCAGGAGACCACACACCCCGAGACTATTGGTGAAAGTCGAGAATATTTTGAGAGAAAGAAGCAATTGGCACTATCAAGAAGATCCACGGACATCAGAAAAGCTTTTGAAAAAGCAGGTACTGATTTACACAGAGCCACGGAGCCGTCATTTGACTTTTTTTAGGCTAAAAAGCCGCGCAATATTGGAGAGCAGCTAATCAAACCCGCCCTCCTGAAAATTGTAGAGAGGATGTGTGGACCGCAAGCAGCTGATAAAGTGAAAACTGTCCCACTCTCGGACAACACTGTGAAAGACAGAATTGATAAAATGGCTGCAGATTGCCAAAACCAGCTCCACGAGAAGCTGAGGAATGCTAACTTTGCCATTCAGCTGGACGAAACAACAACCGTGTCAGACGAGGCCGTTCTCATTGTTTATGTGCAGTATATTGATGGCGAGGACTTGAAACAAGACATTCTTATGTCTACAAATCTATCAACAACAACAACCGGCCAGGATATATTTCTGGCTGTGGACTCATATCTCTCATTCAACAATCTGCCCTACGAAAACCTGGTTGCATGTTGCACTGACGGAGCCGCAGCAATGATGGGAAAGAACAAGGGGTTTAACAGCCGACTGAAGGAAAAAGTCCCAGGGTGCGTGATTTTCCACTGCATGATACATCGGCAAGCACTGGCGAGTAAAAAACTTTCCGAAGACCTTAGTAACACCCTGTCAACTGTTGTTAAAGTTGTAAACTTTATTAAAGCTCGCCCAACAAACAAGAGACTCTTTGCCCAGCTGTGCGAGGATGAAGCGCATCAAACACTTCTTCTACATACGGAGGTGCGCTGGCTATCGCGTGGACAAGTGCTTGTGCGTTTTATGGAACTGCAAGAAAAAATTAAGGAATTCTTACAAGATCACAATCGACCACTGTGTGAACAGCTGACTGATGCGTTTTGGATTAAAACGGCGTACCTGGCGGACACGTTCGCGCTCTACAATGAGACGAACAAGCGAATGCAGGGACCTGAATCAAACGTCATGCAGTGCAAAGACGCCCTGGACGCTTTCTCGCGCAAACTGGATTACAGAGTTCAAAAAATGTCAAACGGGGAATTACATCACTTTCCACTGCTGCTGAAACAGTCTGCTGGCACTGTGTGTGCGTCTTTACGCACCGAGTTTACCCGCCACCTGAACCTGCTACGCGAGGAGATTCAAAGCCGCTTCGCAGACATCAGTGAGTACTTATCAAAGGAAGCGTGGGTAGTGGACCCCTACACTTTCACCCTCAAGGATGTGGAATACCTCGGCTGTGAAGATGAGCTTTGTGATCTTCAGGCTGACTCTGTGGCAAAACAATACTTACAGGAGAACGGATTCAAAAAGTTTTGGATTGTCAAAGGACAAGCTGTTGCTCCCAGACTGGCCAAACACGCAGTAAGGAGGGTTATTCTGCCATTCAGCACTACATACCTGTCTGAGACAGCATTCAGTGCCCTTGTGACAATAGAAACAAGAGCCAGAAACAGACTTGATGTCCACCAGGACTTTAGACTGGCTGTCACAACCATCACACCTGACATCGCATCCCTGGTCAAAGGTATGCAAGTCCAAGGTAGCCATTAGTTTATGAATTAATTTACTGGCACAGAGTAAAAAAAACGTAAGGAATAACTTGTTTACTGTTATTGATCTTTACTGTTATTATTACACATAAACGTGTATAGCTGTGTTCTATAGCTGTTCTGTTCATATTTTTATACACTTTGTGTGTGTGTGTGTGTGTGTGTGTGTGTGTGTGTGTGTGTGTGTGTGTGTGTGTGTGTGTGAGAGTCCATGTGTCTATATACAGTGTAAAAGCAGGAGAATAAGAACAAAAGCCTACAACTGCTGTTTATTTTTGCAAATAAAAGTTTGTAATTAATCACTCTATTCTTTTATTGTGTGTATGTGGGTCGGAGTTAGGGTTTGGGGGGCCTTGCTTGTCTTGGACCCTGGCAGGGGGGTCCTCAAGGAAAAAAGGTTGGGAACCACTGTACTAAGCAATGTTTTGATAAGGGATCAAATACTTATTTCACTTAATGAAATGCAAAACAATTACTATATTTGATTTTATGTGATTTACTGGATAATTCTTTTGAGATTCTGTCTCTAACTGTTGAAAAAAACCTCCCATTAAAATGATAGACCTTTCAATTCTTTGTCAGCGGGCAATATTGGAAAATCAGTGAGGGATCAAATCATTGAATTGTAATGAATTAATGCCCTTAAATATGACTACTTTAATGCCTTTTTGTAATGTAATGTAATGTTTGTTTCCCTGGGTAAAGGGACATTAGCACCCCCTATTGCCTATTGACCATTTACATTTACATTTAGGGCATTTAGCAGACGCTTTTATCCAAAGCGACTTACAATAAGTGCATTTGTTACAATAAGTACATTTGTCATAAGAAGCGAAACAATATATCGCTGTCGGTACAGTAAAGATGTTCATAGAACCAAGTGCAAGTATTACAATCGCTAGGCTAACCCCTTCCCCGTGTAAAGCAACGATAGCAGCTACTGTAGATGCTACACAATTAAGTACCTTGAATAAGTGCAATGTACAAGTGCCAGGACGTACAACATTCAATGGCGGCTGTGCATTGGTTTCTATGCAGAGTCGAGATGAACTCTGAACAGGTGAGTTTTGAGTCTTTTGCGGAAGCTGGTGAGCGACTCTGCGGTCCTGACATCGGTAGGGAGCTCGTTCCACCACTGAGGTCCCAAAACAGAGAAAAGTTGTGACTTCGCTGATCGACCTTTGCTTGCTCTTAGCGATGGCGGTACTAGACGTCCAGCTGAGGTAGTTGAGCGGAGGGATCGAGCTGGGGTGTGTGGCTTTACTAATGCTTGGAGGTAGGCAGGGGCAGTTCCATCGACTGCCTTGTATGACAGCACCAACATCTTGAATCTGATGCGAGCTATTACAGGGAGCCAGTGGAGGTCTCGGATTAGGGGGGTTACATGTGACCATTGCTTCAGGGAGGACGTTCCTCTCTCAGCCTCCGTTGACTCCCATTCAGTTCCCTGAAAGTGTTGGCGGGCTGGCCACAGCCGAGCTGCGGAGCCCGCGAGGAGGATTGACCTGTTCTATAAATGAATCTTATATTGGCTTAACACTGTGAACAACATTCTGAAAAATCCATTAACATCCACATTTGCCTTAAACAATGTTAAGCTTACAGCCCATGTAAATAGTTGTGAAATAATGTTCTTATTGTTTGTTTAATTGTTTGTTGCTCTGACTGTTTGATATTGTGGAAAGGATGTTAGTCAATGATTCAGAGCATGATGCATTTTAAATGGCATCCATTTTGGTTTTGTGTCTTCATTTTTCTAAAAACAATTGTAGCTGAAAATAAACATAGCCAAATTACCACCAATAGCTTCGGTCATTGAGGGCAAAAATAGGCCCAATGATAGGCCCAGATTTTTTTTATTTAGTTTTACAAATCAAGAGTAGCCCTGACTAATTGACTTTGCATCCTTTCCTTAGCCTTCCTTGGCCTGTAGTCCAAGACATGCTGCCCAACAGCTTTCAAAGTACAATGCTGCCACTTGTGGATTTGTATCAATTGACATAATTATCCCTCCCTGCTATTTTGTAGCTCACCAAAACACCCTGAAACAACTTACATACTTATGCCACCATACGCCACTAACAGTGCAAGCAGGCCAATGACAACCAAGCGCGCAGTCCATCCTCCCTCACTTTAAAAACACCAACCGCCACTGGTGTAGATATAGAGATAGAGATATATTTGGATTAGGGCTGTCAAAATTAGCACGTTAACGCATAAACGCAATCTTATTTTAACACGATTAATAAAAATGTAGGCACGCTTTTTATTCATATTGTGATTTTGAAAGGTTTCGCCCACATAATGTCAACATTCATATCAGAAATCGTTTTTGTTTTTAGTCCCACTTACTTACATTCAATTACAATTGCAGCAAGTGACAGCCTGTTTACAATTCCCAAATCTGTTCTAATTATTTTAATTGAAATACACTTGTATTTACTTGTATTGTACATATTAACTGCCTGTTTACAATTCCCAAATTGATGGTGTTCCGTAAGTTTCATATTCAACCCACACTGAGAAAGTCAATAAAAGAGCCTCGAGTTCACTTGGGTCTAGTTTTTGCTTATTAAGTACATTTGGTATGAATGATAATGTGTAATTCCATTTGATAATCTAATTTAATTAAAATTGGAGTGTATATAAAATATGATTTTAAAAGTGTGATTAATCGCGAGTTTACTCACCAATACTATGCGATTAATCGCGATTGAAAAATTATCGTTTGATAGCCCTAATTTTGATACATTAAGGAATTATTTATCTGTCGTAATTAGATCAGACAACATATAACTGAGGAAATATATGTAGATTAGAGCTGTCTCAAACTATTATTTTTCAAACGATTAATCAAGCGATCATTTGTTTGATTAATAGACTAATCTAAGGATTAATTTAGACAGCCTATAGGACAGAAAATTTGTATTATTTGTGTCATATTCTATCAAGGGACACCCGGGTATAAATCACACGTCCGGTTTAAGCAAAACAACGCAAGCAGGTATCCTGACAGAGCTCCAAGGGGTTTCCTTTTGCTTTCTGCCATCGCTTGCTGTCGCAATTGTTGTCGTTTGATTTCTTCTTCTTCCTTTTTAAACTATGGCGTCTGTGATTCTGCCTATCTGATGCATTACCACTGGACTGGAGTGTGGGACAAGAGTTAATCGAGTTGTTTGGGGCGACGTATCGCCGCAAATCATTTTCTGTGAACAAATTTTTGTAGTCTAAGTCTAATGGAAAATCTGATTTTAATATAAATTCATTATTGCTTAATACCACATATACAGGAAAAGATTTAGTAGCTTAAAGGAAAACACAAGACATTCTTCTGTTTTCTTACAAAAAATGGGATTATTTCAGAGAAGGTTAAACGTCTGACCTTGGCATCGCCTCTCTTTCTCCGTGACTTTCCGCCCGGCCCGTCTCCGTTCTTGCGCCCACGTCGGCCCGTCTGCTCCTTGGGTTCCCTGCCGGGGCGGCCCGGTACCTAGGAGACACAAAACCCTGGGTTAGCCCCCACACAGTCGTACTACAGTACAAAACAGGCTCAGATGACCATAATGCAGATGACCCCGTCTTCGGATAACACTCGTTTTGCCTTTAAGTGGCTCTGTTTGTTTGGCTTATTCATTTCAAATGGTTCCTGGATTCCTAGCCTGGTTCACTAGATGCGGTTCATTGCACAATACACCCATGTTCTATGTTATAAAAAAAGACAAGGATTCCATTCAAAATTCTCTGGTTCAATAGAGACTAGAAACAACAGACTTGGGGCCTCAAATCAAATGGAAAACATAATTGAAACTAAAGAGTGATGCGTTTTCAAAACGAATAGGGAGTCTGCAGAGTCTGGTTCACAGTCAACCTCAAGCACTGCCCACGATATGCCTGAGAAGAAGGGCCTCAGAGGATGAGGAGATCATAACAGAGTATATAAACAACCCCCGCCCCCCCCCCCATGCCGTGCTCACCGGTTCCCCCAGCGGCCGCACGTTGGCCAGGTTGAGGTCATGCAGGAGCATGCCCTGGTGGTTGTGGTGATGGTTGCCGAAGGAGATCTCCAGCATGTCCTTCCCGCCGGCAGCGCCACAGCTGCCCGCGCTGGAGGCGTACACGGGCATGCGGTAGTCCAGCTCGCTGAGGCGCTCCTGCTTGATGCCCATGCTGTGGAGGAAGCCGCCGTTAGCGCCCTGAACTCCTGGGTGGTCGGGCGGCGAGTCCCGCTCCTTCTTCAGCACCATCTCTGGGGGCAGCTCGCCCATGACCGACTGGGAAGACAGGCGCGTGAAGCTGGTGACGGGCGGCAGGTGGCTGAACATCAACATGCCCGGCGCAAAGTTGGGGTCCATTCCACTGTTGCGCAAAAACTCGTTTCCCAGTTTGTCCTGGATGATGCTCATGGCGGCGGGGGGGCAGTGCAGGAGGGGTGAGGGAGGAAGGGAGGTGAGAGAACTAGAAAAGGATGCAGTAGGATATCCTACAAGAGGAGAGAGAGAGGGGAGAGAAGGCTGGGTCAACTTGAGGACACAAAATGAGTTCTGTAAACCAGTTATCTTATCTATTGGTTCTCAAGTCCACCTTTATCCTTTGTCACCAATAATGACTTCAAAGGATTAATAGGCTTTAGTCTACTAGCGAGTGACAGTTACTGTAAACCCTGATAAATCATCTTGCAAAATGCTAACTAGGGCTAAATAAAGGCCATTTGGCTGTGAGCTACTGACTTCAGTGTGTTAAACCAATACAAAATCAATAAAATAAAATTAATTCTAATGTTTTCAATCTGTATCGGTTTTTGGGTCAGAAAATACACTGAAATAAATGAGACTTTAGTTACAGAAGTACTGGGGGAACCTCATGTCCCGTTTCTGTATAAAACAATTGTAGTCTGGACCACTCTAAACTAAAATGGAAAAGGGGCATACATTTGACCATATCAAAAATAAGATTAACTTTAAAGACCAAAAAGAAAGACTTATGGTGAAACTAACTGCATGTGAAGCATATGAGCTCCCAAAGGTACTTTTCTCCTGGAGTATAATGCAACAATATGCCATAAAACACTAGACATGTCCGATTATGTTCATATTCTGAGTAAAATGGGATAGAATATTCTAATACGTTAAACAAAGACAAAGCTAAATGCATATACCTTTCAACACACTACAATAATATTAAGTAGATGGAGCTCCATCGGTTATGTGTCAAGATGGTAAAAAAATAAATCAATCAGCTAGGTTCCAATAATTCACCATATGGAGCAAATGTCTACCACAATGTCCTCCTCCGGAATAACAGAGCTGTTCTGCGAGATACTAAATCACATCAACCCTGGATGTGACCCACAGCCGCACCACCATTTTCAATAACATAACTTCATAGTATCTCACATTCTTAAAAGGTCTAGTCTGTATTCGTTTAGTCCCGATTTGCTCGGTGGGATTGGGCTCCATACACTTGGCATAAACAGATATTAAAGGTGTAGTCTAGCACGCTGCTGGCTCGTCCTGGTGCACCTATCACGATGAGTCGAGGGCTCTTAAAGGACGCTGTCGGGTCCCATCTCACAGCGACCGTTGGGCTCGGCGACATGTTATTGTGTGGCGGACGAGGAGTCTTTTGTGATGCATAGTAGCGCTCCAGCTAGTTAGCATAGCTAGCCAGCTAGTCACAATGAGACAATCGAGCTTATCAAAGCAGTCTCCCTAGAAGCTTCATCCTTCACCTCGGAAACCCACCGAATCAATCACTGTGTACGCACCCCAACTTCAAATATCAACGAGTCGTAGCATTCAATCCCACAGCCTTTGTACTTCAACCCTGATACCAAGACTCCCTGTCGCCAGATCAGTCCTTATTGTGACACAAAGGATGGTTTAACAAACCGTGTCGGGTCTAAAAACACCATCACACAAAATCATAGGTGCCGAAAACCACCATAAGGTTGGTTGTATTAATGTGGCGTGAGTGCCCAGAAGGAGCCCTCATCCAGCCCAGTCTCAGGTCCAGGTCTCTGACGAGGACCAGCAGTCTGGCGCTCTATTTATCGGTGGTATAATTAGAGCTGCTAGCGCTCCCCGCTACATTTAGCCTCCAACGTGCATTCCTCGGTACATCTGGCCTTTGGATCTCACACTAGGAGGCTAGATGAATATGAAAAATATCAACCGTATAACATCAGAAAGGCATACTAGCGAGCTAGCCGACAGCTCCTCCGGCCGGGAGCTAGCGGCTAGCTCCTCCGGCCAGAAGCTAGAGGCTAGCTCCTCCGGCCGGGAGCTAGCGGCTAGCTCCTCCGGCCGGGAGCCGCCACATTACGGCCCATGCAACACAAACAATGCTGCTGCCGCCGAGCGCCGCTCTTCTCCACACATCTCACGTTCAGGAGGTTAATCCTGAATATGGGTCCGCGCGTTTTCCACTCACCTACACATCGCAGCAGCGGGTTTGAAACGAGTGTATTTTCTTCCCTTGTTCGCCACTTTCGGGGTTTTATTGCCAAAACATTGTTCTCCTGCGGGCGCTGCTTTCTTCCATCTTGTCCTGGCGCGGGGGATTGTGGGTCGCCGCGCGGACGGGTCGTGAGAGGAGCCAGGCGGAGGTGAAGCTGCTCCCCTGCAAAAATAAGAGGCTCTGTGATGCTCCCTACAATAAGAAGAGGCTCTGTGACGCTCCACACAATAATAAGAGCTCTGTGATGCTCCATACAATAAGAAAAGGCTCTGTGACGTTCAGAGCATGTACATTTCAAACACATTACACACTTTGAACGTATCGGTGGTTTAAAAGCACATTTGACCACTAGACACTCATCCTTATATAGGCAATGAGTCAATGAAAGGCCTATCATTTCAATCATTTGCTTCCAACATAAGTGAATATGTTCTTTCAATTCCTACACATATATGGATGGTGACTAGGCCAGTATCTAAAGTAAACATTACGCACCAAATATATCTAAACATAATATCGCTGATAATTATGAAAATTATTAACGTCAAATAACTGACTAACAGATAACCTCCAATACCCACACACTACCGAGACTAACATCCCCATTCACTAATCCCCATTAATAACCCAGCTAACTGAACGTATCCATGGCCGATACTCGCTATATGCGGTTGCATATTTATTTTTCTGGAAATTAGAAGGACTGGTTTCTATATGTTGGCCAAGCGCCTTTGTGTCTTGAGTCAAATCACCAAAATGCAAAAAAAAGTAATATAAATAAATATATTAAAATAAATCTTTAAAGGTCCAATGGCATGCTACTTTATGGATGCTTTTATATAGGTGTTACTGGCCCCTAATACAGCATTTGAAGACTCATTCCTGAAATTCGGCCTTGGTGCAGAATTACAGCCACTACGAGCCAGTCCCACAATGAGCTTTCCACAAAAGTGTGGTTTCTGTGTCTGTAGCTTTAAATGCTAACGAGGAGGAGAGAGGCGGGTCCAGGTGGAGGGTTGGGGTGTGGCCCTGAGCAGCTTGACCATGGTACCATGCGCTCTTTTTACAGTGGATGGATCGCAATGGCTCGGATTCATAATTTTATCCGGAGGCGCACACAGCCTTTGGCCTTTTTCTGTAAATATTCTAGAACACTTCGGGTACTCCGGCGGAGCCCTGGTGCTCTATATCTAAATTATATCATATTATATTTAGACATAATATATATTATCACGGCCAAAAGCCTCTGATATTATGAATCTCAAACGTCTCTGATACTTCCACAACGAGACTCGTAGTGGGGGTTATCTTGGCCATGGTTGAGGAGGAATTGGGGGAAAGGAACTTTGGCTTTGACTCCCTGAAGTCCAGATTGAACCGCTATATGGAGGAGAAAGGGATTGTTGTCCGTGATTTTCTCCCGCCAAAGCCCCACTGCGCAGCAACGGCTGTCACGAGTCTTGTTGTGGAAGTACCAGAGACGTCAGAGAACCCGAAGCAGTTTAGGGCCCTATTTTAACGGTCTGAAACGCAAGCGAGAAGCGCAAAACGGAAGAAGCTTTGTGAACGGGTCTCTGCCGCTGTTGGTATTATGCCAGTGGATAATTGACTCTTGTGCCCGACGCAAAAAAGGGTTGCCCCAGGCCCGGTTCTACGGGGGTGCATAAGCATGCATTGCACCCCCAAAAAAATAGTTTGCACCCTCAATTGAAAAAAGGAAGGAGGAAATTTGTTCTTCATAAATATGATAAAAATAATAAAATACTTGCTCACAAAACAAATTATAATCAAACTTGTGACAATTTCCATTAAATACCGTTGTTTGCTGCATTTATTTTGTTTGTTAAACCGATAAGAACGTTATTATTATTATGACAGGTGCGCGTGAACTGCGCCCCGGCCGGCGGCCGGCATTGTGTGCAAAATGTGCGCACCCATTTATAGTAGATCTATGGCGCGCACGGCAGTGAAATTGACCTTCTTCGGCAGCAACAATTAAGCAGTTAGTAATGGATATCCGAAAATAGCTAAAAAGGAACACCGCAGAAGATGAATCAACTACATCAGACATTAACCAGAGCAAGGAGGAGGACGGAGACAATGTGGGTCACGCCAGAGCAGTTGACGTTACTTCGGCTTCTGTCAACGTCAGCGCTATTAGTATAACTGTTGTGGAGGCTAGCACGGTGACGTCTAGCAAGGCTAGCACTAGCAACGCTAGCTCAATCCTGCCCGACTCGCTGCCTTTGCCGGCGCCGCCCTCACTCTCGGACAAGCAGCCTCGGCTTCGACACTGCCACCCGTTGGCGGCCCGCAAGTGCCAGGGGATCTCGGAACAACACAGCCTACCCAGGTATTTCTTAAAACATAGGTATTTCTTCCGACTCGCCTGTACAGTGGGGTAAAGCGGTCCTTTTGCAGCTCGTGGTTTGCTGCTAGAGTATTCGTGTGAGAAAGATTACATTTTCTGTTATGCCAGCAGAAACTTTGCGTCAAATAAAAACAGCACCGATGCTTTCACCTCCACTGGCTACAACAACTGGCGCCATGCTCTTGTACGTGGAAAGGGGCTGGGAAGGCACGAGTCCAGCAAAGAGCACATGAAGTCAGTGGCATTGTGGAAGGAGAGGCGTGCAAGGAGTGTGACTGGTACAGAGGTTTCCACACTTATAAACACAGCACAACTGGAGAGGAACCACACCTATGTAGCAGCTATTGCTGACATCATTCAATTTATAGTTTTAAACCAGCTGCATTTTCGTAGCTCAGATGATGCTTTCGATGCAAGAGGTGGGGTGAGCAGTGGCATTTTTCTTGCATTGATGGACTACACCCTTAGAAAGGACAAGGACCTTGCTAGGATTTTTAGCACCATCCCTGCGAATGCCACATACACATCACATCACATACAAAATTAAATTATTGAAATCATGAGTACAATCAAAACAGAGGAAATAGTGAAAGATATAGGAGAGACTTGGTACACATTAAAGGTTGATGGCACCAAAGATCCCACTGGCTGCGAGAATATATCCATAGTGCTTCGCTACATGGACACAAGCAACACTGTGAGGGAGTGACTTGTATCAATGGCCACCTCCAAACAATGTGATGCCAAGTCTCTGACTCAGCTGGTTTTGGCACAGTTGAGAGACATTGGGCTAAATACAGCGAAGGGGCTCAGATGGAGCAAGTGTCATGTCTGGAGTACACAGAGGGATGCAGAAAATCGTGCAGGAAGAATTGCAGAGAGAGGTGCCATACGTACACTGCTTTAATCATCAGTTGCATTTGGTAGTGGTGCACGCCATGTCTTCTGATTTCACACTGGAAAACTTTTTCAGTGTATGAAACTCACTCTACAAGTATTTCAAGAAACCTACAGTGGCTGCAGTGTACAAAGGAGAGAAGTTAAAGAGGTTGCTCGATCAACGGTGGACAGGCCACCTGGCCACAGTGACAGTGATCCTGAAATCCTTTGACAACATCGTCCACTTGCTTCGTGGGATCGAAAGCAGCCAAACCAGTGCAGCAGAGGTGCGAATGGAAGCCACAGGGCTTTTGAAGGCCATTACCCAGCCCAGCTTCCTGTTCATTGCCTGCATGACGCATCAAATATTGAGTTTGCTGGATCCTCCCAACACTGCACTCCAAGCCAAATCCACAGACCTCTACACTGGTGTCAGACTGGTCCAAAGTGCCATGGCGTGTGTTGAGAAGCCGAGATGTGACACTCAGTATGACACATTTTGGGAGAAATTCTCTAAAGACAGACAGACCACAGAACCTCCTGCTGCAGCACCCACACAGAAACGACCAAGAAATATGAGCCACTTGAGTGACTGTAGTGGAAACCACAGATGGTCACCGTCAAAAAGAAGCGGAAGAGAGGACTGGGTGTAAAAGACTGTATTTCAGTACTCTGGATGCTGTAGTGGGAGAGATGAAAGCTAGATTCAGCGTAAGAAACTGCCAACTGGTGGAGGCCCTGTGCACCTTACACCCAGAGAGTGAAGATTTCCTGGATGCAAACAGAGTGAGACCACTGCTTGAACTCACAGGCACAGAGATGAAGGAAGCTGAGTTTGCTGTAGCACAGCAGTTTCTGCAGGACGAAATGGTCCAATCGAATAAAAAGTGGACTACACAGGACATTTTGACAAGATACTGTGAGCCTCTAGCAGCCATGCCTACTGTGCTAAAAACACTCAAGCTGAGCCTTACCTTCGGTGCATCAACTGCAACATGCAAAAATTAGTTTTCAATTCTAAAAAGTGAACACAGAAAGAGCATGCGCCACAAAAGAAAAGCCTGTCTCATCCCTGATTGCTGTGGAGAAGGACCTCACCAAAAAGTTCACTGGAGAGTGGAAAGAGACGTTGCATAGAAGATTCAGCACAGCTTCAAGGAGGCTGCAGCTCTTCTGAGGGTAAGAAATATTTTTACATGATTATGTATCCTACACTGCTATAGTTGTTGGGTAATGTTAGTCATTTAATTCTACTGAGGGGGGAATACCTAGTTTGTATTGAAAATATAATAATGTACAATTTGTTATGTAAATCGTTTAACCTTTGACTTTTGACTGTCCAACAAGGATCCTGTGCCCCATAGTGGATCAAGTATGAACCTCCTAAAGTCTCCACTCTCCAGCTTGTTGTTCATGAATACTGGACAACATGTGAACGATAATGTACAATTATTTGCTATGTCAAGTATCCTGCCACAATTTATGAAGGAATTGTTTATTTTTGCATTGCAGTCACATGTTTTTTTTTTCCGTGTAGAATTCAGTTCTTTTTTACACCTCACACATCACACATATCAAAAACCTATCTCATATCCAAAGCTGGGATATCAATAAGCTAATGTTGCAGCTGAAATGTTCTCCACATCACAAGACATGATGTGATACCATCTATTAAGCAAAGTAAATGTTTTTGTCCCAACATGTCAGTAGAACTACCCAGAAGTGCTTGTCTATCTACTGGTAGAAAGGCCTGTGTAAAAAGCGAAGTCTGAACTGAAGCTGGGTGGCTAGTTTTAATATAGTACCGGTGCACCCCCTGTAATCTCAGATGCACCCCAAGGCATTCTGTTCTGGAACCGGGCCTGTGTTGCCCCAAAGTAGCCTAATTACCCGTAGGTGTGGATTAGGCGTAACGTGCAAAAAAACCAATGAGAGTGCCATCTCCCAGACCCTTTAAGAGCCATGAGCACATTTGAACCTGGCGAGTTGATACTTTGACAGCGCATTTGCAGTCTCCGATGAGACAGATGCATGACTGCATGAATTTCAAACTTCAAATGGCTCAGTTTATGGCCAAATAATATGGCCTAATTCACACATGGAATAGCGTTTTCTTCTAGAACTTCCGAAATACTGAGTCGTCATGTAAATTTCGGCAAAGAAAACCTAAGACACATATGCTATGCGCAACTGTTGGTCTATTTATTGATATGCGGCAATACATTAACACACATAGTTTCTTACCAGTATTGTATACATTATCGTTATCGACTTGCGTTCCTAATATGCATGTGTTCCCCGTAAATGTACATTGCCATGGACTGTATTATGTTTAAACAGATGGACGCACACACGCGCGCCCGCATTCATTCATTCCTTTTAACACTCACTCGCGGTAAAACAATGTTTTCTCACGATTAAATACTCATAAATCCTAAAAGTTATGGGCTTGTACACGATGTCTGTGTCAAGAAAATATGTGTTTTCTGTACGGTGTTTGAAGATGCATTGATTTAAATACAACTTATTACTGCTAACTGAATAGACATGAATGTGTTAGTTATTTGGCCCGTTTTACTTGTGACTTTATGGCTTATTGGACAAGTCAATTTGGCCTAGTGTTGAGCTCATTTGCATATTCAAATTCATTTGCAAAGAAACTTGTAATACAAAAAATGTTACTTTCCATGGATACTTTCATTGTATTAAGTTTTATTTTGATAGGAGTAAAGGAAAGAAATAGCCCCATTGGGGTGTATTGTTGTCTGGCCTTACTGGCACACATCTTGGATCGAGGGAAGCGACACCAACTGCGCTATCTGCTAGTGCACTTAGACCAGGTATTTGTCGGTCTGTTGCGCAACTGCTTCATCGATCTGTAAGATCACTATGTATCATTTGCACCGAACACGCCTCTGCTTTTCGCCAACACGCCTCTCAGGGCGCAAGTTTAGTAGCGCAGGTTTGCTGCGGGGGAAAATCGGCTTTGCGCCGGTTGCAAACTAGCAAAGATACATGCGTCAGTGTAGAAAGTCAATTGCGCTGGATGCAAGATAGGGCCCTTTGTCTTTTCACCAAATGGGAGCTTCACGCAAGCTTGCGTTATTGTGTTGCGTGTTATGCGCCATAACACCAACAGCAGAACGGTTATCCAAAGCAAAGAAGTTTACAACACTTGCATTACAGTGTGTGTATTCCCAAACACACGTGGCTCTCGCACGGTCGTCGCTCATTGCCTCATTGGTGGGCAAAATTCTCTAGGCGGGCAAAGCTGAGAAAGGGGAGGTGACCTTGCCCCTTATGACGACATATGGGGCAAATTCCAAATCGGCCCATCTGGGCTTTCATTCTTTTATAAGACTGAGCAGGATACCTAGTGCCCGTTTTACACCTAACGCCATGTGTGTGTGTATATATGTATGTATGTGTGTATATATATATATATATATATATGTGTTATATGTGTGTATATGTGTTGTAATGGATCGGGAGAGGACCCAAATGCAGCACACGCAGGAAGGCAGACAGACGGTAATGACGGTAAAGACAGGCAGGGCGCAGGCAGAATCCGTTGTTGGGGACAGAAGCAGGGGCGTTGCTAGACCAAGAGCTTTACTGGGGCACAGGCCCCCAACTCCCAATACTGCGCACAGTCTGAAATAGATGGCTACAGAAGGGTATGTACGAGCTTTAAAATCATTATCGTCACTGTCATACTGTAGGCTATCTATTAAAGCACTGGTAAAGTTAAAGATTCATGAGTACCGTACAATGACATTTATTTAAACACATACACACCTCAAAGATTTGCGAACCACATACTGCAACCATTTAAGATGAGGAAGACTCCGATTCTTAGCTACCTCAACCTCAATCCACATTTAAAATAAGTATTTCAGGAAAATAAAGTAACTAACAAACAAAAAGTCTCTTTATGACCTTCACCTCTTTATGACCTTCACCTGCTCCCTTTTAAGGAGAAGTTGCGCCTTAAGCTAACAAACTCTAACAAGATGGTAAAATCTTAAATGCACATGTATACTTATTTAGAAGCTGTGTGGAAACAGCATAAGTTTGGCAGAACAACATGGACAAAAAATATATCTCCCCAAGGTCATAGATATCCTCCTCCATATTCTAATCTAGCCCCCATCATGTCCTCATCCGATTATTGCTCTCTCTCCTCCTCCTCCTCCTCCCTGCCCCTCAATCACTGTAGCAGCCACTAGCCAGCAGCATCCACATAGGCCTAAGTATACTCACTGCATGCATTCCATAGCCTTTCCTACATAACAACCGGGAAGCTGACCTTTTTCAGTATAGACAAAACTGAATAGGCAAAATTTAGATGTACTTTCCTTCAAGGCAAAACCAGTCAGATAACCTATTACAGGTTGTTGTTTTTTTAAATTATAGAACTATTGAATTTACCGTCGCTTAGGGTCCTATAGTCATCCTGGCAATACTGCACTTCTTTGTAGCTTAAATACTAAAGTCTTCATAGTGACTTTTAGTGACTTTTAATATAGCCCACTCTGATTCTGTCGATTATAAGGTACATTTTCAAATGCAGCAAACTTATTTAAGTCTGCGATTAAACCATTTATCAAATCAGCACATCATACTAGAAATTGTTGGCTATTACCAGCATAAATATTAATGTTAACGTTAATGTGGGCAAATATCATACCTCCCTCGTCCTCCTCATCTCCTCACTGCTCCTCTCCCTCTGCCTGTTCATGAAGAATTTCCTGATGTCCATCTGAATCGTTTTTCAGAAGGACAGCTTCACAAAACAAAGGCCTATACTTTTGCAGGGCTCTCAAGTTTTGAACACAGGCAATTATTCATTCATTATTCATTTTCCGCGTGTGTGCGTGCACACATGGTGTGTGTGTGAGAGAGAGAGCAGGCTGTTAAACTGTTGGCTAGCTACTAAATTTAGGCTACAGAGGCTCAGTATTGAAAAACTGATGCTAATTATGTGGGCAACATTCAACAATCAAGTTGTCATTGTTTGTGTCCAACAAGTTGTGAATTTGTTGTAACATTAAAACAGGAGACGACTTACTCGGTGCTGTTTCCAGCTGCCGTGGTTTCCACTGTGTTTACAACGAAACATTCAGAAGAATCACGCGAACGATTCCAGAATTACTATGCTTTTTTCATTGGTTGTTGCGTTAAATCTTGCCCAGATACAAAAGTGCTATTTTCTGATTGGCTATTATGTAGCCCCTTTCTATTTTTGATTGGCTGGTAAGTGGCAGACTCGACTCAGTGCTCCCGAGGCAGCAGGAGATGCGCTTGATGAATCCTGCCGGTTCCGTAGAGCGGCGCTACAGCAGATTAATTTAATAATGATCACTGGAATTTTACTTGGGCACTGGAGTTTTTTACTGGGGCACGTGCCCCAGTAAAAAGGGGCTTACGACGCCTCTGGGCGGAAGGCAGGGTCGATCACTGGGACAGAGACAGAGCAGGCAGGTCAGGGACAGGCAGGGTCAATAATCCGTTGTCGGGGGGGGAGGCAGAGTTGATCACAGGGACAGAGACAGAGCAGACAGGTCGGGGACAGGCCGGGTCGATACCAGGAAATCAGTCCGGAAAACGTGGAGAGAATAGTACGGAATAGGACATTCTGGCACTGAGTGAACAGAGAGGAGAGTCTATATGCCGGGTGGACTGGTGACCAGAGGCTACTGAGCGCAAAAGGTGAGGAGAGTTAGACTGATAGTGGAGAGTGGCAGGAAGGCAGGTGAGGAGAAGGAGGGGCCGGTGGAAAAACACTGGGAGCTAAGGTGACTGGGATGACTGAGAGGAGAGAATGAGATGAGTGAGAGGGGAGATCATGACAGAACCCCCCCTCAAGGGACGGCGCCTGACGTCCTCAAAAGCGCGAAATAAACAAAACAAAAACCACCTCACACCGAGTCGGTGGGAGGAGGGGGTCCGGAGGAGAGCTAATAATCGTCAGAGACGTCCATCCTCTCATCCTCGGCTCCCAGGAGCGCGTCACCCTCATCAGAGGAAGGGTCCCTGGAGCTGACGTTGTCGGCTTTGGACTCGTGTTCAGACGGGTCGAGCAGAGGAGGAGGTTGAGGAGGCCAACCTCGAGGAGGGGGAATACGGCCGGTGGGTTTGGAAGGATGCTCCTGGTGGAACCATCTGAAGAGGGCATGGTCCAGTACGGTTCTTCCAGGTCCTCTCCTCGGAACCGTAGCCCTTCCAGTCCACCAGGTGTCCAGGTGCCCTATACCACGCCGACGGGACCGTAGGAGGCGGCGGAACGGTGAGGCAGGACCCCTGTCGACGAGACGAGGGGGAGGAGGAGGAGGAGGCATCACGGGGACCAAGGCACTCTCCCGCACTGGTTTGACCTCGGACACGTGGAAGGTGGGATGAACACGCGTGGAGCGGCGGAGCTCGAGCCGCACAGCCGCCGGGTTGATGACCCTCTCCACTTCGAATGGCTGGATGAACCGTGGGGCCAGCTTCTTTGATTCCACCTTCAGGGGGAGGTCCCCGGTGGAGAGCCAGACCTTTTGACCCAGCCGGTACTCCGGAGCCTGGGAGCGGCCAGCAGGCTCGGAGGTGGGCGGCCCGGGCCTGGACCCAGGTCCGGCAACATCGGCGAATGAAGGCCTGGACCGATGGGCAGGAAGCCTCCCTTTCCAGAGCCGGGAACAGAGGCGGCTGGAAGCCATAGGCGCACTGGAAAGGAGAGAGGCTCGTGGCGGAACTGGTCAGTCTGTTGTGGGCGTATTCTACCCACAAGAGCCGCTCAGTCCAGGACGATGGGTGCAGAGAGGTCATACAACGAAGGGACTTCTCCCTCTCCTGGTTATTCCGCTCCGTTTGACCGTTGGACTGGGGATGGTATCCCGAGGACAGGCTGACGGTGGCCCCAAAGAGCGAGCCAAACTCCCTCCAGAAGGTCGAGGTGAACTGGGGGCCTTTGTCAGGGACCACGTCGACCAGGATGCCTTGGAGCCAGACAACGCTGGTCAGCAGCAGCTGGGCAGTCTCCTTTGGCCGATGGGAGCTTGGGTAATGGCAAGAAGTGGGCCATATTGCTGACCCAAGTCGTTCTACCACCGTCAGTATGGTGGTGTTGTCGCTGGACGTGACAGTTGACGAAATCCACGGAAATGTGGGGCCAGGGGCGATGAGGAACCGCAGATGCAGGGGACCAGCGGGAGCCTGGAACGTGGGCTTGTCATAGCTTCTAGGCACATACCGCCTCCCGTAGTTGCAACCAGTTTGCAATTTTAATTCGTTTGAATGCAAAAGACAATTTTACCATTACATTGGAGTAAATCCTACAGTCCCTTTAAAAAATTTGTTCTTAACATTTAAAAAAAATGTGAGGATAATGCAGCACTCTCAGTCTCACCAGTCTTGGAAGATGTTATTATTCATTCATAATGTGTTCTTGTTGTATGTGGGCCCCAGTGATTCCCATTTATTTTAAAGTGCACAAGATTGGTCGATTTTATGTTAAATGTTTTTTGTTGTTTCACAAATTAGGGGCCCCAATGTTTTGCATTGGGCCCTGTTAAGTCTAGAAACAGCCTTTGTTAGATATGATGAGGAGGGTTAGGGTGTCTTTCTGATTATTTGACATGATCTTGGGGCAGGTAGCCAACCATCTATTGATGAATTATTCCATGTGACGTTCAACCTATTATCCATGTTATATTGTTTCTGTGCGCAGTGTTTGAAATGTTGCAAACATGTCTTATAACTATCCTAGTATATCTATATAATATCCTTGTTTGACATTTTCTGTAATCAAGCCCTTACTTTAAATTGGTGTTTGTTGAGTTTCTGGATTGGATTGGAGCCTCGGGCCCTGACCGGACCAGCTGGGGCCTTCACAGAATAACACAGCTCTTGAAGTGACCGATGGCTCCTGCTATTTTATAATATATAATATAAACCTTGTCATGAAGCAAAGAGTCCTTCTGAGCTGCATTCACCAGCAATCTTGAAATGAAACAGTTTCCTTCTGTGACAACTGGTGACCATAGAAAGTGAGCTATGTGTCAAAGCACCAACTGACAAAGCTCAAAGTGGAAGTTGGGAGAAGATATTTTGTGGTAGCAAGATGATTTCCAAATCATCAAAGAAGTAGTCTATGAATGTAGACATATTGTTTTTGCTTTTATATGCACTACAGCAAAAACACATTTGATCCTATTTAAAACCAACTGTTTTGAACCACCGCATGGTTTAGTAAAGTTATCTTGGTCTCTGAAAAATAATTTTCTGAGTGGCACACATGTTTGAAATAATCTTCCAAAACTTGTGTTGGTGGTTCTGCTAAATGTGCTAGACTACTGGACGGCTGGCTTAGACGGGTTGGTAGTAAGATAGATAAAGATGGAGAGAAAAACTGTTTTATTTATTCTGCCATCTTATTTATTTTGGTAACCGTGAAAGCTAACCTGAAAATACAACTTCTGATTCATAATTACACTTTTTAATATTGTTTACAAATGCTGCTACACATGAACGAATACTCCGACTGAACTATTTGGTGGTTGTATAAATGGTCATTATCAAACAATGCGTGTGGACGTGCGCGCCGAGGTGTACTTCTGCTCAGTGAACACTAGAGAGCGCCAACGAGCTTATGTTCGACCGCAACCAATGGACCTTCAAAACCTATCGCATTTTCTTCATCGGACTGGGTAAAAAAAATGCTGCAAACTGACTGTATGTTATGTCGACGTCCGCGGTGAAGATCCTACATCCTTTGGCCGTGATCGACTCCGAGGACCTGCCTGATTGGACAAAAGGAGAATCCCAGGGCTATATACTACTGTCCTCCACACCGTCCTCCCATCCACTCTCAATCTCCGGGTTCTGCACTAGTGCCGCAGCTCCTCTCCTCAATCTCTCTGCAGGAGTCATACCTGGATGACCGGGGACGGGCCCGCCTGGAGAAGTGCACGGCAGGACCCCGAAGCTCTAGCTTGCAAACGGACGAAGGAAATCGTCCTGCATTCTGTATTTATGATGCGGTGGATTTCTGAGCGGTATCATTAACATGCGTCTGATCCCAAACTTTGCTGCGGCGGCGGAACACTGCCGGCTGCAGCCCGTGTTCCGCACAACAGACGCAGTGGTTTGGATGGTGAGGTGCAGACGGGATCGCTCGCCCTCTCCGTGAACCAGAATCACATGTCAGTGAGGCGGTCAACAGAAGCAAACTTCTCTCAAGGATAGCCAGCGTCTTTCTCTCTGCCCCAGCTCGGAGAGACTGAGGAAGTCATAGGCTAACATGTCTACGGTTCGAAGGAAGTTTGGCGAGGACTACCAGGTGGTCCGCACCGACCAGAGCGCCCCTCTCTCCGCGCCCGCCAGGCGGAAGAGGCAGCGGCTCGTGGAGAAGAACGGCCGCTGCAACGTGCAACACGGTAACCTGGGAGGGGAGAGCGGCCGC